>NW_026893695.1:0-300000 GCF_032452875.1 Bos javanicus
ACCTGATCAGTGCCTGCTGAGGTGCGGGATTCATGCTCACCTGCTTGATAATCGCCAGCTGGGCCGCAGGATTCATGCCTGCTCAGCTGCCTGATAATCGCCAGCTGGGCCGCAGGATTCATGCCTGCTCAGCTGCTGATAATCGCCAGCTGGGCCGCAGGATTCATGCCTGCTCAGCTGCCTGATAATCGCCAGCTGGGCCGCAGGATTCATGCCTGCTCAGCTGCCTGATAATCGCCAGCTGGGCCGCAGGATTCATGCCTGCTCAGCTGCCTGATAATCGCCAGCTGGGCCGCAGGATTCATGCCTGCTCAGCTGCCTGATAACGCCAGCTGGGCCGCAGGATTCATGCCTGCTCAGCTGCCTGATAACGCCAGCTGGGCCGCAGGATTCATGCCTGCTCAGCTGCCTGATAATCGCCAGCTGGGCCGCAGGATTCATGCCTGCTCAGCTGCCTGATAATCGCCAGCTGGGCCGCAGGATTCATGCCTGCTCAGCTGCCTGATAATCGCCAGCTGGGCCGCAGGATTCGTGCTCAGCTGCCTGATAATCGCCAGCTGGGCCGCAGGATTCATGCCTGCTCAGCTGCCTGATAATCGCCAGCTGGGCCGCAGGATTCATGCCTGCTCAGCTGCCTGATAATCGCCAGCTGGGCCGCAGGATTCATGCCTGCTCAGCTGCTTGATTCTTGCCTGCTGAGGCACATGATCCGTGCAGGAGAGCTACCTGATCAGCACATGAGCAGTCACATGATCAGCGCCTTCAGTCACCTGATCACTGCATGACAGGCACATGATCAGTGCCTGCTGAGGTGGGATCAGCGCCTGCTCAGCTGCCTGATAATCGCCAGCTGGGCCGCAGGATTCATGCCTGCTCAGCTGCCTGATAATCGCCAGCTGGGCCGCAGGATTCATGCCTGCTCAGCTGCCTGATAATCGCCAGCTGGGCCGCAGGATTCATGCCTGCTCAGCTGCCTGATAATCGCCAGCTGGGCCGCAGGATTCATGCCTGCTCAGCTGCCTGATAATCGCCAGCTGGGCCGCAGGATTCATGCCTGCTCAGCTGCCTGATAATCGCCAGCTGGGCCGCAGGATTCATGCCTGCTCAGCTGCCTGATAATCGCCAGCTGGGCCGCAGGATTCATGCCTGCTCAGCTGCCTGATAATCGCCAGCTGGGCCGCAGGATTCATGCCTGCTCAGCTGCCTGATAATCGCCAGCTGGGCCGCAGGATTCATGCCTGCTCAGCTGCCTGATAATCGCCAGCTGGGCCGCAGGATTCATGCCTGCTCAGCTGCCTGATAATCGCCAGCTGGGCCGCAGGATTCATGCCTGCTCAGCTGCCTGATAATCGCCAGCTGGGCCGCAGGATTCATGCCTGCTCAGCTGCCATAATCGCCAGCTGGGCCGCAGGATTCATGCCTGCTCAGCTGCCTGATAATCGCCAGCTGGCCGCAGGATTCATGCCTGCTCAGCTGCCTGATAATCGCCAGCTGGGCCGCAGGATTCATGCCTGCTCAGCTGCTTGATTCTTGCCTGCTGAGGCACATGATCCGTGCAGAGCTACCTGATCAGCATGAGCAGTCACATGATCAGCGCTCTCAGTCACCTGATCACTGCATGACAGGCACGTGATCAGTGCCTGCTGAGGTGCGGGATCAGCGCCTGCTCAGCTGCCTGATAATCGCCAGCTGGGCCGCAGGATTCATGCCTGCTCAGCTGCCTGATAATCGCCAGCTGGGCCGCAGGATTCATGCCTGCTCAGCTGCCTGATAATCGCCAGCTGGGCCGCAGGATTCATGCCTGCTCAGCTGCCTGATAATCGCCAGCTGGGCCGCAGGATTCATGCCTGCTCAGCTGCCTGATAATCGCCAGCTGGGCCGCAGGATTCATGCCTGCTCAGCTGCTTGATTCTTGCCTGCTGAGGCACATGATCCGTGCAGGAGAGCTACCTGATCAGCACATGAGCAGTCACATGATCAGCGCCTCTCAGTCACCTGATCACTGCATGACAGGCACGTGATCAGTGCCTGCTGGTGCGGGATCAGCGCCTGCTCAGCTGCCTGATAATCGCCAGCTGGGCCGCAGGATTCATGCCTGCTCAGCTGCCTGATAATCGCCAGCTGGGCCGCAGGATTCATGCCTGCTCAGCTGCCTGATAATCGCCAGCTGGGCCGCAGGATTCATGCCTGCTCAGCTGCCTGATAATCGCCAGCTGGGCCGCAGGATTCATGCCTGCTCAGCTGCCTGATAATCGCCAGCTGGGCCGCAGGATTCATGCCTGCTCAGCTGCCTGATAATCGCCAGCTGGGCCGCAGGATTCATGCCTGCTCAGCTGCCTGATAATCGCCAGCTGGGCCGCAGGATTCATGCCTGCTCAGCTGCCTGATAATCGCCAGCTGGGCCGCAGGATTCATGCCTGCTCAGCTGCCTGATAATCGCCAGCTGGGCCGCAGGATTCATGCCTGCTCAGCTGCCTGATAATCGCCAGCTGGGCCGCAGGATTCATGCCTGCTCAGCTGCCTGATAATCGCCAGCTGGGCCGCAGGATTCATGCCTGCTCAGCTGCCTGATAATCGCCAGCTGGGCCGCAGGATTCATGCCTGCTCAGCTGCCTGATAATCGCCAGCTGGGCCGCAGGATTCATGCCTGCTCAGCTGCCTGATAATCGCCAGCTGGGCCGCAGGATTCATGCCTGCTCAGCTGCCTGATAATCGCCAGCTGGGCCGCAGGATTCATGCCTGCTCAGCTGCCTGATAATCGCCAGCTGGGCCGCAGGATTCATGCCTGCTCAGCTGCCTGATAATCGCCAGCTGGGCCGCAGGATTCATGCCTGCTCAGCTGCCTGATAATCGCCAGCTGGGCCGCAGGATTCATGCCTGCTCAGCTGCCTGATAATCGCCAGCTGGGCCGCAGGATTCATGCCTGCTCAGCTGCCTGATAATCGCCAGCTGGGCCGCAGGATTCATGCCTGCTCAGCTGCCTGATAATCACCAGCTGGGCCGCAGGATTCATGCCTGCTCAGCTGCTTGATTCTTGCCTGCTGAGGCACATGATCCGTGCAGGAGAGCTACCTGATCAGCACATGAGCAGTCACATGATCCGCGCCTCTCAGTCACCTGATCACTGCATGACAGGCACGTGATCAGTGCCTGCTGAGGTGCGGGATCAGCGCCTGCTCAGCTGCCTGATAATCGCCAGCTGGGCCGCAGGATTCATGCCTGCTCAGCTGACTGATAATCGCCAGCTGGGCCGCAGGATTCATGCCTCCTCAGCTGCCTGATAATAGCCAGCTGGGCCGTAGGATTCATGTCTGCTCAGCTGCCTGATAATCGCAAGCTGGGCCGCAGGATTCATGCCTGATAATCGCCAGCTGGGCCGCAGGATTCATGCCTGCTCAGCTGCCTGATAATCACCAGCTGGGCCGTAGGATTCATGCCTGCTCAGCTGCTTGATTCTTGCCTGCTGGGCACATGATCCGTGCAGGAGAGCTGCCTGATCAGCACATGAGCAGTCACATGATCAGCGCCTCTCAGTCACCTGATCACTGCATGACAGGCACGTGATCAGTGCCTGCTGAGGTGCGGGATCAGCGCCTGCTCAGCTGCCTGATAATCGCAGCTGCCGCAGGATTCATGCCTGCTCAGCTGCCTGATAATCGCCAGCTGGGCCGCAGGATTCATGCCTGCTCAGCTGCCTGATAATCGCCAGCTGGGCCGCAGGATTCATGCCTGCTCAGCTGCTTGATCTTGCCTGCTGAGCACATGATCCGTGCAGGAGAGCTACCTGATCAGCACATGAGCAGTCACATGATCAGCGCCTCTCAGTCACCTGATCACTGCATGACAGGCACGTGATCAGTGCCTGCTGAGGTGCGGGATCAGCGGCTCAGCTGCCTGATAATCGCCAGCTGGGCCGCAGGATTCATGCCTGCTCAGCTGCCTGATAATCGCCAGCTGGGCCGCAGGATTCATGCCTGCTCAGCTGCCTGATAATCGCCAGCTGGGCCGCAGGATTCATGCCTGCTCAGCTGCCTGATAATCGCCAGCTGGGCCGCAGGATTCATGCCTGCTCAGCTGCCTGATAATCGCCAGCTGGGCCGCAGGATTCATGCCTGCTCAGCTGCCTGATAATCGCCAGCTGGGCCGCAGGATTCATGCCTGCTCAGCTGCCTGATAATCGCCAGCTGGGCCGCAGGATTCATGCCTGCTCAGCTGCCTGATAATCGCCAGCTGGGCCGCAGGATTCATGCCTGCTCAGCTGCCTGATAATCGCCAGCTGGGCCGCAGGATTCATGCCTGCTCAGCTGCCTGATAATCGCCAGCTGGGCCGCAGGATTCATGCCTGCTCAGCTGCTTGATTCTTGCCTGCTGAGGCACATGATCCGTGCAGGAGAGCTACCTGATCAGCACATGAGCAGTCACATGATCAGCGCCTCTCAGTCACCTGATCACTGCATGACAGGCACGTGATCAGTGCCTGCTGAGGTGCGGGATCAGCGCCTGCTCAGCTGCCTGATAATCGCCAGCTGGGCCGCAGGATTCATGCCTGCTCAGCTGCCTGATAATCGCCAGCTGGGCCGCAGGATTCATGCCTGCTCAGCTGCCTGATAATCGCCAGCTGGGCCGCAGGATTCATGCCTGCTCAGCTGCCTGATAATCGCCAGCTGGGCCGCAGGATTCATGCCTGCTCAGCTGCCTGATAATCGCCAGCTGGGCCGCAGGATTCATGCCTGCTCAGCTGCCTGATAATCGCCAGCTGGGCCGCAGGATTCATGCCTGCTCAGCTGCCTGATAATCGCCAGCTGGGCCGCAGGATTCATGCCTGCTCAGCTGCCTGATAATCGCCAGCTGGGCCGCAGGATTCATGCCTGCTCAGCTGCTTGATTCTTGCCTGCTGAGGCACATGATCCGTGCAGGAGAGCTACCTGATCAGCACATGAGCAGTCACATGATCAGCGCCTCTCAGTCACCTGATCACTGCATGACAGGCACGTGATCAGTGCCTGCTGAGGTGCGGGATCAGCGCCTGCTCAGCTGCCTGATAATCGCCAGCTGGGCCGCAGGATTCATGCCTGCTCAGCTGCCTGATAATCGCCAGCTGGGCCGCAGGATTCATGCCTGCTCAGCTGCCTGATAATCGCCAGCTGGGCCGCAGGATTCATGCCTGCTCAGCTGCCTGATAATCGCCAGCTGGGCCGCAGGATTCATGCCTGCTCAGCTGCCTGATAATCGCCAGCTGGGCCGCAGGATTCATGCCTGCTCAGCTGCCTGATAATCGCCAGCTGGGCCGCAGGATCATGCAGGAGAGCTGCCTGATCAGCACATGAGCAGTCACATGATCAGCGCCTCTCAGTCACCTGATCACTGCATGACAGGCACGTGATCAGTGCCTGCTGAGGTGCGGGATCAGCGCCTGCTCAGCTGCCTGATAATCGCCAGCTGGGCCGCAGGATTCATGCCTGCTCAGCTGCCTGATAATCGCCAGCTGGGCCGCAGGATTCATGCCTGCTCAGCTGCCTGATAATCGCCAGCTGGGCCGCAGGATTCATGCCTGCTCAGCTGCCTGATAATCGCCAGCTGGGCCGCAGGATTCATGCCTGCTCAGCTGCCTGATAATCGCCAGCTGGGCCGCAGGATTCATGCCTGCTCAGCTGCCTGATAATCGCCAGCTGGGCCGCAGGATTCATGCCTGCTCAGCTGCCTGATAATCGCCAGCTGGGCCGCAGGATTCATGCCTGCTCAGCTGCCTGATAATCGCCAGCTGGGCCGCAGGATTCATGCCTGCTCAGCTGCCTGATAATCGCCAGCTGGGCCGCGGGATTCATGCCTGCTCAGCTGCCTGATAATCGCCAGCTGGGCCGCAGGATTCATGCCTGCTCAGCTGCCTGATAATCGCCAGCTGGGCCGCAGGATTCATGCCTGCTCAGCTGCCTGATAATCGCCAGCTGGGCCGCAGGATTCATGCCTGCTCAGCTGCCTGATAATCGCCAGCTGGGCCGCAGGATTCATGCCTGCTCAGCTGCCTGATCAGCGCCAGCTGGGCCGCAGGATTCATGCCTGATCAGCTGCCTGATCATGCCAGCTGCCGCAGGATTCATGCCTGTTCAGCTGCCTGATAATCGCCAGCTGGGCCGCAGGATTCATGCCTGCTCAACTTCCTGATAATCGCCAGCTGGGCCGCAGGATTCATGCCTGCTCAGATGCCTGATAATCGCCAGCTGGGCCGCAGGATTCATGCTTGCTCAGCTGCTTGATTCTTGCCTGCTGAGGCACATGATCCGTGCAGGAGAGCTACCTGATCAACACATGAGCAGTCACATGATCAGTGCCTCTCAGTCACCTGTTCACTGCATGACAGGCGCGTGATCAGTGCCTGCTGAGGTGCGGGATCAGCGCCTGCTCAGCTGCCTGATAATCGCCAGCTGGGCCGCAGGATTCATGCCTGCTCAGCTGCCTGATAATCGCCAGCTGGGCCGCAGGATTCATGCCTGCTCAGCTGCCTGATAATCGCCAGCTGGGCCGCAGGATTCATGCCTGCTCAGCTGCCTGATAATCGACAGCTGGGCCGCAGGATTCATGCCTGCTCAGCTGCCTGATAATCGCCAGCTGGGCCGCAGGATTCATGCCTGCTCAGCTGCCTGATAATCGCCAGCTGGGCCGCAGGATTCATGCCTGCTCAGCTGCCTGATAATCGCCAGCTGGGCCGCGGGATTCATGCCTGCTCAGCTGCTGATTCTTGCCTGCTGAGGCACATGATCCGTGCAGGAGAGCTACCTGATCAGCACATGAGCAGTCACATGATCAGCGCCTCTCTGTCACCTGATCACTGCATGACAGGCACGTGATCAGTGCCTGCTGAGGTGCGGGATCAGCGCCTGCTCAGCTGCCTGATAATCGCCAGCTGGGCCGCAGGATTCATGCCTGCTCAGCTGCCTGATAATCGCCAGCTGGGCCGCAGGATTCATGCCTGCTCAACTGCCTGATAATCGCCAGCTGGGCCGCAGGATTCATGCCTGCTCAGCTGCCTGATAATCGCCAGCTGGGCCGCAGGATTCATGCCTGCTCAGCTGCCTGATTCTTGCCTGCTGAGGCACATGATCCATGCAGGAGAGCTACCTGATCAGCACATGAGCAGTCACATGATCAGCGCCTCTCAGTCACCTGATCACTGCATGACAGGCACGTGATCAGTGCCAGCTGGGCAGCAGGATTCATGCCTGCTCAGCTGCCTGATAATCGCCAGCTGGGCCGCAGGATTCATGTCTGCTCAGCTGCCTGATAATCGCCAGCTGGGCCGCAGGATTCATGCCTGCTCAGCTGCCTGATAATCGCCAGCTGGGCCGCAGGATTCATGCCTGCTCAGCTGCCTGATAATCGCCAGCTGGGCCGCAGGATTCATGCCTGCTCAGCTGCCTGATAATCGCCAGCTGGGCCGCAGGATTCATGCCTGCTCAGCTGCCTGATAATCGCCAGCTGGGCCGCAGGATTCATGCCTGCTCAGCTGCCTGATAATCGCCAGCTGGGCCGCAGGATTCATGCCTGCTCAGCTGCCTGATTCTTGCCAGCTGGGCCGCAGGATACATGCCTGATCAGCTGCCTGATAATCGCCATCTGAGCCACCGGATTCATGCCTGCTCAGCTGCCTGATCAGTGCCAGCTGGGCCGCAGGATTCATGCCTGCTCACCTGCTTGATAATTGCCAGCTGGGCCGCAGGATTCATGCCTGCTCAGCTGCCTGATAATCGCCAGCTGGGCCGCGGGATTCATGCCTGCTCAGCTGCCTGATAATCGCCAGCTGGGCCGCAGGATTCATGCCTGCTCAGCTGCCTGATAATCGACAGCTGGGCCGCAGGATTCATGCCTGCTCAGCTGCTTGATTCTTGCCTGCTGGGGCACATGATCCGTGCAGGAGAGCTACCTGATCAGCACATGAGCAGTCACATGATCAGCGCCTCTCAGTCACCTGATCACTGCATGACAGGCACGTGATCAGTGCCTGCTGGGTGCGGGATCAGCGCCTGCTCAGCTGCCTGATAATCGCCAGCTGGGCCGCAGGATTCATGCCTGCTCAACTGCCTGATAATCGCCAGCTGGGCCGCAGGATTCATGCCTGCTCAGCTGCCTGATAATCGCCAGCTGGGCCTCAGGATTCATGCCTGCTCAGCTGCCTGATTCTTGCCAGCTGGGCCGCAGGATTCATGCCAGCTCAGCTGCCTGATAATCGCCAGCTGGGCCGCAGGATTCATGCCTGCTCAGCTGCCTGATAATCGCCAGCTGGGCCGCAGGATTCATGCCTGCTCAGCTGCCTGATAATCGCCAGCTGGGCCGCAGGATTCATGCCTGCTCAGCTGCCTGATAATCGCCAGCTGGGCCGCAGGATTCATGCCTGCTCAGCTGCCTGATAATCGCCAGCTGGGCCGCAGGATTCATGCCTGCTCAGCTGCCTGATAATCGACAGCTGGGCCGCAGGATTCATGCCTGCTCAGCTGCCTGATAATCACCAGCTGGGCCGCAGGATTCATGCCTGCTCAACTGCCTGATAATAGCCAGCAGGGCCGTAGGATTCATGTCTGCTCAGCTGCCTGATAATCGCCAGCTGGGCCGCAGGATTCATGCCTGCTCAGCTGCCTGATAATCGCCAGCTGGGCCGCAGGATTCATGCCTGCTCAGCTGCCTGATAATCGCCAGCTGGGCCGCAGGATTCATGCCTGCTCAGCTGCTTGATTCTTGCCTGCTGAGGCACATGATCCGTGCAGGAGAGCTACCTGATCAGCACATGAGCAGTCACATGATCAGTGCCTCTCAATCACCTGATCACTGCATGACAGGCACGTGATCAGTGCCTGCTGAGGTGCGGGATCAGCGCCTACTCAGCTGCCTGATAATCGCCAGCTGGGCCGCAGGATTCATGCCTGCTCAGCTTCCTGATAATCGCCAGCTGGGCCGCAGGATTCATGCCTGCTCAGATGCCTGATAATCGCCAGCTGGGCCGCAGGATTCATGCCTGCTCAGCTGCCTGATTCTTGCCAGCTGGGCCGCAGGATTCATGCCTGCACAGCTGCCTGATAATCGCCACCTGGGCCGCAGGATTCATGCCTGCTCAGCTGCCTGATAATCGCCAGCTGGGCCGCAGGATTCATGCCTGCTCAGCTGCCTGATAATCGCCAGCTGGGCCGCAGGATTCATGCCTGCTCAGCTGCCTGATAATCGCCAGCTGGGCCGCAGGATTCATGCCTGCTCAGCTGCCTGATAATCGCCAGCTGGGCCGCAGGATTCATGCCTGCTCAGCTGCCTGATAATCGCCAGCTGGGCCGCAGGATTCATGCCTGCTCAGCTGCCTGATAATCGCCAGCTGGGCCGCAGGATTCATGCCTGCTCAGCTGCCTGATAATCGCCAGCTGGGCCGCAGGATTCATGCCTGCTCAGCTGCCTGATAATCGCCAGCTGGGCCGCAGGATTCATGCCTGCTCAGCTGCCTGATAATCGCCAGCTGGGCCGCAGGATTCATGCCTGCTCAGCTGCCTGATAATCGACAGCTGGGCCGCAGGATTCATGCCTGCTCAGCTGCCTGATAATCGCCACCTGGGCCGCAGGATTCATGCCTGCTCAGCTGCCTCATAATCGCCAGCTGGGCCGCAGGATTCATGCCTGCTCAGCTGCCTGATAATCGCCAGCTGGGCCGCTGGATTCATGTCTGCTCAGCTTCCTGATAATCGCCAGCTGGGCCGCAGGATTCATGCCTGCTCAGCTGCCTCATAATCGCCAGCTGGGCCGCAGATTTCATGCCTGCTCAGCTGCCTGATAATCGCCAGCTGGGCCGCAGGATTCATGCCTGCTCAGCTGCCTGATAATCGCCAGCTGGGCCGCAGGATTCATGCCTGCTCACCAGCCTGATAATCGCCAGCTGGGCCGCAGGATTCATGCCTGCTCAGCTGCCTGATAATCAACAGCTGGGCCGCAGGATTCATGCCTGCTCAGCTGCTTGATTCTTGCCTGCTGAGGCACATGATCCGTGCAGGAGAGCTACCTGATCAGCACATGAGCAGTCACATGATCAGCGCCTCTCAGTCACCTGATCACTGCATGACAGGCACGTGATCAGTGCCTGCTGAGGTGCGGGATCAGCGCCTGTTCAGCTGCCTGATAATCGCCAGCTGGGCCGCAGGATTCATGCCTGCTCAGCTTCCTGATAATCGCCAGCTGGGCCGCAGGATTCATGCCTGCTCAGCTGCCTGATAATCGCCAGCTGGGCCGCAGGATTCATGCCTGCTCAGCTGCCTGATAATCGCCAGCTGGGCCGCAGGATTCATGCCAGCTCAGCTGCCTGATAATCGCCAGCTGGGCCGCAGGATTCATGCCTGCTCAGCTGCCTGATAATCGCCAGCTGGGCCGCAGGATTCATGCCTGCTCAGCTGCCTGATAATCGCCAGCTGGGCCGCAGGATTCATGCCTGCTCAGCTGCCTGATAATCGCCAGCTGGGCCGCAGGATTCATGCCTGCTCAGCTGCCTGATAATCGCCAGCTGGGCCGCAGGATTCATGCCTGCTCAGCTGCCTGATAATCGCCAGCTGGGCCGCAGGATTCATGCCTGCTCAGCTGCCTGATAATCGCCAGCTGGGCCGCAGGATTCATGCCTGCTCAGCTGCCTGATAATCGCCAGCTGGGCCGCAGGATTCATGCCTGCTCAGCTGCCTGATAATAGCCAGCTGGGCCGCTGGATTCATGCCTGCTCAGCTGCCTGATAATCGCCAGCTGGGCCGCAGGATTCATGCCTGCTCAGCTGCCTGATAATCGCCAGCTGGGCCGCAGGATTCATGCCTGCTCAGCTGCCTGATAATCGCCAGCTGGGCCGCAGGTTTCATGCCTGCTCAGCTGCCTGATAATCGCCAGCTGGGCCGCAGGATTCATGCCTGCTCAGCTGCCTGATAATCGCCAGCTGGGCCGCAGGATTCATGCCTGCTCAGCTGCTTGATTCTTGCCTGCTGAGGCACATGATCCGTGCAGGAGAGCTACCTGATCAGCACATGAGCAGTCAAATGATCAGTGCCTCTCAGTCACCTGATCACTGCATGACAGGCACGTGATCAGTGCCTGCTGAGGTGCGGGATCAGCGCCTGCTCAGCTGCCTGATAATCGCCAGCTGGGCCGTGGGATTCATGCCTGCTCAGCTGCCTGATAATCGCCAGCTGGGCCGCAGGATTCATGCCTGCTCAGCTGCCTGATAATCACCAGCTGGGCCGCAGGATTCATGCCTGCTCAGCTGCCTGATAATCGCCAGCTGGGCCGCAGGATTCATGCCTGCTCAGCTGCCTGATAATCGCCACCTGGGCCGCAGGATTCATGCCTGCTCAGCTGCCTGATAATCGCCACCTGGGCCGCAGGATTCATGCCTGCTCAGCTGCCTGATAATCGCCAGCGGGGCCGCAGGATTCATGCCTGCTCAGCTGCCTGATAATCGCCAGCTGGGCCGTGGGATTCATGCCTGCTCAGCTGCATGATAATCGCCAGCTGGGCCGCAGGATTCATGCCTGCTCAGCTGCCTGATAATCGCCAGCTGGGCCGCAGGATTCATGCCTGCTCAGCTGCCTGATAATCGCCAGCTGGGCCGCAGGATTCATGCCTGCTCAGCTGCCTGATAATCGCCAGCTGGGCCGCAGGATTCATGCCTGCTCACCAGCCTGATAATCGCCAGCTGGGCCGCAGGATTCATGCCTGCTCAGCTGCCTGATAATCGCCAGCTGGGCCGCAGGATTCATGCCTGCTCAGCTGCTTGATTCTTGCCTGCTGGGCACATGATCCGTGCAGGAGAGCTACCTGATCAGCACATGAGCAGTCACATGATCAGCGCCTCTCAGTCACCTGATCACTGCATGACAGGCACGTGATCAGTGCCTGCTGGGCGGGATCAGCGCCTGCTCAGCTGCCTGATAATAGCCAGCTGGGCCGTAGGATTCATGTCTGCTCAGCTGCCTGATAATCGCCAGCTGGGCCGCAGGATTCATGCGTGCTCAGCTGCCTGATAATCGCCAGCTGGGCCGCAGGATTCATGCCTGCTCAGCTGCCTGATAATCGCCAGCTGGGCCGCAGGTTTCATGCCTGCTCAGCTGCCTGATAATCGCCAGCTGGGCCGCAGGATTCATGCCTGCTCAGCTGCCTGATACTCGCCTGCTGAGCCGCAGGATTCATGCCTGCTCAGCTGCCTGATAATCGCCAGCTGGGCCGCAGGATTCATGCCTGCTCAGCTGCCTGATAATCGCCAGCTGGGCCGCGGGATTCACGCCTGCTCAGCTGCCTGATAATAGCCAGCTGGGCCGTAGGATTCATGTCTGCTCAGCTGCCTAATAATCGCCAGCTGGGCCGCAGGATTCATGCCCGCTCAGCTGCCTGATAATCGCCAGCTGGGCCGCAGGATTCATGCCTGCTCAGCTGCCTGATAATCGCCAGCTGGGCCGCAGGATTCATGCCTGCTCAGCTGCCTGATAATCGCCAGCTGGGCCGCAGGATTCATGCCTGCTCACCAGCCTGATAATCGCCAGCTGGGCCGCAGGATTCATGCCTGCTCAGCTGCCTGATAATCACCAGCTGGGCCGCAGGATTCATGCCTCCTCAGCTGCTTGATTCTTGCCTGCTGAGGCACATGATC
Organism: Bos javanicus; assembly: GCF_032452875.1. Classification (NCBI taxonomy): domain Eukaryota; kingdom Metazoa; phylum Chordata; class Mammalia; order Artiodactyla; family Bovidae; genus Bos; species Bos javanicus. The sequence continues at coordinate 12,644 of NW_026893695.1, forward strand.
CGTGCAGGAGACCTACCTGATCAGCACATGAGCAGTCACATGATCAGCGCCTCTCAGTCACCTGATCACTGCATGACAGGCACGTGATCAGTGCCTGCTGAGGTGGGATCAGCGCCTGCTCAGCTGCCTGATAATCGCCAGCTGGGCCGCAGGATTCATGCCTGCTCAACTGCCTGATAATCGACAGCTGGGCCGCAGGATTCATGCCTGCTCAGCGGCCTGATAATCGACAGCTGGGCCTCAGGATTCATGCCTGCTCAGCTGCCTGATTATTGCCAGCTGGGCCGCAGGATTCATGCCTGCACAGCTGCCTGATAATCGCCAGCTGGGCCGCAGGATTCATGCCTGCTCAGCTGCCTGATAATCGCCAGCTGGGCCGCAGGATTCATGCCTGATCAGCTGCCTGATAATCGCCAGCTGGGCCGCAGGATTCATGCCTGCTCAGCTGCCTGATAATCGCCAGCTGGGCCGCAGGATTCATGCCTGCTCAGCTGCCTGATAATCGCCAGCTGGGCCGCAGGATTCATGCCTGCTCAGCTGCCTGATAATCGCCAGCTGGGCCGCAGGATTCATGCCTGCTCAGCTGCCTGATAATCGCCAGCTGGGCCGCAGGATTCATGCCTGCTCAGCTGCCTGATAATCGCCAGCTGGGCCGCAGGATTCATGCCTGCTCAGCTGCCTGATAATCGCCAGCTGGGCCGCAGGATTCATGCCTGCTCAGCTGCCTGATAATCGACAGCTGGGCCGCAGGATTCATGCCTGCTCAGCTGCCTGATAATCGCCAGCTGGGCCGCAGGATTCATTCCTGCTCAGCTGCCTGATAATCGCCAGCTGGGCCGCAGGATTCATGCCTGCACAGCTGCCTGATAATCGCCAGCTGGTCCGCAGGATTCATGCCTGCTCAACTGCCTGATAATAGCCAGCTGGGCCGGAGGATTCATGCCTGCTCAGCTGCCTGATAATCGCCAGCTGGGCCGCAGGATTCATGCCTGCTCAGCTGCCTGATAATCGCCAGCTGGGCCGCAGGATTCATGCCTGCTCAGCTGCCTGATAATCGCCAGCTGGGCCGCAGGATTCATGCCTGCTCAGCTGCCTGATTCTTGCCTGCTGAGGCACATGATCCGTGCAGGAGCTACCTGATCAGCACATGAGCAGTCACATGATCATGCCTCTCAGTCACCTGATCACTGCATGACAGGCCGTGATCAGTGCCTGCTGAGGTGCGGGATCAGCGCCTACTCAGCTGCCTGATAATCGCCAGCTGGGCCGCAGGATTCATGCCTGCTCAGCTGCCTGATAATCGCCAGCTGGGCCGCAGGATTCATGCCTTCTCAGCTGCCTGATAATCGCCAGCTGGGCCGAGGGATTCATGCCTGCTCAGCTGCTTGATTCTTGCCTGCTGAGGCACATGATCCGTGCAGGAGAGCTACCTGATCAGCACATGAGCAGTCACATGATCAGCGCCTCTCAGTCACCTGATCACTGCATGACAGGCACGTGATCAGTGCCTGCTGAGGTGCGGGATCAGCGCTGCTCAGCTGCCTGATAATCGCCAGCTGGGCCGCAGGATTCATGCCTGCTCAGCTGCCTGATAATCGCCAGCTGGGCCGCAGGATTCATGCCTGCTCAGCTGCCTGATAATAGCCAGCTGGGCCGTAGGATTCATGTCTGCTCAGCTGCCTGATAATCGCCAGCTGGGCCGCAGGATTCATGCCTGCTCAGCTGCCTGATAATCGCCAGCTGGGCCGCAGGATTCATGCCTGCTCAGCTGCCTGATAATCGCCAGCTGGGCCGCAGGATTCATGCCTGCTCAGCTGCCTGATAATGGCCTGCTGGGCCGCAGGATTCATGCCTGCTCAGCTGCTTGATTCTTGCCTGCTGAGGCACATGATCCGTGCAGGAGAGCTGCCTGATCAGCACATGAGCAGTCACATGATCAGTGCCTCTCAGTCACCTGATCACTGCATGACAGGCACGTGATCAGTGCCTGCTGAGTGCGGGATCAGCGCCTGCTCAGCTGCCTGATAATCGCCAGCTGGGACGCAGGATTCATGCCTGCTCAGCTGCCTGATAATCGCCAGCTGGGCCGCAGGATTCATGCCTGCTCAGCTGCCTGATAATCGCCAGCTGGGCCGCAGGATTCATGCCTGCTCAGCTGCCTGATAATCGCCAGCTGGGCCGCAGGATTCATGCCTACTCAGCTGCTTGATTCTTGCCAGCTGAGGCACATGATCCGTGCATGAGAGCTACCTGATCAGCACATGAGCAGTCACATGATCAGCGCCTCTCAGTCACCTGATCACTGCATGACAGGCACGTGATCAGTGCCTGCTGAGGTGCGGGATCAGCGCCTGCTCAGCTGCCTGATAATCGCCAGCTGGGCCGCAGGATTCATGCCTGCTCAGCTGCCTGATAATCGCCAGCTGGGCCGCAGGATTCATGCCTGCTCAGCTGCCTGATAATCGCCAGCTGGGCCGCAGGATTCATGCCTGCTCAGCTGCCTGATAATCGCCAGCTGGGCCGCAGGATTCATGCCTGCTCAGCTGCCTGATAATCGCCAGCTGGGCCGCAGGATTCATGCCTGCTCAGCTGCCTGATAATCGCCAGCTGGGCCGCAGGATTCATGCCTGCTCAGCTGCCTGATAATCGCCAGCTGGGCCGCAGGATTCATGCCTGCTCAGCTGCCTGATAATCGCCAGCTGGGCCGCAGGATTCATGCCTGCTCAGCTGCCTGATAATCGCCAGCTGGGCCGCAGGATTCATGCCTGCTCAGCTGCCTGATAATCGCCAGCTGGGCCGCAGGATTCATGCCTGCTCAGCTGCCTGATAATCGCCAGCTGGGCCGCAGGATTCATGCCTGCTCAGCTGCCTGATAATCGCCAGCTGGGCCGCAGGATTCATGACTGCTCAGCTGCCTGATAATCGCCAGCTGGGCCGCGGGATTCATGCCTGCTCAGCTGCCTGATAATCGCCAGCTGGGCCGCAGGATTCATGCCTGCTCAGCTGCTTGATTCTTGCCTGCTGGGCACATGATCCGTGCCTGAGAGCTGCCTGATCAGCACATGAGCAGTCACATGATCATGCCTCTCAGTCACCTGATCACTGCATGACAGGCACGTGATCAGTGCCTGCTGCGGTGCGGGATTCATGCCTGCTCAGCTGCCTGATAATCGCCAGCTGGGCCGCAGGATTCATGACTGCTCAGCTGCCTGATAATCGCCAGCTGGGCCGCAGGATTCATGCCTGCTCAGCTGCCTGATAATCGCCAGCTGGGCCGCAGGATTCATGCCTGCTCAGCTGCTTGATTCTTGCCAGCTGAGGCACATGATCCGTGCAGGAGAGCTACCTGATCAGCACATGAGCAGTCACATGATCAGCGCCTCTCAGTCACCTGATCACTGCATGACAGGCACGTGATCAGCTGGGCCGCAGGATTCATGCCTGCTCAGCTGCCTGATAATCGCCAGCTGGGCCGCAGGATTCATGCCTGCTCAGCTGCCTGATAATCGCCAGCTGGGCCGCAGGATTCATGCCTGCTCAGCTGTCTGATAATCGCCAGCTGGGCCGCAGGATTCATGCCTGCTCAGCTGCCTGATAATCACCAGCTGGGCCGCAGGATTCATGCCTGCTCAGCTGCTTGATTCTTGCCTGCTGAGGCAGGATCCATGCAGCTACCTGATCAGCACATGAGCAGTCACATGATCAGCGCCTCTCAGTCACCTGATCACTGCATGACAGGCACGTGATCAGTGCCTGCTGAGGTGCGGGATCAGCGCCTGCTCACCTGCCTGATAATAGCCAGCTGGGCCGCAGGATTCATGTCTGCTCAGCTGCCTGATAATCGCCAGCTGGGCCGCAGGATTCATGCCTGCTCAGCTGCCTGATAATCGCCAGCTGGGCCGCAGGATTCATGCCTGCTCAGCTGCCTGATAATCGCCAGCTGGGCCGCAGGATTCATGCCTGCTCAGCTGCTTGATTCTTGCCTGCTGAGGCACATGATCCGTGCAGGAGAGCTACCCGATCAGCACATGAGCAGTCACATGATCAGCCTCTCAGTCACCTGATCACTGCATGACAGGCACGTGTTCAGTGCCTGCTGAGGTGCGGGATCAGCGCCTGCTCAGCTGCCTGATAATCGCCAGCTGGGCCGCAGGATTCATGCCTGCTCAGCTGCCTGATAATCGCCAGCTGGGCCGCAGGATTCATGCCTGCTCAGCTGCCTGATAATCGCCAGCTGGGCCGCAGGATTCATGCCTGCTCAGCTGCCTGATAATCGCCACCTGGGCCACAGGATTCATGCCTACTCAGCTGCCTCATAATCGCCAGCTGGGCCGCAGGATTCATGCCTGCTCAGCTGCCTGATAATCGCCAGCTGGGCCGTGGGATTCATGCCTGCTCAGCTGCCAGATAATCGCCAGCTGGGCCGCAGGATTCATGCCTGCTCAGCTGCCTGATAATCGCCAGCTGGGCCGCAGGATTCATGCCTGCTCAGCTGCCTGATAATCGCCAGCTGGGCCGCAGGATTCATGCCTGCTCAGCTGCCTGATTATCGCCACCTGGGCCACAGGATTCATGCCTGCTCAGCTGCCTCATAATCGCCAGCTGGGCCGCAGGATTCATGCCTGCTCAGCTGCCTGATAATCGCCAGCTGGGCCGTAGGATTCATGTCTGCTCAGCTGCCTGATAATCGCCAGCTTGGCCGCAGGATTCATGCCTGCTCAGCTGCCTGATAATCGCCAGCTGGGCCGCAGGATTCATGCCTGCTCAGCTGCCTGATAATCGCCAGCTGGGCCGCGGGATTCATGCCTGCTCAGCTGCCTGATAATCGCCAGCTGGGCCGCAGGATTCATGCCTGCTCAGCTGCCTGATAATCGCCAGCTGGGCCGCAGGATTCATGCCTGCTCAGCTGCCTGATAATCGCCAGCTGGGCCCCAGTATTCATGCCTGCTCAGCTGCTTGATTCTTGCCTGCTGAGGCACATGATCCGTGCAGGAGAGCTACCTGATCAGCACATGAGCAGTCACATGATCAGCGCCTCTCAGTCACCTGATCACTGCATGACAGGCACGTGATCAGTGCCTGCTGAGGTGCGGGATCAGCGCCTGCTCAGCTGCCTGATAATCGCCAGCTGGGCCGAAGGATTCATGCCTACTCAGCTGCCTGATAATCGCCAGCTGGGCCGCAGGATTCATGCCTGCTCAGCTGCCTGATAATCGCCAGCTGGGCCGCAGGATTCATGCCTGCTCAGCTGCCTCATAATCTCCAGCTGGGCCGCAGGATTCATGCCTGCTCAGCTGCCTGATAATCGCCAGCTGGGCCGCAGGATTCATGCCTGCTCAGCTGCCTGATAATCGCCAGCTGGGCCGCAGGATTCATGCCTGCTCAGCTGCCTGATAATCGCCAGCTGGGCCGCAGGATTCATGCCTGCTCAGCTGCCTGATAATCGCCAGCTGGGCCGCAGGATTCATGCCTGCTCAGCTGCCTGATAATCGCCAGCTAGGCCGCAGGATTCATGCCTGCTCAGCTGCCTGATAATCGCCAGCTGGGCCGCAGGATTCATGCCTGCTCAGCTGCCTGATAATCGCCAGCTGGACCACAGGATTCATGCCTGCTCAGCTGCTTGATAATTGCCAGCTGGGCCGAAGGATTCATGCCTGCTCAGCTGCCTGATAATCGGCAGCTGGGCCGCAGGATTCATGCCTGCTCAGATGCCTAATAATCGCCAGCTGGGCCGCAGGATTCATGCCTGCTCAGCTGCCTGATAATCGCCAGCTGGGCCGCAGGATTCATGCCTGCTCAGCTGCCTGATAATCGCCAGCTGGGCCGCAGGATTCATGCCTGCTCAGCTGCCTCATAATCGCCAGCTGGGCCGCAGGATTCATGCCTGCTCAGCTGCCTGATAATCGCCAGCTGGGCCGCAGGATTCATGCCTGCTCAACTGCCTGATAATCGCCAGCTGGGCCGCATGATTCATGCCTGCTCAGCTGCCTGATAATCGCCAGCTGGGCCGCAGGATTCATGCCTGCTCAGCTGCCTGATAATCACCAGCTGGGCCGCAGGATTCATGCCTGCTCAGCTGCTTGATTCTTGCCTGCTGAGGCACATGATCCGTGCAGGAGAGCTACCTGATCAGCACATGAGCAGTCACATTATCAGCGCCTCTCAGTCACCTGATCACTGCATGACAGGCACGTGATCAGTGCCTGCTGATGTGCGGGATCAGCGCCTGCTCAGCTGCCTGATAATCGCCAGCTGGGCCGCAGGATTCATGCCTGCTCAGCTGCCTGATAATCGCCAGCTGGGCCGCAGTTTTCATGCCTGCTCAGCTGCCTGATAATCGCCCTCTGGGCCGCAGGATTCATGACTGCTCAGCTGCTTGATTCTTGCCTGCTGAGGCACATGATCCGTGCAGGAGAGCTACCTGATCAGCACATGAGCAGTCACATGATCAGTGCCTCTCAGTCACCTGATCACTGCATGACTGGCACGTGATCAGTGCCTCCTGATGTGCGGGATCAGCGCCTGCTCAGCTGCCTGATAATAGCCAGCTGGGCCGTAGGATTCATGTCTGCTCAGCTGCCTGATAATCGCCAGCTGGGCCGCTGGATTCATGCCTGCTCAGCTGCCTGATAATCGCCAGCTGGGCCGCAGGATTCATGCCTGCTCAGCTGCCTGATAATCGCCAGCTGGGCCTCAGGATTCATGCCTGCTCAGCTGCCTGATAATCGCCAGCTGGGCCGCAGGATTCATGCCTGCTCACCAGCCTGATAATCGCCAGCTGGGCCGCAGGATTCATGCCTGCTCAGCTGCCTGATAATCACCAGCTGGGCCGCAGGATTCATGCCTCCTCAGCTGCCTGATTCTTGCCTGCTGAGGCACATGATCCGTGCAGAGCTACCTGATCAGCACATGAGCAGTCACATGATCACGCCTCTCAGTCACCTGATCACTGCATGACAGGCACGTGATCAGTGCCTGCTGAGTGCGGGATCATGCCTGCTCAGCTGCCTGATAATCGCCAGCTGGGCCGCAGGATTCATGCCTGCTCACCTGCCTGATAATCGCCAGCTGGGCCGCAGGATTCATGCCTGCTCAACTGCCTGATAATCGACAGCTGGGCCGCAGGATTCATGCCTGCTCAGCGGCCTGATAATCGACAGCTGGGCCTCAGGATTCATGCCTGCTCAGCTGCTTGATTCTTGCCTGCTGAGGCACATGATCCGTGCAGGAGAGCTACCTGATCAGCACATGAGCAGTCACATGATCAGCGCCTCTCAGTCACCTGATCACTGCATGACAGGCACGTGATCAGTGCCTGCAGAGGTGGGGGATCATCGCCTGCTCACCTGCTTGAAAATCGCCAGCTGGGCCGCAGGATTCATGCCTGCTCAGCTGCCTGATAATCGCCAGCTGGGCCGCAGGATTCATGCCTGCTCAGCTGCCTGATAATCGCCAGCTGGGCCGCAGGATTCATGCCTGCTCAGCTGCCTGATAATCGCCAGCTGGGCCGCAGGATTCATGCCTGCTCAGCTGCCTGATAATCGCCAGCTGGGCCGCAGGATTCATGCCTGCTCAGCTGCTTGAAAATCGCCAGCTGGGCCGCAGGATTCATGCCTGCTCAGCTGCCTGATAATCGACAGCTTGGCCGCAGGATTCATGCCTGCTCAGCTGCCTGATAATCGCTAGCTGGGCCACAGGATTCATTCCTGCTCAGCTGCCTGATAATCGACAGCTTGGCCGCAGGATTCATGCCTGCTCAGCTGCCTGAAAATTGTCAGCTGGTCCGCAGGATTCATGCCTGCTCAACTGCCTGATAATAGCCAGCTGGGCCGGAGGATTCATGTCTGCTCAGCTGCCTGATAATCGCCAGCTGGGCCGCAGGATTCATGCCTGCTCAGCTGCCTGATAATCGCCAGCTGGGCCGCAGGATTCATGCCTGCTCAGCTGCCTGATAATCGCCAGCTGGGCCGCAGGATTCATGCCTGCTCAGCTGCTTGATTCTTGCCTGCTGAGGCACATGATCCGTGCAAGAGAGCTACCTGATCAGCACATGAGCAGTCACATGATCAGTGCCTCTCAGTCACCTGATCACTGCATGACAGGCACGTGATCAGTGCCTGCTGCGGTGCGGGATCAGCGCCTATTCACCTGCTTGATAATCGCCAGCTGGGCCGCAGGATTCATGCCTGCTCAGCTTCCTGATAATCGCCAGCTTGGCCGCAGGATTCATGCCTTCTCAGCTGCCTGATAATCGCCAGCTGGGTCGCAGGATTCATGCCTGCTCAGCTGCTTGATTCTTGCCTGCTGAGGCACATGATCCGTGCAGGAGAGCTACCTGATCAACACATGAGCAGTCACATGATCAGTGCCTCTCAGTCACCTGTTCACTGCATGACAGGCACGTGATCAGTGCCTGCTGCGGTGCGGGATCAGCGCCTGTTCAGCTGCCTGATAATCGCCAGCTGGGCCGCAGGATTCATGCCTGCTCAGCTGCCTGATAATCGCCAGCTGGGCCGCAGGATTCATGCCTGCTCAGCTGCCTGATAATAGCCAGCTGGGCCGTAGGATTCATGTCTGCTCAGCTGCCTGATAATCGCCAGCTGGGCCGCAGGATTCATGCCTGCTCAGCTGCCTGATAATCGCCCGCTGGGCCGCAGGATTCATGCCTGCTCAGCTGCCTGATAATCGCCAGCTGGGCCGCAGGTTTCATGCCTGCTCAGCTGCCTGATAATCGCCAGCTGGGCCGCAGGATTCATGCCTGCTCAGCTGCCTGATTCTTGCCTGCTGAGGCACATGATCCGTGCAGGAGAGCTGCCTGATCAGCACATGAGCAGTCACATGATCAGCGCCTCTCAGTCACCTGATCACTGCATGACAGGCACGTGATCAGAGCCTGCTGAGGTGCGGGATCAGCGCCTGCTCAGCTGCCTGATAATCGCCAGCTGGGCCGCAGGATTCATGCCTGCTCAGCTGCCTGATAATCGCCAGCTGGGCCGCAGGATTCATGCCTGCTCAGCTGCCTGATAATCGCCAGCTGGGCCGCAGGATTCATGCCTGCTCAGCTGCCTGATAATCGCCAGCTGGGCCGCAGGATTCATGCCTGCTCAGCTGCTTGATTCTTGCCTGCTGAGGCACATGATCCGTGCAGGAGAGCTGCCTGATCAGCACATGAGCAGTCACATGATAAGCGCCTCTCAGTCACCTGATCACTGCATGACAGGCACGTGATCAGTGCCTGCTGAGGTGCGGGATCAGCTGCTGCCTGATAATCGCCAGCTGGGCCGCAGGATTCATGCCTGCTCAGCTGCCTGATAATCGCCAGCTGGGCCGCAGGATTCATGCCTGCTCAGCTGCCTGATAATCGCCAGCTGGGCCGCAGGATTCATGCCTGCTCAGCTGCCTGATAATCGCCAGCTGGGCCGCAGGATTCATGCCTGCTCAGCTGCCTGATAATAGCCAGCTGGGCCGCAGGATTCATGTCTGCTCAGCTGCCTGATAATCGCCAGCTGGGCCGCAGGATTCATGCCTGCTCAGCTGCCTGATAATCGCCAGCTGGGCCGCAGATTCATGCCTGCTCAGCTGCCTGATAATCGCCAGCTGGGCCGCAGGATTCATGCCTGCTCAGCTGCCTGATAATCGCCAGCTGGGCCGCAGGATTCATGCCTGCTCAGCTGCCTGATAATCGCCAGCTGGGCCGCAGGATTCATGCCTGCTCAGCTGCCTGATAATCGCCAGCTGGGCCGCAGGATTCATGCCTGCTCAGCTGCCTGATAATCGCCAGCTGGGCCGCAGGATTCATGCCTGCTCAGCTGCCTGATAATCGCCAGCTGGGCCGCAGGATTCATGCCTGCTCAGCTGCCTGATAATCGCCAGCTGGGCCGCAGGATTCATGCCTGCTCAGCTGCCTGATAATCGCCAGCTGGGCCGCAGGATTCATGCCTGCTCAGCTGCCTGATAATCGCCAGCTGGGCCGCAGGATTCATGCCTGCTCAGCTGCCTGATAATCGCCAGCTGGGCCGCAGGATTCATGCCTGCTCAGCTGCCTGATAATCGCCAGCTGGGCCGCAGGATTCATGCCTGCTCAGCTGCTTGATTCTTGCCTGCTGAGGCACATGATCCGTGCAGGAGAGCTACCTGATCAGCACATGAGCAGTCACATGATCAGCGCCTCTCAGTCACCTGATCACTGCATGACAGGCACGTGATCAGTGCCTGCTGAGGTGCGGGATCAGCGCCTGCTCAGCTGCCTGATAATCGCCAGCTGGGCCGCAGGATTCATGCCTGCTCAGCTGCCTGATAATCGCCAGCTGGGCCGCAGGATTCATGCCTGCTCAGCTGCCTGATAATCGCCAGCTGGGCCGCAGGATTCATGCCTGCTCAGCTGCCTGATAATCGCCAGCTGGGCCGCAGGATTCATGCCTGCTCAGCTGCCTGATAATCGCCAGCTGGGCCGCAGGATTCATGCCTGCTCAGCTGCCTGATAATCGCCAGCTGGGCCGCAGGATTCATGCCTGCTCAGCTGCCTGATAATCGCCAGCTGGGCCGCAGGATTCATGCCTGCTCAGCTGCTTGATTCTTGCCTGCTGAGGCACATGATCCGTGCAGGAGAGCTACCTGATCAGCACATGAGCAGTCACATGATCAGCGCCTCTCAGTCACCTGATCACTGCATGACAGGCACGTGATCAGTGCCTGCTGCGGTGCGGGATCAGCGCCTGCTCAGCTTCCTGATAATCGCCAGCTGGGCCGCAGGATTCATGCCTGCTCAGCTTCCTGATAATCGCCAGCTGGGCCGCAGGATTCATGCCTGCTCAGCTGCCTGATAATCGCCAGCTGGGCCGCAGGATTCATGCCTGCTCAGCTGCTTGATTCTTGCCTGCTGAGGCACATGATCCGTGCAGGAGAGCTACCTGATCAGCACATGAGCAGTCACATGATCAGCGCCTCTCAGTCACCTGATCACTGCATGACAGGCACGTGATCAGTGCCTGCTGAGGTGCGGGATCAGCGCCTGCTCAGCTGCCTGATAATCGCCAGCTGGGCCGCAGGATTCATGCCTGCTCAGCTGCCTGATAATCGCCAGCTGGGCCGCAGGATTCATGCCTGCTCAGCTGCCTGATAATCGCCAGCTGGGCCGCAGGATTCATGCCTGCTCAGCTGCCTGATAATCGCCAGCTGGGCCGCAGGATTCATGCCTGCTCAGCTGCCTGATAATCGCCAGCTGGGCCGCAGGATTCATGCCTGCTCAGCTGCCTGATAATCGCCAGCTGGGCCGCAGGATTCATGCCTGCTCAGCTGCCTGATAATCGCCAGCTGGGCCGCAGGATTCATGCCTGCTCAGCTGCCTGATTCTTGCCAGCTGAGGCACATGATCCGTGCAGGAGAGCTGCCTGATCAGCACATGAGCAGTCACATGATCAGTGCCTCTCAGTCACCTGATCACTGCATGACAGGCACCTGATCAGTGCCTGCTGATGTGCGGGATCAGCGCCTGCTCAGCTGCCTGATAATCGCCAGCTGGGCCGCAGGATTCATGCCTGCTCAGCTGCCTGATAATCGCCAGCTGGGCCGCAGGATTCATGCCTGCTCAGCTGCCTGATAATCGCCAGCTGGGCCGCAGGATTCATGCCTGCTCAGCTGCCTGATAATCGCCAGCTGGGCCGCAGGATTCATGCCTGCTCAGCTGCTTGATTCTTGCCTGCTGAGGCACATGATCCGTGCAGGAGAGCTACCTGATCAGCACATGAGCAGTCACATGATCAGCGCCTCTCAGTCACCTGATCACTGCATGACAGGCACGTGATCAGTGCCTGCTGAGGTGCGGGATCAGCGCCTGCTCAGCTGCCTGATAATCGCCAGCTGGGCCGCAGGATTCATGCCTGCTCAGCTGCCTGATAATCGCCAGCTGGGCCGCAGGATTCATGCCTGCTCAGCTGCCTGATAATCGCCAGCTGGGCCGCAGGATTCATGCCTGCTCAGCTGCCTGATAATCGCCAGCTGGGCCGCAGGATTCATGCCTGCTCAGCTGCCTGATAATCGCCAGCTGGGCCGCAGGATTCATGCCTGCTCAGCTGCCTGATAATCGCCAGCTGGGCCGCAGGATTCATGCCTGCTCAGCTGCCTGATAATCGCCAGCTGGGCCGCAGGATTCATGCCTGCTCAGCTGCTTGATTCTTGCCTGCTGAGGCACATGATCCGTGCAGGAGAGCTACCTGATCAGCACATGAGCAGTCACATGATCAGCGCCTCTCAGTCACCTGATCACTGCATGACAGGCACGTGATCAGTGCCTGCTGAGGTGCGGGATCAGCGCCTGCTCAGCTGCCTGATAATCGCCAGCTGGGCCGCAGGATTCATGCCTGCTCAGCTGCCTGATAATCGCCAGCTGGGCCGCAGGATTCATGCCTGCTCAGCTGCCTGATAATCGCCAGCTGGGCCGCAGGATTCATGCCTGCTCAGCTGCCTGATAATCGCCAGCTGGGCCGCAGGATTCATGCCTGCTCAGCTGCCTGATAATCGCCAGCTGGGCCGCAGGATTCATGCCTGCTCAGCTGCCTGATAATCGCCAGCTGGGCCGCAGGATTCATGCCTGCTCAGCTGCCTGATAATCGCCAGCTGGGCCGCAGGATTCATGCCTGCTCAGCTGCCTGATAATCGCCAGCTGGGCCGCAGGATTCATGCCTGCTCAGCTGCCTGATAATCGCCAGCTGGGCCGCAGGATTCATGCCTGCTCAGCTGCCTGATAATCGCCAGCTGGGCCGCAGGATTCATGCCTGCTCAGCTGCCTGATAATCGCCAGCTGGGCCGCAGGATTCATGCCTGCTCAGCTGCCTGATAATCGCCAGCTGGGCCGCAGGATTCATGCCTGCTCAGCTGCCTGATAATCGCCAGCTGGGCCGCAGGATTCATGCCTGCTCAGCTGCCTGATAATCGCCAGCTGGGCCGCAGGATTCATGCCTGCTCAGCTGCCTGATAATCGCCAGCTGGGCCGCAGGATTCATGCCTGCTCAGCTGCCTGATAATCGCCAGCTGGGCCGCAGGATTCATGCCTGCTCAGCTGCCTGATAATCGCCAGCTGGGCCGCAGGATTCATGCCTGCTCAGCTGCCTGATAATCGCCAGCTGGGCCGCAGGATTCATGCCTGCTCAGCTGCCTGATAATCGCCAGCTGGGCCGCAGGATTCATGCCTGCTCAGCTGCCTGATAATCGCCAGCTGGGCCGCAGGATTCATGCCTGCTCAGCTGCCTGATAATCGCCAGCTGGGCCGCAGGATTCATGCCTGCTCAGCTGCCTGATAATCGCCAGCTGGGCCGCAGGATTCATGCCTGCTCAGCTGCCTGATAATCGCCAGCTGGGCCGCAGGATTCATGCCTGCTCAGCTGCCTGATAATCGCCAGCTGGGCCGCAGGATTCATGCCTGCTCAGCTGCCTGATAATCGCCAGCTGGGCCGCAGGATTCATGCCTGCTCAGCTGCCTGATAATCGCCAGCTGGGCCGCAGGTTTCATGCCTGCTCAGCTGCCTGATAATCGCCAGCTGGGCCGCAGGATTCATGCCTGCTCAGCTGCTTGATTCTTGCCTGCTGAGGCACATGATCCGTGCAGGAGAGCTACCTGATCAGCACATGAGCAGTCACATGATCAGTGACTCTCAGTCACCTGATCACTGCATGACAGGCACGTGATCAGTGCCTGCTGAGGTGCGGGATCAGCGTCTGCTCACCTGCCTGATAATCGCCAGCTGGGCCGCAGGAATCATGACTGCTCAGCTGCCTGATAATCGCCAGCTGGGCCGCAGGATTCATGCCTGCTCAGCTGCCTGATAATCGCCAGCTGGGCCGCAGGATTCATGCCTGCTCAGCTGCCTGATAATCGCCAGCTGGGCCGCAGGATTCATGCCTGCTCAGCTGCCTGATAATCGCCAGCTGGGCCGCAGGATTCATGCCTGCTCAGCTGCCTGATAATCGCCAGCTGGGCCGCAGGATTCATGCCTGCTCAGCTGCCTCATAATCGCCAGCTGGGCCGCAGGATTCATGCCTGCTCAGCTGCCTGATAATAGCCAGCTGGGCCGCAGGATTCATGCCTGCTCAGCTGCCTGGTAATCGCCAGCTGGGCCGCAGGATTCAAGCCTGCTCAGCTGCTTGATAATCGCCAGCTGGGCCGCAGGATTCATGCCTGCTCAGCTGCCTGATAATCGCCAGCTGGGCCGCAGGATTCATGCCTGCTCAGCTGCCTGATAATCGCCAGCTGGGCCGCAGGATTCATGCCTACTCAGCTGCCTGATAATCGCCAGCTGGGCCGCAGGATTCATGCCTGCTCAGCTGCCTGATATTCGCCAGCTGGGCCGCAGGTTTCATGCCTGCTCAGCTGCCTGATAATCGCCAGCTGGGCCGCAGGATTCATGCCTGCTCAGCTGCCTGATAATCGCCAGCTGGGCCGCAGGATTCATGCCTGCTCAGCTGCCTGATAATCGCCAGCTGGGCCGCAGGATTCATGCCTGCTCAGCTGCCTGATAATCGCCAGCTGGGCCGTAGGATTCATGTCTGCTCAGCTGCCTGATAATCGCCAGCTGGGCCGCAGGATTCATGCCTGCTCAGCTGCCTGATAATCGCCAGCTGGGCCCCAGGATTCATGCCTGCTCAGCTGCCTGATAATCGCCAGCTGGGCCGCAGGATTCATGCCTGCTCAGCTGCCTGATTCTTGCCTGCTGAGGCACATGATCCGTGCAGGAGAGCTACCTGATCAGCACATGAGCAGTCACATGATCAACGCCTCTCAGTCACCTGATCACTGCATGACAGGCACGTGATCAGTGACTGCTGCGGTGCGGGATCAGCGCCTACTCAGCTGCCTGATAATCGCCAGCTGGGCCCCAGGATTCATGCCTGCTCAGCTGCCTGATAATCGCCAGCTGGGCCGCAGGATTCATGCCTACTCAGCTGCCTGATAATCGCCAGCTGGGCCGCAGGATTCATGCCTCCTCAGCTGCTTGATTCTTGCCTGCTGAGGCACATGATCCGTGCAGGAGAGCTACCTGATCAGCACATAAGCAGTCACATGATCAGCGCCTCTCAGTCACCTGATCACTGCATGACAGGCACGTGATCAGTGCCTGTTGCGGTACGGGATCAGCGCCTGCTCAGCTGCCTGATAATCGCCAGCTGGGCCGCAGGATTCATGCCTGCTCAGCTGCCTGATAATCGCCAGCTGGGCCGCAGGATTCATGCCTGCTCAGCTGCCTGATAATAGCCAGCTGGGCCGTAGGATTCATGTCTGCTCAGCTGCCTGATAATCGCCAGCTGGGCCGCAGGATTCATGCCTGCACAGCTGCCTGATAATCGCCAGCTGGGCCGCAGGATTCATGCCTGCTCAGCTGCCTGATAATCGCCAGCTGGGCCGCAGGATTCATGCCTGCTCAGCTGCCTGATAAACGCCAGCTGGGCCGCAGGATTCATGCCTGCTCAGCTGCTTGATTCTTGCCTGCTGGGCACATGATCCGTGCAGGAGAGCTGCCTGATCAGCACATGAGCAGTCACATGATCAGCGCCTCTCAGTCACCTGATCACTGCATGACAGGCACCTGATCAGTGCCTGCTGAGGTGCGGGATCATGCCTGCTCAGCTGCCTGATAATCGCCAGCTGGGCCGCAGGATTCATGCCTGCTCAGCTGCCTGATAATCGCCAGCTGGGCCGCAGGATTCATGCCTGCTCAGCTGCCTGATAATCGCCAGCTGGGCCGCAGGATTCATGCCTGCTCAGCTGCCTGATAATCGCCAGCTGGGCCGCAGGATTCATGCCTGCTCAGCTGCTTGATTCTTGCCTGCTGAGGCACATGATCCGTGCAGGAGAGCTACCTGATCAGCACATGAGCAGTCACATGATCAGCGCCTATCAGTCACCTGATCACTGCATGACAGGCACGTGATCAGTGCCTGCTGAGGTGCGGGATCAGCGCCTGCTCAGCTGCCTGATAATCGCCAGCTGGGCCGAAGGATTCATGCCTGCTCAGCTGCCTGATAATCGCCAGCTGGGCCGCAGGATTCATGCCTGCTCAGCTGCCTGATAATCGCCACCTGGGCCGCAGGATTCATGCCTGCTCAGCTGCCTGATAATAGCCAGCTGGGCCGTAGGATTCATGTCTGCTCAGCTGCCTGATAATCGCCAGCTGGGCCGCAGGATTCATGCCTGCTCAGCTGCCTGATAATCGCCAGCTGGGCCGCAGGATTCATGCCTGCTCAGCTGCCTGATAATCGCCAGCTGGGCCGCAGTATTCATGCCTGCTCAGCTGCTTGATTCTTGCCTGCTGAGGCACATGATCCGTGCAGGAGACCTACCTGATCAGCACATGAGCAGTCACATGATCAGCGCCTCTCAGTCACCTGATCACTGCATGACAGGCACGTGATCAGTGCCTGCTGAGGTGCGGGATCAGCGCCTGCTCAGCTGCCTGATAATCGCCAGCTGGGCCGCAGGATTCATGCCTGCTCAGCTGCCTGATAATCGCCAGCTGGGCCGCAGGATTCATGCCTGCTCAGCTGCCTGATAATCGCCAGCTGGGCCGCAGGATTCATGCCTGCTCAGCTGCCTGATAATCGCCAGCTGGGCCGCAGGATTCATGCCTGCTCAGCTGCCTGATAATCGCCAGCTGGGCCGCAGGATTCATGCCTGCTCAGCTGCCTGATAATCGCCAGCTGGGCCGCAGGATTCATGCCTGCTCAGCTGCCTCATAATCGCCAGCTGGGCCGCAGGATTCATGCCTGCTCAGCTGCCTGATAATCGCCAGCTGGGCCGCAGGATTCATGCCTGCTCAGCTGCCTGATAATCGCCAGCTGGGCCGCAGGATTCATGCCTGCTCAGCTGCCTGATAATCGCCAGCTGGGCCGCAGGATTCATGCCTGCTCAGCTGCCTGATAATCGCCAGCTGGGCCGCAGGATTCATGCCTGCTCAGCTGCCTGGTAATCGCCAGCTGGGCCGCAGGATTCATGCCTGCTCAGCTGCCTGATAATCGCCAGCTGGGCCGCAGGATTCATGCCTGCTCAGCTGCTTGATTCTTGCCTGCTGAGGCACATGATCCGTGCAGGAGAGCTACCTGATCAGCACATGAGCAGTCACATGATCAGCGCCTATCAGTCACCTGATCACTGCATGACAGGCACGTGATCAGTGCCTGCTGAGGTGCGGGATCAGCGCCTGCTCAGCTGCCTGATAATCGCCAGCTGGGCCGCAGGATTCATGCCTGCTCAGCTGCCTGATAATCGCCAGCTGGGCCGCAGGATTCATGCCTGCTCAGCTGCCTGATAATCGCCAGCTGGGCCGCAGGATTCATGCCTGCTCAGCTGCCTGATAATCGCCAGCTGGGCCGCAGGATTCATGCCTGCTCAGCTGCCTGATAATCGCCAGCTGGGCCGCAGGATTCATGCCTGCTCAGCTGCCTGATAATCGCCAGCTGGGCCGCAGGATTCATGCCTGCTCAGCTGCCTGATAATCGCCAGCTGGGCCGCAGGATTCATGCCTGCTCAGCTGCCTGATAATCGCCAGCTGGGCCGCAGGATTCATGCCTGCTCAGCTGCCTGATAATCGCCAGCTGGGCCGCAGGATTCATGCCTGCTCAGCTGCCTGATAATCGCCAGCTGGGCCGCAGGATTCATGCCTGCTCAGCTGCCTGATAATCGCCAGCTGGGCCGCAGGATTCATGCCTGCTCAGCTGCCTGATAATCGCCAGCTGGGCCGCAGGATTCATGCCTGCTCAGCTTCCTGATAATCGCCAGCTGGGCCGCAGGATTCATGCCTGCTCAGCTGCCTGATAATCGCCAGCTGGGCCGCAGGATTCATGCCTGCTCAGCTGCCTGATAATCGCCAGCTGGGCCGCAGGATTCATGCCTGCTCAGCTTCCTGATAATCGCCAGCTGGGCCGCAGGATTCATGCCTGCTCAGCTGCCTGATAATCGCCAGCTGGGCCGCAGGATTCATGCCTGCTCAGCTGCCTGATAATCGCCAGCTGGGCCGCAGGATTCATGCCTGCTCAGCTGCCTGATAATCGCCAGCTGGGCCGCAGGATTCATGCCTGCTCAGCTGCCTGATAATCGCCAGCTGGGCCGCAGGATTCATGCCTGCTCAGCTGCCTGATAATCGCCAGCTGGGCCGCAGGATTCATGCCTGCTCAGCTGCCTGATAATCGCCAGCTGGGCCGCAGGATTCATGCCTGCTCAGCTGCCTGATAATCGCCAGCTGGGCCGTAGGATTCATGTCTGCTCAGCTGCCTGATAATCGCCAGCTGGGCCGCAGGATTCATGCCTGCTCAGCTGCCTGATAATCGCCAGCTGGGCCGCAGGATTCATGCCTGCTCAGCTGCCTGATAATCGCCAGCTGGGCCGCAGGATTCATGCCTGCTCAGCTGCCTGATAATCGCCAGCTGGGCCGCAGGATTCATGCCTGCTCAGCTGCCTGATAATCGCCAGCTGGGCCGCAGGATTCATGCCTGCTCAGCTTCCTGATAATCGCCAGCTGGGCCGCAGGATTCATGCCTGCTCAGCTGCCTGATAATCGCCAGCTGGGCCGCAGGTTTCATGCCTGCTCAGCTGCCTGATAATCGCCAGCTGGGCCGCAGGATTCATGCCTGCTCAGCTGCTTGATTCTTGCCTGCTGAGGCACATGATCCGTGCAGGAGAGCTACCTGATCAGCACATGAGCAGTCACATGATCAGTAACTCTCAGTCACCTGATCACTGCATGACACGCACGTGATCAGTGCCTGCTGATGTGCGGGATCAGCGTCTGCTCAGCTGCCTGATAATCGCCAGCTGGGCCGCAGGAATCATGCCTGCTCAGCTGCCTGATAATCGCCAGCTGGGCCGCAGGATTCATGCCTGCTCAGCTGCCTGATAATCGCCAGCTGGGCCGCAGGATTCATGCCTGCTCAGCTGCCTGATAATCGCCAGCTGGGCCGCAGGATTCATGCCTGCTCAGCTGCCTGATAATCGCCAGCTGGGCCGCAGGATTCATGCCTGCTCAGCTGCCTGATAATCGCCAGCTGGGCCGCAGGATTCATGCCTGCTCAGCTGCCTCATAATCGCCAGCTGGGCCGCAGGATTCATGCCTGCTCAGCTGCCTGATAATAGCCAGCTGGGCCGCAGGATTCATGCCTGCTCAGCTGCCTGGTAATCGCCAGCTGGGCCGCAGGATTCAAGCCTGCTCAGCTGCTTGATAATCGCCAGCTGGGCCGCAGGATTCATGCCTGCTCAGCTGCCTGATAATCGCCAGCTGGGCCGCAGGATTCATGCCTGCTCAGCTGCCTGATAATCGCCCGCTGGGCCGCAGGATTCATGCCTACTCAGCTGCCTGATAATCGCCAGCTGGGCCGCAGGATTCATGCCTGCTCAGCTGCCTGATATTCGCCAGCTGGGCCGCAGGTTTCATGCCTGCTCAGCTGCCTGATAATCGCCAGCTGGGCCGCAGGATTCATGCCTGCTCAGCTGCCTGATAATCGCCAGCTGGGCCGCAGGATTCATGCCTGCTCAGCTGCCTGATAATCGCCAGCTGGGCCGCAGGATTCATGCCTGCTCAGCTGCCTGATAATCGCCAGCTGGGCCGTAGGATTCATGTCTGCTCAGCTGCCTGTTAATCGCCAGCTGGGCCGCAGGATTCATGCCTGCTCAGCTGCTTGATAATCGCCAGCTGGGCCCCAGGATTCATGCCTGTTCAGCTGCCTGATAATCGCCAGCTGGGCAGCAGGATTCATGCCTGCTCAGCTGCATGATTCTTGCCTGCTGAGGCACATGATCCGTGCAAGAGAGCTACCTGATCAGCACATGAGCAGTCACATGATCAGCGCCTCTCAGTCACGTGATCACTGCATGACAGGCACGTGATCAGTGACTGCTGAGGTGCGGGATCAGCGCCTACTCAGCTGCCTGATAATCGCCAGCTGGGCCCCAGGATTCATGCCTGCTCAGCTGCCTGATAATCGCCAGCTGGGCCGCAGGATTCATGCCTACTCAGCTGCCTGATAATCGCCAGCTGGGCCGCAGGATTCATGCCTCCTCAGCTGCCTGATTCTTGCCAGCTGAGGCACATGATCCGTGCAGGAGAGCTGCCTGATCAGCACATGAGCAGTCACATGATCAGCGCCTCTCAGTCACCTGATCACTGCATGACAGGCACGTGATCAGTGCCTGCTGGGTGCGGGATCAGCGCCTGCTCAGCTGCCTGATAATCGCCAGCTGGGCCGCAGGATTCATGCCTGCTCAGCTGCCTGATAATCGCCAGCTGGGCCGCAGGATTCATGCCTGCTCAGCTGCCTGATAATAGCCAGCTGGGCCGTAGGATTCATGTCTGCTCAGCTGCCTGATAATCGCCAGCTGGGCCGCAGGATTCATGCCTGCTCAGCTGCCTGATAATCGCCAGCTGGGCCGCAGGATTCATGCCTGCTCAGCTGCCTGATAATCGCCAGCTGGGCCGCAGGATTCATGCCTGCTCAGCTGCCTGATAAACGCCAGCTGGGCCGCAGGATTCATGCCTGCTCAGCTGCTTGATTCTTGCCTGCTGAGGCACATGATCCGTGCAGGAGAGCTACCTGATCAGCACATGAGCAGTCACATGATCAGTGACTCTCAGTCACCTGATCACTGCATGACAGGCACGTGATCAGTGCCTGCTGAGGTGCGGGATCAGCGCCTGCTCAGCTGCCTGATAATCGCCAGCTGGGCCGCAGGATTCATGCCTGCTCAGCTGCCTGATAATCGCCAGCTGGGCCGCAGGATTCATGTCTGCTCAGCTGCCTGATAATCGCCAGCTGGGCCGCAGGATTCATGCCTGCTCAGCTGCCTGATAATCGCCAGCTGGGCCGCAGGATTCATGCCTGCTCAGCTGCTTGATTCTTGCCTGCTGGGCACATGATCCGTGCAGGAGAGCTACCTGATCAGCACATGAGCAGTCACATGATCAGCGCCTATCAGTCACCTGATCACTGCATGACAGGCACGTGATCAGTGCCTGCTGAGGTGCGGATCAGCGCCTGCTCAGCTGCCTGATAATCGCCACCTGGGCCGCAGGATTCATGCCTGCTCAGCTGCCTGATAATCGCCAGCTGGGCCGCAGGATTCATGCCTGCTCAGCTGCCTGATAATCGCCACCTGGGCCGCAGGATTCATGCCTGCTCAGCTGCCTGATAATCGCCAGCTGGGCCGTAGGATTCATGTCTGCTCAGCTGCCTGATAATCGCCAGCTGGGCCGCAGGATTCATGCCTGCTCACCTGCCTGATAATCGCCAGCTGGGCCGCAGGATTCATGCCTGCTCAGCTGCCTGATAATCGCCAGCTGGTCCGTAGTATTCATGCCTGCTCAGCTGCTTGATTCTTGCCTGCTGAGGCACATGATCCGTGCAGGAGACCTACCTGATCAGCACATGAGCAGTCACATGATCAGCGCCTCTCAGTCACCTGATCACTGCATGACAGGCACGTGATCAGTGCCTGCTGAGGTGCGGGATCAGCGCCTGCTCAGCTGCCTGATAATCGCCAGCTGGGCCGCAGGATTCATGCCTGCTCAGCTGCCTGATAATCGCCAGCTGGGCCGCAGGATTCATGCCTGCTCAGCTGCCTGATAATCGCCAGCTGGGCCGCAGGATTCATGCCTGCTCAGCTGCCTGATAATCGCCAGCTGGGCCGCAGGATTCATGCCTGCTCAGCTGCCTGATAATCGCCAGCTGGGCCGCAGGATTCATGCCTGCTCAGCTGCCTGATAATCGCCAGCTGGGCCGCAGGATTCATGCCTGCTCAGCTGCCTGATAATCGCCAGCTGGGCCGCAGGATTCATGCCTGCTCAGCTGCCTCATAATCGCCAGCTGGGCCGCAGGATTCATGCCTGCTCAGCTGCCTGATAATCGCCAGCTGGGCCGCAGGATTCATGCCTGCTCAGCTGCCTGATAATCGCCAGCTGGGCCGCAGGATTCATGCCTGCTCAGCTGCCTGATAATCGCCAGCTGGGCCGCAGGATTCATGCCTGCTCAGCTTCCTGATAATCGCCAGCTGGGCCGCAGGATTCATGCCTGCTCAGCTGCCTGGTAATCGCCAGCTGGGCCGCAGGATTCATGCCTGCTCAGCTGCCTGATAATCGCCAGCTGGGCCGCAGGATTCATGCCTGCTCAGCTGCTTGATTCTTGCCTGCTGAGGCACATGATCCGTGCAGGAGAGCTACCTGATCAGCACATGAGCAGTCACATGATCAGCGCCTATCAGTCACCTGATCACTGCATGACAGGCACGTGATCAGTGCCTGCTGAGGTGCGGGATCAGCGCCTGCTCAGCTGCCTGATAATCGCCAGCTGGGCCGCAGGATTCATGCCTGCTCAGCTGCCTGATAATCGCCAGCTGGGCCGCAGGATTCATGCCTGCTCAGCTGCCTGATAATCGCCAGCTGGGCCGCAGGATTCATGCCTGCTCAGCTGCCTGATAATCGCCAGCTGGGCCGCAGGATTCATGCCTGCTCAGCTGCCTGATAATCGCCAGCTGGGCCGCAGGATTCATGCCTGCTCAGCTGCCTGATAATCGCCAGCTGGGCCGCAGGATTCATGCCTGCTCAGCTGCCTGATAATCGCCAGCTGGGCCGCAGGATTCATGCCTGCTCAGCTGCCTGATAATCGCCAGCTGGGCCGCAGGATTCATGCCTGCTCAGCTGCCTGATAATCGCCAGCTGGGCCGCAGGATTCATGCCTGCTCAGCTGCCTGATAATCGCCAGCTGGGCCGCAGGATTCATGCCTGCTCAGCTGCCTGATAATCGCCAGCTGGGCCGCAGGATTCATGCCTGCTCAGCTGCCTGATAATCGCCAGCTGGGCCGCAGGATTCATGCCTGCTCAGCTTCCTGATAATCGCCAGCTGGGCCGCAGGATTCATGCCTGCTCAGCTGCCTGATAATCGCCAGCTGGGCCGCAGGATTCATGCCTGCTCAGCTGCCTGATAATCGCCAGCTGGGCCGCAGGATTCATGCCTGCTCAGCTTCCTGATAATCGCCAGCTGGGCCGCAGGATTCATGCCTGCTCAGCTGCCTGATAATCGCCAGCTGGGCCGCAGGATTCATGCCTGCTCAGCTGCCTGATAATCGCCAGCTGGGCCGTAGGATTCATGTCTGCTCAGCTGCCTGATAATCGCCAGCTGGGCCGCAGGATTCATGCCTGCTCAGCTGCCTGATAATCGCCAGCTGGGCCGCAGGATTCATGCCTGCTCAGCTGCTTGATTCCTGCCTGCTGAGGCACATGATCCGTGCAGGAGAGCTACCTGATCAGCACATGAGCAGTCACATGATCAGCGCCTCTCAGTCACCTGATCACTGCATGACAGGCACGTGATCAGTGCCTGCTGAGGTGCGGGATCATCGCCTGCTCAGCTGCTTGATAATCGCCAGCTGGGCCGCAGGATTCATGCCTGCTCAGCTGCCTGATAATCGCCAGCTGGGCCGCAGGATTCATGCCTGCTCAGCTGCCTGATAATCGCCAGCTGGGCCGCAGGATTCATGCCTGCTCAGCTGCCTGATAATCGCCAGCTGGGTCGTAGGATTCATGCCTGCTCAGCTGCCTGATAATCGCCAGCTGGGCCGCAGGATTCATGCCTGCTCAGCTGCCTGATAATCGCCAGCTGGGCCGCAGGATTCATGCCTGCTCAGCTGCCTGATTCTTGCCTGCTGAGGCACATGATCCGTGCAGGAGAGCTACCTGATCAGCACATGAGCAGTCACATGATCAGCGCCTCTCAGTCACCTGATCACTGCATGACAGGCACGTGATCAGTGCCTGCTGAGGTTCGGGATCAGCGCCTGCTCAGCTGCCTGATAATCGCCAGCTGGGCCGCAGGATTCATGCCTGCTCAGCTGCCTGATAATCGCCAGCTGGGCCGCAGGATTCATGCCTGCTCAGCTGCCTGATAATCGCCAGCTGGGCCGCAGGATTCATGCCTGCTCAGCTGCCTGATAATCGCCAGCTGGGCCGCAGGATTCATGCCTGCTCAGCTGCTTGATTCTTGCCTGCTGAGGCACATGATCCATGCAGGAGAGCTACCTGATCAGCACATGAGCAGTCACATGATCAGCGCCTCTCAGTCACCTGATCACTGCATGACAGGCACGTGATCAGTGCCTGCTGAGGTGCGGGATCAGCGCCTGCTCAGCTGCCTGATAATCGCCAGCTGGGCCGCAGGATTCATGCCTGCTCAGCTGCCTGATAATCGCCAGCTGGGCCGCAGGATTCATGCCTGCTCAGCTGCCTGATAATCGCCAGCTGGGCCGCAGGATTCATGCCTGCTCAGCTGCCTGATAATCGCCAGCTGGGCCGCAGGATTCATGCCTGCTCAGCTGCCTGATAATCGCCAGCTGGGCCGCAGGATTCATGCCTGCTCAGCTGCTTGATTCTTGCCTGCTGAGGCACATGATCGTGCAGGAGAGCTACCTGATCAGCACATGAGCAGTCACATGATCAGTGCCTCTCAGTCACCTGATCACTGCATGACAGGCACGTGATCAGTGCCTGCTGAGGTGCGGGATCAGCGCCTGTTCAGCTGCCTGATAATCGCCAGCTGGGCCGCAGGATTCATGCCTGCTCAGCTGCCTCATAATCGCCAGCTGGGCCGCAGGATTCATGCCTCCTCAGCTGCCTGATAATCGCCAGCTGGGCCGCAGGATTCATGCCTTCTCAGCTGCCTGATATTCGCCAGCTGGGCCGCAGGATTCATGCCTGCTCAGCTGCCTGATAATCGCCAGCTGGGCCGCAGGATTCATGCCTGCTCAGCTGCCTGATAATCGCCAGCTGGGCCGCAGGATTCATGCCTGCTCAGCTGCCTGATAATCGCCAGCTGGGCCGCAGGATTCATGCCTGCTCAGCTGCTTGATTCTTGCCTGCTGGGGCACATGATCCGTGCAGGAGAGCTACCTGATCAGCACATGAGCAGTCACATGATCAGCGCCTATCAGTCACCTGATCACTGCATGACAGGCACGTGATCAGTGCCTGCTGAGGTGCGGGATCAGCGCCTGCTCAGCTGCCTGATAATCGCCAGCTGGGCCGCACGATTCATGCCTGCTCAGCTGCCAGATAATCGCCAGCTGGGCCGCAGGATTCATGCCTGCTCAGCTGCCTGATAATCGCCAGCTGGGCCGCAGGATTCATGCCTGCTCAGCTGCCTGATAATCGCCAGCTGGGCCGCAGGATTCATGCCTGCTCAGCTGCCTGATAATCGCCAGCTGGGCCGCAGGATTCATGCCTGCTCAGCTGCCTGATAATCGCCAGCTGGGCCGCAGGATTCATGCCTGCTCAGCTGCCTGATAATCGCCAGCTGGGCCGCAGGATTCATGCCTGCTCAGCTGCCTGATAATCGCCAGCTGGGCCGCAGGATTCATGCCTGCTCAGCTGCCTGATAATCGCCAGCTGGGCCGCAGGATTCATGCCTGCTCAGCTGCCTGATAATCGCCAGCTGGGCCGCAGGATTCATGCCTGCTCAGCTGCCTGATAATCGCCAGCTGGGCCGCAGGATTCATGCCTGCTCAGCTGCCTGATAATCGCCAGCTGGGCCGTAGGATTCATGTCTGCTCAGCTGCCTGATAATCGCCAGCTGGGCCGCAGGATTCATGCCTGCTCAGCTGCCTGATAATCGCCAGCTGGGCCGCAGGATTCATGCCTGCTCAGCTGCTTGATTCCTGCCTGCTGAGGCACATGATCCGTGCAGGAGAGCTACCTGATCAGCACATGAGCAGTCACATGATCAGCGCCTCTCAGTCACCTGATCACTGCATGACAGGCACGTGATCAGTGCCTGCTGAGGTGCGGGATCATCGCCTGCTCAGCTGCTTGATAATCGCCAGCTGGGCCGCAGGATTCATGCCTGCTCAGCTGCCTGATAATCGCCAGCTGGGCCGCAGGATTCATGCCTGCTCAGCTGCCTGATAATCGCCAGCTGGGCCGCAGGATTCATGCCTGCTCAGCTGCCTGATAATCGCCAGCTGGGTCGTAGGATTCATGCCTGCTCAGCTGCCTGATAACGCCAGCTGGGCCGCAGGATTCATGCCTGCTCAGCTGCCTGATAATCGCCAGCTGGGCCGCAGGATTCATGCCTGCTCAGCTGCTTGATTCTTGCCTGCTGAGGCACATGATCCGTGCAGGAGAGCTACCTGATCAGCACATGAGCAGTCATGATCAGCGCCTCTCAGTCACCTGATCACTGCATGACAGGCACGTGATCAGTGCCTGCTGAGGTGCGGGATCAGCGCCTGCTCAGCTGCCTGATAATCGCCAGCTGGGCCGCAGGATTCATGCCTGCTCAGCTGCCTGATAATCGCCAGCTGGGCCGCAGGATTCATGCCTGCTCAGCTGCCTGATAATCGCCAGCTGGGCCGCAGGATTCATGCCTGCTCAGCTGCCTGATAATCGCCAGCTGGGCCGCAGGATTCATGCCTGCTCAGCTGCTTGATTCTTGCCTGCTGAGGCACATGATCCATGCAGGAGAGCTACCTGATCAGCACATGAGCAGTCACATGATCAGCGCCTCTCAGTCACCTGATCACTGCATGACAGGCACGTGATCAGTGCCTGCTGAGGTGCGGGATCAGCGCCTGCTCAGCTGCCTGATAATCGCCAGCTGGGCCGCAGGATTCATGCCTGCTCAGCTGCCTGATAATCGCCAGCTGGGCCGCAGGATTCATGCCTGCTCAGCTGCCTGATAATCGCCAGCTGGGCCGCAGGATTCATGCCTGCTCAGCTGCCTGATAATCGCCAGCTGGGCCGCAGGATTCATGCCTGCTCAGCTGCCTGATAATCGCCAGCTGGGCCGCAGGATTCATGCCTGCTCAGCTGCTGATTCTGCCTGCTGAGGCACATGATCCGTGCAGGAGACCTACCTGATCAGCACATGAGCAGTCACATGATCAGCGCCTCTCAGTCACCTGATCACTGCATGACAGGCACGTGATCAGTGCCTGCTGAGGTGCGGGATCAGCGCCTGCTCAGCTGCCTGATAATCGCCAGCTGGGCCGCAGGATTCATGCCTGCTCAGCTGCCTGATAATCGCCAGCTGGGCCGCAGGATTCATGCCTGCTCAGCTGCCTGATAATCGCCAGCTGGGCCGCAGGATTCATGCCTGCTCAGCTGCCTGATAATCGCCAGCTGGGCCGCAGGATTCATGCCTGCTCAGCTGCCTGATAATCGCCAGCTGGGCCGCAGGATTCATGCCTGCTCAGCTGCCTGATTCTTGCCTGCTGAGGCACATGATCCGTGCAGGAGAGCTGCCTGATCAGCACATGAGCAGTCACATGATCAGCGCCTCTCAGTCACCTGATCACTGCATGACAGGCACGTGATCAGTGCCTGCTGAGGTGCGGGATCAGCGCCTGCTCAGCTGCCTGATAATCGCCAGCTGGGCCGCAGGATTCATGCCTGCTCAGCTGCCTGATAATCGCCAGCTGGGCCGCAGGATTCATGCCTGCTCAGCTGCCTGATAATCGCCAGCTGGGCCGCAGGATTCATGCCTGCTCAGCTGCCTGGTAATCGCCAGCTGGGCCGCAGGATTCATGCCTGCTCAGCTGCCTGATAATCGCCAGCTGGGCCGCAGGATTCATGCCTGCTCAGCTGCTTGATTCTTGCCTGCTGAGGCACATGATCCGTGCAGGAGAGCTACCTGATCAGCACATGAGCAGTCACATGATCAGCGCCTATCAGTCACCTGATCACTGCATGACAGGCACGTGATCAGTGCCTGCTGAGGTGCGGGATCAGCGCCTGCTCAGCTGCCTGATAATCGCCAGCTGGGCCGCAGGATTCATGCCTGCTCAGCTGCCTGATAATCGCCAGCTGGGCCGCAGGATTCATGCCTGCTCAGCTGCCTGATAATCGCCAGCTGGGCCGCAGGATTCATGCCTGCTCAGCTGCCTGATAATCGCCAGCTGGGCCGCAGGATTCATGCCTGCTCAGCTGCCTGATAATCGCCAGCTGGGCCGCAGGATTCATGCCTGCTCAGCTGCCTGATAATCGCCAGCTGGGCCGCAGGATTCATGCCTGCTCAGCTGCCTGATAATCGCCAGCTGGGCCGCAGGATTCATGCCTGCTCAGCTGCCTGATAATCGCCAGCTGGGCCGCAGGATTCATGCCTGCTCAGCTGCCTGATAATCGCCAGCTGGGCCGCAGGATTCATGCCTGCTCAGCTGCCTGATAATCGCCAGCTGGGCCGCAGGATTCATGCCTGCTCAGCTGCCTGATAATCGCCAGCTGGGCCGCAGGATTCATGCCTGCTCAGCTGCCTGATAATCGCCAGCTGGGCCGCAGGATTCATGCCTGCTCAGCTTCCTGATAATCGCCAGCTGGGCCGCAGGATTCATGCCTGCTCAGCTGCCTGATAATCGCCAGCTGGGCCGCAGGATTCATGCCTGCTCAGCTGCCTGATAATCGCCAGCTGGGCCGCAGGATTCATGCCTGCTCAGCTTCCTGATAATCGCCAGCTGGGCCGCAGGATTCATGCCTGCTCAGCTGCCTGATAATCGCCCGCTGGGCCGCAGGATTCATGCCTGCTCAGCTGCCTGATAATCGCCAGCTGGGCCGCAGGATTCATGTCTGCTCAGCTGCCTGATAATCGCCAGCTGGGCCGCAGGATTCATGCCTGCTCAGCTGCCTGATAATCGCCAGCTGGGCCGCAGGATTCATGCCTGCTCAGCTGCTTGATTCCTGCCTGCTGAGGCACATGATCCGTGCAGGAGAGCTACCTGATCAGCACATGAGCAGTCACATGATCAGCGCCTCTCAGTCACCTGATCACTGCATGACAGGCACGTGATCAGTGCCTGCAGAGGTGCGGGATCATCGCCTGCTCAGCTGCTTGATAATCGCCAGCTGGGCCGCAGGATTCATGCCTGCTCAGCTGCCTGATAATCGCCAGCTGGGCCGCAGGATTCATGCCTGCTCAGCTGCCTGATAATCGCCAGCTGGGCCGCAGGATTCATGCCTGCTCAGCTGCCTGATAATCGCCAGCTGGGTCGTAGGATTCATGCCTGCTCAGCTGCCTGATAATCGCCAGCTGGGCCGCAGGATTCATGCCTGCTCAGCTGCCTGATAATCGCCAGCTGGGCCGCAGGATTCATGCCTGCTCAGCTGCTTGATTCTTGCCTGCTGAGGCACATGATCCGTGCAGGAGAGCTACCTGATCAGCACATGAGCAGTCACATGATCAGCGCCTCTCAGTCACCTGATCACTGCATGACAGGCACGTGATCAGTGCCTGCTGAGGTTCGGGATCAGCGCCTGCTCAGCTGCCTGATAATCGCCAGCTGGGCCGCAGGATTCATGCCTGCTCAGCTGCCTGATAATCGCCAGCTGGGCCGCAGGATTCATGCCTGCTCAGCTGCCTGATAATCGCCAGCTGGGCCGCAGGATTCATGCCTGCTCAGCTGCCTGATAATCGCCAGCTGGGCCGCAGGATTCATGCCTGCTCAGCTGCTTGATTCTTGCCTGCTGAGGCACATGATCCATGCAGGAGAGCTGCCTGATCAGCACATGAGCAGTCACATGATCAGCGCCTCTCAGTCACCTGATCACTGCATGACAGGCACGTGATCAGTGCCTGCTGAGGTGCGGGATCAGCGCCTGCTCAGCTGCCTGATAATCGCCAGCTGGGCCGCAGGATTCATGCCTGCTCAGCTGCCTGATAATCGCCAGCTGGGCCGCAGGATTCATGCCTGCTCAGCTGCCTGATAATCGCCAGCTGGGCCGCAGGATTCATGCCTGCTCAGCTGCCTGATAATCGCCAGCTGGGCCGCAGGATTCATGCCTGCTCAGCTGCCTGATAATCGCCAGCTGGGCCGCAGGATTCATGCCTGCTCAGCTGCTTGATTCTTGCCTGCTGAGGCACATGATCCGTGCAGGAGACCTACCTGATCAGCACATGAGCAGTCACATGATCAGCGCCTCTCAGTCACCTGATCACTGCATGACAGGCACGTGATCAGTGCCTGCTGAGGTGCGGGATCAGCGCCTGCTCACCTGCCTGATAATCGCCAGCTGGGCCGCAGGATTCATGCCTGCTCAGCTGCCTCATAATCGCCAGCTGGGCCGCAGGATTCATGCCTGCTCAGCTGCCTGATAATCGCCAGCTGGGCCGCAGGATTCATGCCTTCTCAGCTGCCTGATAATCGCCAGCTGGGCCGCAGGATTCATGCCTGCTCAGCTGCCTGATAATCGCCAGCTGGGCCGCAGGATTCATGCCTGCTCAGCCGCCTGATAATCGCCAGCTGGGCCGCAGGATTCATGCCTGCTCAGCTGCCTGATAATCGCCAGCTGGGCCGCGGGATTCATGCCTGCTCAGCTGCTTGATTCTTGCCTGCTGAGGCACATGATCCGTGCAGGAGAGCTACCTGATCAGCACATGAGCAGTCACATGATCAGCGCCTATCAGTCACCTGATCACTGCATGACAGGCACGTGATCAGTGCCTGCTGAGGTGCGGGATCAGCGCCTGCTCAGCTGCCTGATAATCGCCAGCTGGGCCGCAGGATTCATGCCTGCTCAGCTGCCAGATAATCGCCAGCTGGGCCGCAGGATTCATGCCTGCTCAGCTGCCTGATAATCGCCAGCTGGGCCGCAGGATTCATGCCTGCTCAGCTGCCTGATAATCGCCAGCTGGGCCGCAGGATTCATGCCTGCTCAGCTGCCTGATAATCGCCAGCTGGGCCGCAGGATTCATGCCTGCTCAGCTGCCTGATAATCGCCAGCTGGGCCGCAGGATTCATGCCTGCTCAGCTGCCTGATAATCGCCAGCTGGGCCGCAGGATTCATGCCTGCTCAGCTGCCTGATAATCGCCAGCTGGGCCGCAGGATTCATGCCTGCTCAGCTGCCTGATAATCGCCAGCTGGGCCGCAGGATTCATGCCTGCTCAGCTGCCTGATAATCGCCAGCTGGGCCGCAGGATTCATGCCTGCTCAGCTGCCTGATAATCGCCAGCTGGGCCGCAGGATTCATGCCTGCTCAGCTGCCTGATAATCGCCAGCTGGGCCGTAGGATTCATGTCTGCTCAGCTGCCTGATAATCGCCAGCTGGGCCGCAGGATTCATGCCTGCTCAGCTGCCTGATAATCGCCAGCTGGGCCGCAGGATTCATGCCTGCTCAGCTGCTTGATTCCTGCCTGCTGAGGCACATGATCCGTGCAGGAGAGCTACCTGATCAGCACATGAGCAGTCACATGATCAGCGGCTCTCAGTCACCTGATCACTGCATGACAGGCACCTGATCAGTGCCTGCAGAGGTACGGGATCATCGCCTGCTCACCTGCTTGAAAATCGCCAGCTGGGCCGCAGGATTCATGCCTGCTCAGCTGCCTGATAATCGCCAGCTGGGCCGCAGGATTCATGCCTGCTCAGCTGCCTGATAATCGCCAGCTGGGCCGCAGGATTCATGCCTGCTCAGCTGCCTGATAATCGCCAGCTGGGTCGTAGGATTCATGTCTGCTCAGCTGCCTGATAATCGCCAGCTGGGCCGCAGGATTCATGCCTGCTCAGCTGCCTGATAATCGCCAGCTGGGCCGCAGGATTCATGCCTACTCAGCTGCTTGATTCTTGCCTGCTGAGGCACATGATCCGTGCAGGAGAGCTACCTGATCAGCACATGAGCAGTCACATGATCAGCGCCTCTCAGTCACCTGATCACTGCATGACAAGCACGTGATCAGTGCCTGCTGAGGTTCGGGATCAGCGCCTGCTCACCTGCTTGATAATCGCCAGCTGGGCCGCAGGATTCATGCCTGCTCAGCTGCCTGATAATCGCCAGCTGGGCCACAGGATTCATGCCTGCTCAGCTGCCTGATAATCGCCAGCTGGGCCGCAGGATTCATGCCTGCTCAGCTGCCTGATAATCGCTAGCTGGGCCGCAGGATTCATGCCTGCTCAGCTGCTTGATTCTTGCCTGCTGAGGCACATGATCCATGCAGGAGAGCTACCTGATCAGCACATGAGCAGTCACATGATCAGCGCCTCTCAGTCACCTGATCACTGCATGACAGGCACGTGATCAGTGCCTGCTGAGGTTCGGGATCAGCGCCTGCTCACCTGCTTGATAATCGCCAGCTGGGCCGCAGGATTCATGCCTGCTCAGCTGCCTGATAATCGCCAGCTGGGCCGCAGGATTCATGCCTGCTCAGCTGCCTGATAATCGCCAGCTGGGCCGCAGGATTCATGCCTGCTCAGCTGCCTGATAATCGCCAGCTGGGCCGCAGGATTCATGCCTGCTCAGCTGCCTGATAATCACCAGCTGGGCCGCAGGATTCATGCCTGCTCAGCTGCTTGATTCTTGCCTGCTGAGGCACATGATCCGTGCAGGAGACCTACCTGATCAGCACATGAGCAGTCACATGGTCAGCGCCTCTCAGTCACCTGATCACTGCATGACAGGCACGTGATCAGTGCCTGCTGAGGTGCGGGATCAGCGCCTGCTCACCTGCCTGATAATCGCCAGCTGGGCCGCAGGATTCATGCCTGCTCAGCTGCCTGATAATCGCCAGCTGGGCCGCAGGATTCATGCCTGCTCAGCTGCCTGATAATCGCCAGCTGGGCCGCAGGATTCATGCCTGCTCAGCTGCCTGATAATCGCCAGCTGGGCCGCAGGATTCATGCCTGCTCAGCTGCCTGATAATCGCCAGCTGGGCCGCAGGATTCATGCCTGCTCAGCTGCTTGATTCTTCCCTGCTGAGGCACATGATCCGTGCAGGAGACCTACCTGATCAGCACATGAGCAGTCACATGATCAGCGCCTCTCAGTCACCTGATCACTGCATGACAGGCACGTGATCAGTGCCTGCTGAGGTGCGGGATCAGCGCCTGCTCACCTGCTTGATAATCGCCAGCTGGGCCCCAGGATTCATGCCTGCTCAGCTGCCTGATAAT
Organism: Bos javanicus; assembly: GCF_032452875.1. Taxonomy (NCBI): domain Eukaryota; kingdom Metazoa; phylum Chordata; class Mammalia; order Artiodactyla; family Bovidae; genus Bos; species Bos javanicus. Next base: position 45,538 of record NW_026893695.1, read on the forward strand.
CGCCAGCTGGGCCGCAGGATTCATGCCTGCTCAGCTGCCTGATAATCGCCAGCTGGGCCGCAGGATTCATGCCTGCTCAGCTGCCTCATAATCGCCAGCTGGGCCGCAGGATTCATGCCTGCTCAGCTGCCTGATACTCGCCAGCTGGGCCGCAGGATTCATGCCTTCTCAGCTGCCTGATAATCGCCAGCTGGGCCGCAGGATTCATGCCTGCTCAGCTGCCTGATAATCGCCAGCTGGGCCGCAGGATTCATGCCTGCTCAGCCGCCTGATAATCGCCAGCTGGGCCGCAGGATTCATGCCTGCTCAGCTGCCTGATAATCGCCAGCTGGGCCGCAGGATTCATGCCTGCTCAGCTGCTTGATTCTTGCCTGCTGAGGCACATGATCCGTGCAGGAGAGCTACCTGATCAGCACATGAGCAGTCACATGATCAGCGCCTATCAGTCACCTGATCACTGCATGACAGGCACGTGATCAGTGCCTGCTGAGGTGCGGGATCAGCGCCTGCTCAGCTGCCTGATAATCGCCAGCTGGGCCGCAGGATTCATGCCTGCTCAGCTGCCAGATAATCGCCAGCTGGGCCGCAGGATTCATGCCTGCTCAGCTGCCTGATAATCGCCAGCTGGGCCGCAGGATTCATGCCTGCTCAGCTGCCTGATAATCGCCAGCTGGGCCGCAGGATTCATGCCTGCTCAGCTGCCTGATAATCGCCAGCTGGGCCGCAGGATTCATGCCTGCTCAGCTGCCTGATAATCGCCAGCTGGGCCGCAGGATTCATGCCTGCTCAGCTGCCTGATAATCGCCAGCTGGGCCGCAGGATTCATGCCTGCTCAGCTGCCTGATAATCGCCAGCTGGGCCGCAGGATTCATGCCTGCTCAGCTGCCTGATAATCGCCAGCTGGGCCGCAGGATTCATGCCTGCTCAGCTGCCTGATAATCGCCAGCTGGGCCGCAGGATTCATGCCTGCTCAGCTGCCTGATAATCGCCAGCTGGGCCGCAGGATTCATGCCTGCTCAGCTGCCTGATAATCGCCAGCTGGGCCGCAGGATTCATGCCTGCTCAGCTGCCTGATAATCGCCAGCTGGGCCGCAGGATTCATGCCTGCTCAGCTGCCTGATAATCGCCAGCTGGGCCGAAGGATTCATGCCTGCTCAGCTGCCTGATAATCGCCAGCTGGGCCGCAGGATTCATGCCTGCTCAGCTTCCTGATAATCGCCAGCTGGGCCGCAGGATTCATGCCTGCTCAGCTGCCTGATAATCGCCAGCTGGGCCGCAGGATTCATGCCTGCTCAGCTGCCTGATAATCGCCAGCTGGGCCGCAGGATTCATGCCTGCTCAGCTTCCTGATAATCGCCAGCTGGGCCGCAGGATTCATGCCTGCTCAGCTGCCTGATAATCGCCAGCTGGGCCGCAGGATTCATGCCTGCTCAGCTGCCTGATATTCTCCAGCTGGGCCGTAGGATTCATGTCTGCTCAGCTGCCTGATAATCGCCAGCTGGGCCGCAGGATTCATGCCTGCTCAGCTTCCTGATAATCGGCAGCTGGGCCGCAGGATTCATGCCTGCTCAGCTGCTTGATTCCTGCCTGCTGAGGCACACGATCCGTGCAGGAGAACTACCTGATCAGCACATGAGCAGTCACATGATCAGCGCCTCTCAGTCACCTGATCACTGCATGACAGGCACCTGATCAGTGCCTGCAGAGGTGCGGGATCATCGCCTGCTCACCTGCTTGAAAATCGCCAGCTGGGCCGCAGGATTCATGCCTGCTCAGCTGCCTGATAATCGCCAGCTTGGCCGCAGGATTCATGCCTGCTCAGCTGCCTGATAATCGCCAGCTGGGCCGCAGGATTCATGCCTGCTTAGCTGCCTGATAAACGCCAGCTGGGCCGCAGGATTCATGCCTGCTCAGCTGCTTGATTCTTGCCTGCTGAGGCACATGATCCGCGCAAGAGAGCTACCTGATCAGCACATGAGCAGTCACATGATCAGAGACTCTCAGTCACCTGATCACTGCATGACAGGCACCTGATCAGTGCCTGCTGATGTGCGGGATCAGCGCCTGCTCAGCTGCCTGATAATCGCCAGCTGGGCCGCAGGATTCATGCCTGCTCAGCTGCCTGATAATCGCCAGCTGGGCCGCAGGATTCATGTCTGCTCAGCTGCCTGATAATCGCCAGCTGGGCCGCAGGATTCATGCCTGCTCAGCTGCCTGATAATCGCCAGCTGGGCCGCAGGATTCATGCCTGCTCAGCTGCTTGATTCTTGCCTGCTGAGGCACATGATCCGTGCAGGAGACCTACCTGATCAGCACATGAGCAGTCACATGATCAGCGCCTCTCAGTCACCTGATCACTGCATGACAGGCACGTTATCAGTGCCTGCTGAGGTGCGGGATCAGCGCCTGCTCACCTGCCTGATAATCGCTAGCTGGGCCGAAGGATTCATGCCTGCTCAGCTGCCTGATAATCGCCAGCTGGGCCGCAGGATTCATGCCTGCTCAGCTGCCTGATAATCGCCACCTGGGCCGCAGGATTCATGCCTGCTCAGCTGCCTGATAATAGCCAGCTGGGCCGTAGGATTCATGTCTGCTCAGCTGCCTGATAATCGCCAGCTGGGCCGCAGGATTCATGCCTGCTCAGCTGCCTGATAATCGCCAGCTGGGCCGCAGGATTCATGCCTGCTCAGCTGCCTGATAATCGCCAGCTGGGCCGCAGGATTCATGCCTGCTCAGCTGCCTGATAATCGCCAGCTGGGCCGCAGGATTCATGCCTGCTCAGCTGCCTGATAATCACCAGCTGGGCCGCAGGATTCATGCCTGCTCAGCTGCTTGATTCTTGCCTGCTGAGGCACATGATCCGTGCAGGAGACCTACCTGATCAGCACATGAGCAGTCACATGATCAGCGCCTCTCAGTCACCTGATCACTGCATGACAGGCACGTGATCAGTGCCTGCTGAGGTGCGGGATCAGCGCCTGCTCACCTGCCTGATAATCGCCAGCTGGGCCGCAGGATTCATGCCTGCTCAGCTGCCTCATAATCGCCAGCTGGGCCGCAGGATTCATGCCTGCTCAGCTGCCTGATAATCGCCAGCTGGGCCGCAGGATTCATGCCTTCTCAGCTGCCTGATAATCGCCAGCTGGGCCGCAGGATTCATGCCTGCTCAGCTGCCTGATAATCGCCAGCTGGGCCGCAGGATTCATGCCTGCTCAGCCGCCTGATAATCGCCAGCTGGGCCGCAGGATTCATGCCTGCTCAGCTGCCTGATAATCGCCAGCTGGGCTGCAGGATTCATGCCTGCTCAGCTGCTTGATTCTTGCCTGCTGAGGCACATGATCCGTGCAGGAGAGCTACCTGATCAGCACATGAGCAGTCACATGATCAGCGCCTATCAGTCACCTGATCACTGCATGACAGGCACGTGATCAGTGCCTGCTGAGGTGCGGGATCAGCGCCTGCTCAGCTGCCTGATAATCGCCAGCTGGGCCGCAGGATTCATGCCTGCTCAGCTGCCAGATAATCGCCAGCTGGGCCGCAGGATTCATGCCTGCTCAGCTGCCTGATAATCGCCAGCTGGGCCGCAGGATTCATGCCTGCTCAGCTGCCTGATAATCGCCAGCTGGGCCGCAGGATTCATGCCTGCTCAGCTGCCTGATAATCGCCAGCTGGGCCGCAGGATTCATGCCTGCTCAGCTGCCTGATAATCGCCAGCTGGGCCGCAGGATTCATGCCTGCTCAGCTGCCTGATAATCGCCAGCTGGGCCGCAGGATTCATGCCTGCTCAGCTGCCTGATAATCGCCAGCTGGGCCGCAGGATTCATGCCTGCTCAGCTGCCTGATAATCGCCAGCTGGGCCGCAGGATTCATGCCTGCTCAGCTGCCTGATAATCGCCAGCTGGGCCGCAGGATTCATGCCTGCTCAGCTGCCTGATAATCGCCAGCTGGGCCGCAGGATTCATGCCTGCTCAGCTGCCTGATAATCGCCAGCTGGGCCGTAGGATTCATGTCTGCTCAGCTGCCTGATAATCGCCAGCTGGGCCGCAGGATTCATGCCTGCTCAGCTGCCTGATAATCGCCAGCTGGGCCGCAGGATTCATGCCTGCTCAGCTGCTTGATTCCTGCCTGCTGAGGCACATGATCCGTGCAGGAGAGCTACCTGATCAGCACATGAGCAGTCACATGATCAGCGGCTCTCAGTCACCTAATCACTGCATGACAGGCACCTGATCAGTGCCTGCAGAGGTGCGGGATCATCGCCTGCTCACCTGCTTGAAAATCGCCAGCTGGGCCGCAGGATTCATGCCTGCTCAGCTGCCTGATAATCGCCAGCTGGGCCGCAGGATTCATGCCTGCTCAGCTGCCTGATAATCGCCAGCTGGGCCGCAGGATTCATGCCTGCTCAGCTGCCTGATAATCGCCAGCTGGGTCGTAGGATTCATGTCTGCTCAGCTGCCTGATAATCGCCAGCTGGGCCGCAGGATTCATGCCTGCTCAGCTGCCTGATAATCGCCAGCTGGGCCGCAGGATTCATGCCTACTCAGCTGCTTGATTCTTGCCTGCTGAGGCACATGATCCGTGCAGGAGAGCTACCTGATCAGCACATGAGCAGTCACATGATCAGCGCCTCTCAGTCACCTGATCACTGCATGACAAGCACGTGATCAGTGCCTGCTGAGGTTCGGGATCAGCGCCTGCTCACCTGCTTGATAATCGCCAGCTGGGCCGCAGGATTCATGCCTGCTCAGCTGCCTGATAATCGCCAGCTGGGCCGCAGGATTCATGCCTGCTCAGCTGCCTGATAATCGCCAGCTGGGCCGCAGGATTCATGCCTGCTCAGCTGCCTGATAATCGCTAGCTGGGCCGCAGGATTCATGCCTGCTCAGCTGCTTGATTCTTGCCTGCTGAGGCACATGATCCATGCAGGAGAGCTACCTGTTCAGCACATGAGCAGTCACATGATCAGCGCCTCTCAGTCACCTGATCACTGCATGACAGGCACGTGATCAGTGCCTGCTGAGGTTCGGGATCAGCGCCTGCTCACCTGCTTGATAATCGCCAGCTGGGCCGCAGGATTCATGCCTGCTCAGCTGCCTGATAATCGCCAGCTGGGCCGCAGGATTCATGCCTGCTCAGCTGCCTGATAATCGCCAGCTGGGCCGCAGGATTCATGCCTGCTCAGCTGCCTGATAATCGCCAGCTGGGCCGCAGGATTCATGCCTGCTCAGCTGCCTGATAATCACCAGCTGGGCCGCAGGATTCATGCCTGCTCAGCTGCTTGATTCTTGCCTGCTGAGGCACATGATCCGTGCAGGAGACCTACCTGATCAGCACATGAGCAGTCACATGATCAGCGCCTCTCAGTCACCTGATCACTGCATGACAGGCACGTGATCAGTGCCTGCTGAGGTGCGGGATCAGCGCCTGCTCACCTGCCTGATAATCGCCAGCTGGGCCGCAGGATTCATGCCTGCTCAGCTGCCTGATAATCGCCAGCTGGGCCGCAGGATTCATGCCTGCTCAGCTGCCTGATAATCGCCAGCTGGGCCGCAGGATTCATGCCTGCTCAGCTGCCTGATAATCGCCAGCTGGGCCGCAGGATTCATGCCTGCTCAGCTGCCTGATAATCGCCAGCTGGGCCGCAGGATTCATGCCTGCTCAGCTGCTTGATTCTTCCCTGCTGAGGCACATGATCCGTGCAGGAGACCTACCTGATCAGCACATGAGCAGTCACATGATCAGCGCCTCTCAGTCACCTGATCACTGCATGACAGGCACGTGATCAGTGCCTGCTGAGGTGCGGGATCAGCGCCTGCTCACCTGCTTGATAATCGCCAGCTGGGCCGCAGGATTCATGCCTGCTCAGCTGCCTGATAATCGCCAGCTGGGCCGCAGGATTCATGCCTGCTCAGCTGCCTGATAATCGCCAGCTGGGCCGCAGGATTCATGCCTGCTCAGCTGCCTCATAATCGCCAGCTGGGCCGCAGGATTCATGCCTGCTCAGCTGCCTGATAATCGCCAGCTGGGCCGCAGGATTCATGCCTTCTCAGCTGCCTGATAATCGCCAGCTGGGCCGCAGGATTCATGCCTGCTCAGCTGCCTGATAATCGCCAGCTGGGCCGCAGGATTCATGCCTGCTCAGCCGCCTGATAATCGCCAGCTGGGCCGCAGGATTCATGCCTGCTCAGCTGCCTGATAATCGCCAGCTGGGCCGCAGGATTCATTCCTGCTCAGCTGCTTGATTCTTGCCTGCTGAGGCACATGATCCGTGCAGGAGAGCTACCTGATCAGCACATGAGCAGTCACATGATCAGCGCCTATCAGTCACCTGATCACTGCATGACAGGCACGTGATCAGTGCCTGCTGAGGTGCGGGATCAGCGCCTGCTCAGCTGCCTGATAATCGCCAGCTGGGCCGCAGGATTCATGCCTGCTCAGCTGCCAGATAATCGCCAGCTGGGCCGCAGGATTCATGCCTGCTCAGCTGCCTGATAATCGCCAGCTGGGCCGCAGGATTCATGCCTGCTCAGCTGCCTGATAATCGCCAGCTGGGCCGCAGGATTCATGCCTGCTCAGCTGCCTGATAATCGCCAGCTGGGCCGCAGGATTCATGCCTGCTCAGCTGCCTGATAATCGCCAGCTGGGCCGCAGGATTCATGCCTGCTCAGCTGCCTGATAATCGCCAGCTGGGCCGCAGGATTCATGCCTGCTCAGCTGCCTGATAATCGCCAGCTGGGCCGCAGGATTCATGCCTGCTCAGCTGCCTGATAATCGCCAGCTGGGCCGCAGGATTCATGCCTGCTCAGCTGCCTGATAATCGCCAGCTGGGCCGCAGGATTCATGCCTGCTCAGCTGCCTGATAATCGCCAGCTGGGCCGCAGGATTCATGCCTGCTCAGCTGCCTGATAATCGCCAGCTGGGCCGCAGGATTCATGCCTGCTCAGCTGCCTGATAATCGCCAGCTGGGCCGCAGGATTCATGCCTGCTCAGCTGCCTGATAATCGCCAGCTGGGCCGAAGGATTCATGCCTGCTCAGCTGCCTGATAATCGCCAGCTGGGCCGCAGGATTCATGCCTGCTCAGCTTCCTGATAATCGCCAGCTGGGCCGCAGGATTCATGCCTGCTCAGCTGCCTGATAATCGCCAGCTGGGCCGCAGGATTCATGCCTGCTCAGCTGCCTGATAATCGCCAGCTGGGCCGCAGGATTCATGCCTGCTCAGCTTCCTGATAATCGCCAGCTGGGCCGCAGGATTCATGCCTGCTCAGCTGCCTGATAATCGCCAGCTGGGCCGCAGGATTCATGCCTGCTCAGCTGCCTGATAATCGCCAGCTGGGCCGTAGGATTCATGTCTGCTCAGCTGCCTGATAATCGCCAGCTGGGCCGCAGGATTCATGCCTGCTCAGCTGCCTGATAATCGCCAGCTGGGCCGCAGGATTCATGCCTGCTCAGCTGCTTGATTCCTGCCTGCTGAGGCACATGATCCGTGCAGGAGAGCTACCTGATCAGCACATGAGCAGTCACATGATCAGCGCCTCTCAGTCACCTGATCACTGCATGACAGGCACGTGATCAGTGCCTGCAGAGGTGCGGGATCATCGCCTGCTCACCTGCTTGAAAATCGCCAGCTGGGCCGCAGGATTCATGCCTGCTCAGCTGCCTGATAATCGCCAGCTGGGCCGCAGGATTCATGCCTGCTCAGCTGCCTGATAATCGCCAGCTGGGCCGCAGGATTCATGCCTGCTTAGCTGCCTGATAAACGCCAGCTGGGCCGCAGGATTCATGCCTGCTCAGCTGCTTGATTCTTGCCTGCTGAGGCACATGATCCGCGCAAGAGAGCTACCTGATCAGCACATGAGCAGTCACATGATCAGTAACTCTCAGTCACCTGATCACTGCATGACAGGCACCTGATCAGTGCCTGCTGATGTGCGGGATCAGCGCCTGCTCAGCTGCCTGATAATCGCCAGCTGGGCCGCAGGATTCATGCCTGCTCAGCTGCCTGATAATCGCCAGCTGGGCCGCAGGATTCATGTCTGCTCAGCTGCCTGATAATCGCCAGCTGGGCCGCAGGATTCATGCCTGCTCAGCTGCCTGATAATCGCCAGCTGGGCCGCAGGATTCATGCCTGCTCAGCTGCTTGATTCTTGCCTGCTGAGGCACATGATCCGTGCAGGAGACCTACCTGATCAGCACATGAGCAGTCACATGATCAGCGCCTCAGTCACCTGATCACTGCATGACAGGCACGTGATCAGTGCCTGCTGAGGTGCGGGATCAGCGCCTGCTCACCTGCCTGATAATCGCTAGCTGGGCCGAAGGATTCATGCCTGCTCAGCTGCCTGATAATCGCCAGCTGGGCCGCAGGATTCATGCCTGCTCAGCTGCCTGATAATCGCCACCTGGGCCGCAGGATTCATGCCTGCTCAGCTGCCTGATAATAGCCAGCTGGGCCGTAGGATTCATGTCTGCTCAGCTGCCTGATAATCGCCAGCTGGGCCGCAGGATTCATGCCTGCTCAGCTGCCTGATAATCGCCAGCTGGGCCGCAGGATTCATGCCTGCTCAGCTGCCTGATAATCGCCAGCTGGTCCGCAGTATTCATGCCTGCTCAGCTGCTTGATTCTTGCCTGCTGAGGCACATGATCCGTGCAGGAGACCTACCTGATCAGCACATGAGCAGTCACATGATCAGCGCCTCTCAGTCACCTGATCACTGCATGACAGGCACGTGATCAGTGCCTGCTGAGGTGCGGGATCAGCGCCTGCTCACCTGCCTGATAATCGCCAGCTGGGCCGCAGGATTCATGCCTGCTCAGCTGCCTGATAATCGCCAGCTGGGCCGCAGGATTCATGCCTGCTCAGCTGCCTGGATAATCGCCAGCTGGGCCGCAGGATTCATGCCTGCTCAGCTGCCTGATAATCGCCAGCTGGGCCGCAGGATTCATGCCTGCTCAGCTGCCTGATAATCGCCAGCTGGGCCGCAGGATTCATGCCTGCTCAGCTGCCTGATAATCGCCAGCTGGGCCGCAGGATTCATGCCTGCTCAGCTGCCTCATAATCGCCAGCTGGGCCGCAGGATTCATGCCTGCTCAGCTGCCTGATAATCGCCAGCTGGGCCGCAGGATTCATGCCTGCTCAGCTGCCTGATAATCGCCAGCTGGGCCGCAGGATTCATGCCTGCTCAGCTGCCTGATAATCGCCAGCTGGGCCGCAGGATTCATGCCTGCTCAGCTTCCTGATAATCGCCAGCTGGGCCGCAGGATTCATGCCTGCTCAGCAGCCTGGTAATCGCCAGCTGGGCCGCAGGATTCATGCCTGCTCAGCTGCCTGATAATCGCCAGCTGGGCCGCAGGATTCATGCCTGCTCAGCTGCCTGATAATCGCCAGCTGGGCCGCAGGATTCATGCCTGCTCAGCTGCCTGATAATCGCCAGCTGGGCCACAGGATTCATTCCTGCTCAGCTGCCTGATAATCGCCAGCTGGGCCGCAGGATTCATGCCTGCTCAGCTGCCTGATAATCGCCAGCTGGGCCGCAGGATTCATGCCTGCTCAGCTGCCTGATAATAGCCAGCTGGGCCGTAGGATTCATGTCTGCTCAGCTGCCTGATAATCGCCAGCTGGGCCGCAGGATTCATGCCTGCTCAGCTGCCTGATAATCGCCAGCTGGGCTGCAGGATTCATGCCTGCTCAGCTGCCTGATAATCGCCAGCTGGGCCGCAGGATTCATGCCTGCTCAGCTGCCTGATAATCGCCAGCTGGGCCGCAGGATTCATGCCTGCTCAGCTTCCTGATAATCGCCAGCTGGGCCGCAGGATTCATGCCTGCTCAGCTGCCTGATAATCGCCAGCTGGGCAGCAGGTTTCATGCCTGCTCAGCTGCCTGATAATCGCCAGCTGGGCCGCAGGATTCATGCCTGCTCAGCTGCTTGATTCTTGCCTGCTGAGGCACATGATCCGTGCAGGAGAGCTACCTGATCAGCACATGAGCAGTCACATGATCAGCGCCTATCAGTCACCTGATCACTGCATGACAGGCACGTGATCAGTGCCTGCTGAGGTGCGGGATCAGCGCCTGCTCAGCTGCCTGATAATCGCCAGCTGGGCCGCAGGATTCATGCCTGCTCAGCTGCCAGATAATCGCCAGCTGGGCCGCAGGATTCATGCCTGCTCAGCTGCCTGATAATCGCCAGCTGGGCCGCAGGATTCATGCCTGCTCAGCTGCCTGATAATCGCCAGCTGGGCCGCAGGATTCATGCCTGCTCAGCTGCCTGATAATCGCCAGCTGGGCCGCAGGATTCATGCCTGCTCAGCTGCCTGATAATCGCCAGCTGGGCCGCAGGATTCATGCCTGCTCAGCTGCCTGATAATCGCCAGCTGGGCCGCAGGATTCATGCCTGCTCAGCTGCCTGATAATCGCCAGCTGGGCCGCAGGATTCATGCCTGCTCAGCTGCCTGATAATCGCCAGCTGGGCCGCAGGATTCATGCCTGCTCAGCTGCCTGATAATCGCCAGCTGGGCCGCAGGATTCATGCCTGCTCAGCTGCCTGATAATCGCCAGCTGGGCCGCAGAATTCATGCCTGCTCAGCTGCCTGATAATCGCCAGCTGGGCCGCAGGATTCATGCCTGCTCAGCTGCCTGATAATCGCCAGCTGGGCCGCAGGATTCATGCCTGCTCAGCTGCCTGATAATCGCCAGCTGGGCCGAAGGATTCATGCCTGCTCAGCTGCCTGATAATCGCCAGCTGGGCCGCAGGATTCATGCCTGCTCAGCTTCCTGATAATCGCCAGCTGGGCCGCAGGATTCATGCCTGCTCAGCTGCCTGATAATCGCCAGCTGGGCCGCAGGATTCATGCCTGCTCAGCTGCCTGATAATCGCCAGCTGGGCCGCAGGATTCATGCCTGCTCAGCTTCCTGATAATCGCCAGCTGGGCTGCAGGATTCATGCCTGCTCAGCTGCCTGATAATCGCCAGCTGGGCCGCAGGATTCATGCCTGCTCAGCTGCCTGATAATCGCCAGCTGGGCCGTAGGATTCATGTCTGCTCAGCTGCCTGATAATCGCCAGCTGGGCCGCAGGATTCATGCCTGCTCAGCTGCCTGATAATCGCCAGCTGGGCCGCAGGATTCATGCCTGCTCAGCTGCTTGATTCCTGCCTGCTGAGGCACATGATCCGTGCAGGAGAGCTACCTGATCAGCACATGAGCAGTCACATGATCAGCGCCTCTCAGTCACCTGATCACTGCATGACAGGCACCTGATCAGTGCCTGCAGAGGTGCGGGATCATCGCCTGCTCACCTGCTTGAAAATCGCCAGCTGGGCCGCAGGATTCATGCCTGCTCAGCTGCCTGATAATCGCCAGCTGGGCCGCAGGATTCATGCCTGCTCAGCTGCCTGATAATCGCCAGCTGGGCCGCAGGATTCATGCCTGCTTAGCTGCCTGATAAACGCCAGCTGGGCCGCAGGATTCATGCCTGCTCAGCTGCTTGATTCTTGCCTGCTGAGGCACATGATCCGTGCAAGAGAGCTACCTGATCAGCACATGAGCAGTCACATGATCAGTAACTCTCAGTCACCTGATCACTGCATGACAGGCACCTGATCAGTGCCTGCTGATGTGCGGGATCAGCGCCTGCTCAGCTGCCTGATAATCGCCAGCTGGGCCGCAGGATTCATGCCTGCTCAGCTGCCTGATAATCGCCAGCTGGGCCGCAGGATTCATGTCTGCTCAGCTGCCTGATAATCGCCAGCTGGGCCGCAGGATTCATGCCTGCTCAGCTGCCTGATAATCGCCAGCTGGGCCGCAGGATTCATGCCTGCTCAGCTGCTTGATTCTTGCCTGCTGAGGCACATGATCCGTGCAGGAGACCTACCTGATCAGCACATGAGCAGTCACATGATCAGCGCCTATCAGTCACCTGATCACTGCATGACAGGCACGTGATCAGTGCCTGCTGAGGTGCGGGATCAGCGCCTGCTCACCTGCCTGATAATCGCTAGCTGGGCCGAAGGATTCATGCCTGCTCAGCTGCCTGATAATCGCCAGCTGGGCCGCAGGATTCATGCCTGCTCAGCTGCCTGATAATCGCCACCTGGGCCGCAGGATTCATGCCTGCTCAGCTGCCTGATAATAGCCAGCTGGGCCGTAGGATTCATGTCTGCTCAGCTGCCTGATAATCGCCAGCTGGGCCGCAGGATTCATGCCTGCTCAGCTGCCTGATAATCGCCAGCTGGGCCGCAGGATTCATGCCTGCTCAGCTGCCTGATAATCGCCAGCTGGTCCGCAGTATTCATGCCTGCTCAGCTGCTTGATTCTTGCCTGCTGAGGCACATGATCCGTGCAGGAGACCTACCTGATCAGCACATGAGCAGTCACATGATCAGCGCCCCTCAGTCACCTGATCACTGCATGACAGGCACGTGATCAGTGCCTGCTGAGGTGCGGGATCAGCTCCTGCTCACCTGCCTGATAATCGCCAGCTGGGCCGCAGGATTCATGCCTGCTCAGCTGCCTGATAATCGCCAGCTGGGCCGCAGGATTCATGCCTGCTCAGCTGCCTGATAATCGCCAGCTGGGCCGCAGGATTCATGCCTGCTCAGCTGCCTGATAATCGCCAGCTGGGCCGCAGGATTCATGCCTGCTCAGCTGCCTGATAATCGCCAGCTGGGCCGCAGGATTCATGCCTGCTCAGCTCCCTGATAATCGCCAGCTGGGCCGCAGGATTCATGCCTGCTCAGCTGCCTCATAATCGCCAGCTGGGCCGCAGGATTCATGCCTGCTCAGCTGCCTGATAATCGCCAGCTGGGCCGCAGGATTCATGCCTGCTCAGCTGCCTGATAATCGCCAGCTGGGCCGCAGGATTCATGCCTGCTCAGCTGCCTGATAATCGCCAGCTGGGCCGCAGGATTCATGCCTGCTCAGCTTCCTGATAATCGCCAGCTGGGCCGCAGGATTCATGCCTGCTCAGCAGCCTGGTAATCGCCAGCTGGGCCGCAGGATTCATGCCTGCTCAGCTGCCTGATAATCGCCAGCTGGGCCGCAGGATTCATGCCTGCTCAGCTGCCTGATAATCGCCAGCTGGGCCGCAGGATTCATGCCTGCTCAGCTGCCTGATAATCGCCAGCTGGGCCACAGGATTCATGCCTGCTCAGCTGCCTGATAATCGCCAGCTGGGCCGCAGGATTCATGCCTGCTCAGCTGCCTGATAATCGCCAGCTGGGCCGCAGGATTCATGCCTGCTCAGCTGCCTGATAATAGCCAGCTGGGCCGTAGGATTCATGTCTGCTCAGCTGCCTGATAATCGCCAGCTGGGCCGCAGGATTCATGCCTGCTCAGCTGCCTGATAATCGCCAGCTGGGCTGCAGGATTCATGCCTGCTCAGCTGCCTGATAATCGCCAGCTGGGCCGCAGGATTCATGCCTGCTCAGCTGCCTGATAATCGCCAGCTGGGCCGCAGGATTCATGCCTGCTCAGCTGCCTGATAATCGCCAGCTGGGCCGCAGGATTCATGCCTGCTCAGCTTCCTGATAATCGCCAGCTGGGCCGCAGGATTCATGCCTGCTCAGCTGCCTGATAATCGCCAGCTGGGCCGCAGGTTTCATGCCTGCTCAGCTGCCTGATAATCGCCAGCTGGGCCGCAGGATTCATGCCTGCTCAGCTGCTTGATTCTTGCCTGCTGAGGCACATGATCCGTGCAGGAGAGCTACCTGATCAGCACATGAGCAGTCACATGATCAGTGCCTCTCAGTCACCTGATCACTGCATGACAGGCACGTGATCAGTGCCTGCTGAGGTGCGGGATCAGCGCCTGCTCAGCTGCCTGATAATCGCCAGCTGGGCCGCAGGAATCATGCCTGCTCAGCTGCCTGATAATCGCCAGCTGGGCCGCAGGATTCATGCCTGCTCAGTTGCCTGATAATCGCCAGCTGGGCCGCAGGATTCATGCCTGCTCAGCTGCCTGATAATCGCCAGCTGGGCCGCAGGATTCATGCCTGCTCAGCTGCCTGATAATCGCCAGCTGGGCCGCAGGATTCATGCCTGCTCAGCTGCCTGATAATCGCCAGCTGGGCCGCAGGATTCATGCCTGCTCAGCTGCCTCATAATCGCCAGCTGGGCCGCAGGATTCATGCCTGCTCAGCTGCCTGATAATAGCCAGCTGGGCCGCAGGATTCATGCCTGCTCAGCTGCCTGGTAATCGCCAGCTGGGCCGCAGGATTCAAGCCTGCTCAGCTGCCTGATAATCGCCAGCTGGGCCGCAGGATTCATGCCTGCTCAGCTGCCTGATAATCGCCAGCTGGGCCGCAGGATTCATGCCTGCTCAGCTGCCTGATAATCGCCAGCTGGGCCGCAGGATTCATGCCTACTCAGCTGCCTGATAATCGCCAGCTGGGCCGCAGGATTCATGCCTGCTCAGCTGCCTGATATTCGCCAGCTGGGCCGCAGGTTTCATGCCTGCTCAGCTGCCTGATAATCGCCAGCTGGGCCGCAGGATTCATGCCTGCTCAGCTGCCTGATAATCGCCAGCTGGGCCGCAGGATTCATGCCTGCTCAGCTGCCTGATAATCGCCAGCTGGGCCGCAGGATTCATGCCTGCTCAGCTGCCTGATAATAGCCAGCTGGGCCGTAGGATTCATGTCTGCTCAGCTGCCTGATAATCGCTAGCTGGGCCGCAGGATTCATGCCTGCTCAGCTGCCTGATAATCGCCAGCTGGGCCCCAGGATTCATGCCTGCTCAGCTGCCTGATAATCGCCAGCTGGGCCGCAGGATTCATGCCTGCTCAGCTGCTTGATTCTTGCCTGCTGAGGCACATGATCCGTGCAAGAGAGCTACCTGATCAGCACATGAGCAGTCACATGATCAGTGCCTCTCAGTCACCTGATCACTGCATGACAGGCACGTGATCAGTGCCTGCTGCGGTGTGGGATTAGCGCCTGCTCAGCTGCCTGATAATCGCCAGCTGGGCCCCAGGATTCATGCCTGCTCAGCTGCCTGATAATCGCCAGCTGGGCCGCAGGATTCATGCCTACTCAGCTGCCTGATAATCGCCAGCTGGGCCGCAGGATTCATGCCTCCTCAGCTGCTTGATTCTTGCCTGCTGAGGCACATGATCCGTGCAGGAGAGCTACCTGATCAGCACATAAGCAGTCACATGATCAGTGCCTCTCAGTCACCTGATCACTGCATGACAGGCACGTGATCAGTGCCTGTTGCGGTACGGGATCAGCGCCTGCTCAGCTGCCTGATAATCGCCAGCTGGGCCGCAGGATTCATGCCTGCTCAGCTGCCTGATAATCGCCAGCTGGGCCGCAGGATTCATGCCTGCTCAGCTGCCTGATAATCGCCCCCTGGGCCCTAGGATTCATGTCTGCTCAGCTGCCTGATAATCGCCAGCTGGGCCGCAGGATTCATGCCTGCTCAGCTGCCTGATAATCGCCAGCTGGGCCGCAGGATTCATGCCTGCTCAGCTGCCTGATAATCGCCAGCTGGGCCGCAGGATTCATGCCTGCTCAGCTGCCTGATAAACGCCAGCTGGGCCGCAGGATTCATGCCTGCTCAGCTGCCTGATTCTTGCCTGCTGAGGCACATGATCCGTGCAGGAGAGCTGCCTGATCAGCACATGAGCAGTCACATGATCAGCGCCTCTCAGTCACCTGATCACTGCATGACAGGCACCTGATCAGTGCCTGCTGAGGTGCGGGATCATGCCTGCTCAGCTGCCTGATAATCGCCAGCTGGGCCGCAGGATTCATGCCTGCTCAGCTGCCTGATAATCGCCAGCTGGGCCGCAGGATTCATGCCTGCTCAGCTGCCTGATAATCGCCAGCTGGGACGCAGGATTCATGCCTGCTCAGCTGCCTGATAATCGCCAGCTGGGCCGCAGGATTCATGCCTGCTCAGCTGCTTGATTCTTGCCTGCTGAGGCACATGATCCGTGCAGGAGAGCTACCTGATCAGCACATGAGCAGTCACATGATCAGCGCCTATCAGTCACCTGATCACTGCATGACAGGCACGTGATCAGTGCCTGCTGAGGTGCGGGATCAGCGCCTGCTCAGCTGCCTGATAATCGCCAGCTGGGCCGAAGGATTCATGCCTGCTCAGCTGCCTGATAATCGCCAGCTGGGCCGCAGGATTCATGCCTGCTCAGCTGCCTGATAATCGCCACCTGGGCCGCAGGATTCATGCCTGCTCAGCTGCCTGATAATAGCCAGCTGGGCCGTAGGATTCATGTCTGCTCAGCTGCCTGATAATCGCCAGCTGGGCCGCAGGATTCATGCCTGCTCAGCTGCCTGATAATCGCCAGCTGGGCCGCAGGATTCATGCCTGCTCAGCTGCCTGATAATCGCCAGCTGGGCCGCAGTATTCATGCCTGCTCAGCTGCTTGATTCTTGCCTGCTGAGGCACATGATCCGTGCAGGAGACCTACCTGATCAGCACATGAGCAGTCACATGATCAGCGCCTCTCAGTCACCTGATCACTGCATGACAGGCACGTGATCAGTGCCTGCTGAGTGCGGGATCAGCGCCTGCTCAGCTGCCTGATAATCGCCAGCTGGGCCGCAGGATTCATGCCTGCTCAGCTGCCTGATAATCGCCAGCTGGGCCGCAGGATTCATGCCTGCTCAGCTGCCTGATAATCGCCAGCTGGGCCGCAGGATTCATGCCTGCTCAGCTGCCTGATAATCGCCAGCTGGGCCGCAGGATTCATGCCTGCTCAGCTGCCTGATAATCGCCAGCTGGGCCGCAGGATTCATGCCTGCTCAGCTGCCTGATAATCG
Source organism: Bos javanicus (assembly GCF_032452875.1). Taxonomy (NCBI): domain Eukaryota; kingdom Metazoa; phylum Chordata; class Mammalia; order Artiodactyla; family Bovidae; genus Bos; species Bos javanicus. The sequence continues at coordinate 62,315 of NW_026893695.1, forward strand.
ACAGCTGGGCCGCAGGATTCATGCCTGCTCAGCTGCCTGATAATCGCCAGCTGGGCCGCAGGATTCATGCCTGCTCAGCTGCCTCATAATCGCCAGCTGGGCCGCAGGATTCATGCCTGCTCAGCTGCCTGATAATCGCCAGCTGGGCCGCAGGATTCATGCCTGCTCAGCTGCCTGATAATCGCCAGCTGGGCCGCAGGATTCATGCCTGCTCAGCTGCCTGATAATCGCCAGCTGGGCCGCAGGATTCATGCCTGCTCAGCTTCCTGATAATCGCCAGCTGGGCCGCAGGATTCATGCCTGCTCAGCTGCCTGGTAATCGCCAGCTGGGCCGCAGGATTCATGCCTGCTCAGCTGCCTGATAATCGCCAGCTGGGCCGCAGGATTCATGCCTGCTCAGCTGCTTGATTCTTGCCTGCTGAGGCACATGATCCGTGCAGGAGAGCTACCTGATCAGCACATGAGCAGTCACATGATCAGCGCCTATCAGTCACCTGATCACTGCATGACAGGCACGTGATCAGTGCCTGCTGAGGTGCGGGATCAGCGCCTGCTCAGCTGCCTGATAATCGCCAGCTGGGCCGCAGGATTCATGCCTGCTCAGCTGCCTGATAATCGCCAGCTGGGCCGCAGGATTCATGCCTGCTCAGCTGCCTGATAATCGCCAGCTGGGCCGCAGGATTCATGCCTGCTCAGCTGCCTGATAATCGCCAGCTGGGCCGCAGGATTCATGCCTGCTCAGCTGCCTGATAATCGCCAGCTGGGCCGCAGGATTCATGCCTGCTCAGCTGCCTGATAATCGCCAGCTGGGCCGCAGGATTCATGCCTGCTCAGCTGCCTGATAATCGCCAGCTGGGCCGCAGGATTCATGCCTGCTCAGCTGCCTGATAATCGCCAGCTGGGCCGCAGGATTCATGCCTGCTCAGCTGCCTGATAATCGCCAGCTGGGCCGCAGGATTCATGCCTGCTCAGCTGCCTGATAATCGCCAGCTGGGCCGCAGGATTCATGCCTGCTCAGCTGCCTGATAATCGCCAGCTGGGCCGCAGGATTCATGCCTGCTCAGCTGCCTGATAACGCCAGCTGGGCCGCAGGATTCATGCCTGCTCAGCTGCCTGATAATCGCCAGCTGGGCCGCAGGATTCATGCCTGCTCAGCTGCCTGATAATCGCCAGCTGGGCCGCAGGATTCATGCCTGCTCAGCTGCCTGATAATCGCCAGCTGGGCCGCAGGATTCATGCCTGCTCAGCTGCCTGATAATCGCCAGCTGGGCCGCAGGATTCATGCCTGCTCAGCTGCCTGATAATCGCCAGCTGGGCCGCAGGATTCATGCCTGCTCAGCTTCCTGATAATCGCCAGCTGGGCCGCAGGATTCATGCCTGCTCAGCTGCCTGATAATCGCCAGCTGGGCCGCAGGTTTCATGCCTGCTCAGCTGCCTGATAATCGCCAGCTGGGCCGCAGGATTCATGCCTGCTCAGCTGCTTGATTCTTGCCTGCTGAGGCACATGATCCGTGCAGGAGAGCTACCTGATCAGCACATGAGCAGTCACATGATCAGTGACTCTCAGTCACCTGATCACTGCATGACAGGCACGTGATCAGTGCCTGCTGAGGTGCGGGATCAGCGTCTGCTCAGCTGCCTGATAATCGCCAGCTGGGCCGCAGGAATCATGCCTGCTCAGCTGCCTGATAATCGCCAGCTGGGCCGCAGGATTCATGCCTGCTCAGCTGCCTGATAATCGCCAGCTGGGCCGCAGGATTCATGCCTGCTCAGCTGCCTGATAATCGCCAGCTGGGCCGCAGGATTCATGCCTGCTCAGCTGCCTGATAATCGCCAGCTGGGCCGCAGGATTCATGCCTGCTCAGCTGCCTGATAATCGCCAGCTGGGCCGCAGGATTCATGCCTGCTCAGCTGCCTCATAATCGCCAGCTGGGCCGCAGGATTCATGCCTGCTCAGCTGCCTGATAATAGCCAGCTGGGCCGCAGGATTCATGCCTGCTCAGCTGCCTGGTAATCGCCAGCTGGGCCGCAGGATTCAAGCCTGCTCAGCTGCCTGATAATCGCCAGCTGGGCCGCAGGATTCATGCCTGCTCAGCTGCCTGATAATCGCCAGCTGGGCCGCAGGATTCATGCCTGCTCAGCTGCCTGATAATCGCCAGCTGGGCCGCAGGATTCATGCCTACTCAGCTGCCTGATAATCGCCAGCTGGGCCGCAGGATTCATGCCTGCTCAGCTGCCTGATATTCGCCAGCTGGGCCGCAGGTTTCATGCCTGCTCAGCTGCCTGATAATCGCCAGCTGGGCCGCAGGATTCATGCCTGCTCAGCTGCCTGATAATCGCCAGCTGGGCCGCAGGATTCATGCCTGCTCAGCTGCCTGATAATCGCCAGCTGGGCCGCAGGATTCATGCCTGCTCAGCTGCCTGATAATCGCCAGCTGGGCCGCAGGATTCATGCCTGCTCAGCTGCCTGATAATCGCCAGCTGGGCCGCAGGATTCATGCCTGCTCAGCTGCCTGATAATCGCCAGCTGGGCCCCAGGATTCATGCCTGCTCAGCTGCCTGATAATCGCCAGCTGGGCCGCAGGATTCATGCCTGCTCAGCTGCATGATTCTTGCCTGCTGAGGCACATGATCCGTGCAAGAGAGCTACCTGATCAGCACATGAGCAGTCACATGATCAATGCCTCTCAGTCACCTGATCACTGCATGACAGGCACGTGATCAGTGCATGCTGAGGTGCGGGATCAGCGCCTACTCAGCTGCCTGATAATCGCCAGCTGGGCCCCAGGATTCATGCCTGCTCAGCTGCCTGATAATCGCCAGCTGGGCCGCAGGATTCATGCCTACTCAGCTGCCTGATAATCGCCAGCTGGGCCGCAGGATTCATGCCTCCTCAGCTGCCTGATTCTTGCCAGCTGAGGCACATGATCCGTGCAGGAGAGCTGCCTGATCAGCACATGAGCAGTCACATGATCAGTGCCTCTCAGTCACCTGATCACTGCATGACAGGCACGTGATCAGTGCCTGTTGCGGTACGGGATCAGCGCCTGCTCAGCTGCCTGATAATCGCCAGCTGGGCCGCAGGATTCATGCCTGCTCAGCTGCCTGATAATCGCCAGCTGGGCCGCAGGATTCATGCCTGCTCAGCTGCCTGATAATCGCCAGCTGGGCCGTAGGATTCATGTCTGCTCAGCTGCCTGATAATCGCCAGCTGGGCCGCAGGATTCATGCCTGCTCAGCTGCCTGATAATCGCCAGCTGGGCCGCAGGATTCATGCCTGCTCAGCTGCCTGATAATCGCCAGCTGGGCCGCAGGATTCATGCCTGCTCAGCTGCCTGATAAACGCCAGCTGGGCCGCAGGATTCATGCCTGCTCAGCTGCCTGATTCTTGCCTGCTGAGGCACATGATCCGTGCAGGAGAGCTACCTGATCAGCACATGAGCAGTCACATGATCAGCGCCTCTCAGTCACCTGATCACTGCATGACAGGCACGTGATCAGTGCCTGCTGAGGTGCGGGATCAGCGCCTGCTCAGCTGCCTGATAATCGCCAGCTGGGCCGCAGGATTCATGCCTGCTCAGCTGCCTGATAATCGCCAGCTGGGCCGCAGGATTCATGTCTGCTCAGCTGCCTGATAATCGCCAGCTGGGCCGCAGGATTCATGCCTGCTCAGCTGCCTGATAATCGCCAGCTGGGCCGCAGGATTCATGCCTGCTCAGCTGCTGATTCTTGCCTGCTGAGGCACATGATCCGTGCAGGAGAGCTACCTGATCAGCACATGAGCAGTCACATGATCAGCGCCTATCAGTCACCTGATCACTGCATGACAGGCACGTGATCAGTGCCTGCTGAGGTGCGGGATCAGCGCCTGCTCAGCTGCCTGATAATCGCCAGCTGGGCCGAAGGATTCATGCCTGCTCAGCTGCCTGATAATCGCCAGCTGGGCCGCAGGATTCATGCCTGCTCAGCTGCCTGATAATCGCCACCTGGGCCGCAGGATTCATGCCTGCTCAGCTGCCTGATAATAGCCAGCTGGGCCGTAGGATTCATGTCTGCTCAGCTGCCTGATAATCGCCAGCTGGGCCGCAGGATTCATGCCTGCTCAGCTGCCTGATAATCGCCAGCTGGGCCGCAGGATTCATGCCTGCTCAGCTGCCTGATAATCGCCAGCTGGGCCGCAGTATTCATGCCTGCTCAGCTGCTTGATTCTTGCCTGCTGAGGCACATGATCCGTGCAGGAGACCTACCTGATCAGCACATGAGCAGTCACATGATCAGCGCCTCTCAGTCACCTGATCACTGCATGACAGGCACGTGATCAGTGCCTGCTGAGGTGCGGGATCAGCGCCTGCTCAGCTGCCTGATAATCGCCAGCTGGGCCGCAGGATTCATGCCTGCTCAGCTGCCTGATAATCGCCAGCTGGGCCGCAGGATTCATGCCTGCTCAGCTGCCTGATAATCGCCAGCTGGGCCGCAGGATTCATGCCTGCTCAGCTGCCTGATAATCGCCAGCTGGGCCGCAGGATTCATGCCTGCTCAGCTGCCTGATAATCGCCAGCTGGGCCGCAGGATTCATGCCTGCTCAGCTGCCTGATAATCGCCAGCTGGGCCGCAGGATTCATGCCTGCTCAGCTGCCTGATAATCGCCAGCTGGGCCGCAGGATTCATGCCTGCTCAGCTGCCTGATAATCGCCAGCTGGGCCGCAGGATTCATGCCTGCTCAGCTGCCTGATAATCGCCAGCTGGGCCGCAGGATTCATGCCTGCTCAGCTTCCTGATAATCGCCAGCTGGGCCGCAGGATTCATGCCTGCTCAGCTGCCTGGTAATCGCCAGCTGGGCCGCAGGATTCATGCCTGCTCAGCTGCCTGATAATCGCCAGCTGGGCCGCAGGATTCATGCCTGCTCAGCTGCTTGATTCTTGCCTGCTGAGGCACATGATCCGTGCAGGAGAGCTACCTGATCAGCACATGAGCAGTCACATGATCAGCGCCTATCAGTCACCTGATCACTGCATGACAGGCACGTGATCAGTGCCTGCTGAGGTGCGGGATCAGCGCCTGCTCAGCTGCCTGATAATCGCCAGCTGGGCCGCAGGATTCATGCCTGCTCAGCTGCCTGATAATCGCCAGCTGGGCCGCAGGATTCATGCCTGCTCAGCTGCCTGATAATCGCCAGCTGGGCCGCAGGATTCATGCCTGCTCAGCTGCCTGATAATCGCCAGCTGGGCCGCAGGATTCATGCCTGCTCAGCTGCCTGATAATCGCCAGCTGGGCCGCAGGATTCATGCCTGCTCAGCTGCCTGATAATCGCCAGCTGGGCCGCAGGATTCATGCCTGCTCAGCTGCCTGATAATCGCCAGCTGGGCCGCAGGATTCATGCCTGCTCAGCTGCCTGATAATCGCCAGCTGGGCCGCAGGATTCATGCCTGCTCAGCTGCCTGATAATCGCCAGCTGGGCCGCAGGATTCATGCCTGCTCAGCTGCCTGATAATCGCCAGCTGGGCCGCAGGATTCATGCCTGCTCAGCTGCCTGATAATCGCCAGCTGGGCCGCAGGATTCATGCCTGCTCAGCTGCCTGATAATCGCCAGCTGGGCCGCAGGATTCATGCCTGCTCAGCTTCCTGATAATCGCCAGCTGGGCCGCAGGATTCATGCCTGCTCAGCTGCCTGATAATCGCCAGCTGGGCCGCAGGATTCATGCCTGCTCAGCTGCCTGATAATCGCCAGCTGGGCCGCAGGATTCATGCCTGCTCAGCTTCCTGATAATCGCCAGCTGGGCCGCAGGATTCATGCCTGCTCAGCTGCCTGATAATCGCCAGCTGGGCCGCAGGATTCATGCCTGCTCAGCTGCCTGATAATCGCCAGCTGGGCCGTAGGATTCATGTCTGCTCAGCTGCCTGATAATCGCCAGCTGGGCCGCAGGATTCATGCCTGCTCAGCTGCCTGATAATCGCCAGCTGGGCCGCAGGATTCATGCCTGCTCAGCTGCTTGATTCCTGCCTGCTGAGGCACATGATCCGTGCAGGAGAGCTACCTGATCAGCACATGAGCAGTCACATGATCAGCGCCTCTCAGTCACCTAATCACTGCATGACAGGCACGTGATCAGTGCCTGCAGAGGTGCGGGATCATCGCCTGCTCACCTGCTTGAAAATCGCCAGCTGGGCCGCAGGATTCATGCCTGCTCAGCTGCCTGATAATCGCCAGCTGGGCCGCAGGATTCATGCCTGCTCAGCTGCCTGATAATCGCCAGCTGGGCCGCACGATTCATGCCTGCTCAGCTGCCTGATAATCGCCAGCTGGGCCGCAGGATTCATGCCTGCTCAGCTGCCTGATAATCGCCAGCTGGGCCGCAGGATTCATGCCTGCTCAGCTGCCTCATAATCGCCAGCTGGGCCGCAGGATTCATGTCTGCTCAGCTGCCTGATAATCGCCAGCTGGGCCGCAGGATTCATGCCTGCTCAGCTGCCTGGTAATAGCCAGCTGGGCCGCAGGATTCAAGCCTGCTCAGCTGCCTGATAATCGCCAGCTGGGCCGCAGGATTCATGCCTGCTCAGCTGCCTGATAATCGCCAGCTGGGCCGCAGGATTCATGCCTGCTCAGCTGCCTGATAATCGCCAGCTGGGCCGCAGGATTCATGCCTACTCAGCTGCCTGATAATCGCCAGCTGGGCCGCAGGATTCATGCCTGCTCAGCTGCCTGATAATCGCCAGCTGGGCCGCAGGTTTCATGCCTGCTCAGCTGCCTGATAATCGCCAGCTGGGCCGCAGGATTCATGCCTGCTCAGCTGCCTGATAATCGCCAGCTGGGCCGCAGGATTCATGCCTGCTCAGCTGCCTGATAATCGCCAGCTGGGCCGCAGGATTCATGCCTGCTCAGCTGCCTGATAATCGCCAGCTGGGCCGTAGGATTCATGTCTGCTCAGCTGCCTGATAATCGCCAGCTGGGCCGCAGGATTCATGCCTGCTCAGCTGCCTGATAATCGCCAGCTGGGCCCCAGGATTCATGCCTGCTCAGCTGCCTGATAATCGCCAGCTGGGCCGCAGGATTCATGCCTGCTCAGCTGCCTGATTCTTGCCTGCTGAGGCACATGATCCGTGCAGGAGAGCTACCTGATCAGCACATGAGCAGTCACATGATCAATGCCTCTCAGTCACCTGATCACTGCATGACAGGCACGTGATCAGTGCCTGCTGCGGTGCGGGATGCCTGCTCAGCTGCCTGATAATCGCCAGCTGGGCCCCAGGATTCATGCCTGCTCAGCTGCCTGATAATCGCCAGCTGGGCCGCAGGATTCATGCCTACTCAGCTGCCTGATAATCGCCAGCTGGGCCGCAGGATTCATGCCTCCTCAGCTGCTTGATTCTTGCCTGCTGAGGCACATGATCCGTGCAGGAGAGCTGCCTGATCAGCACATGAGCAGTCACATGATCAGCGCCTCTCAGTCACCTGATCACTGCATGACAGGCACGTGATCAGTGCCTGTTGAGGTGCGGGATCAGCGCCTGCTCAGCTGCCTGATAATCGCCAGCTGGGCCGCAGGATTCATGCCTGCTCAGCTGCCTGATAATCGCCAGCTGGGCCGCAGGATTCATGCCTGCTCAGCTGCCTGATAATAGCCAGCTGGGCCGTAGGATTCATGTCTGCTCAGCTGCCTGATAATCGCCAGCTGGGCCGCAGGATTCATGCCTGCTCAGCTGCCTGATAATCGCCAGCTGGGCCGCAGGATTCATGCCTGCTCAGCTGCCTGATAATCGCCAGCTGGGCCGCAGGATTCATGCCTGCTCAGCTGCCTGATAAACGCCAGCTGGGCCGCAGGATTCATGCCTGCTCAGCTGCCTGATTCTTGCCTGCTGAGGCACATGATCCGTGCAGGAGAGCTACCTGATCAGCACATGAGCAGTCACATGATCAGCGACTCTCAGTCACCTGATCACTGCATGACAGGCACGTGATCAGTGCCTGCTGATGTGCGGGATCAGCGCCTGCTCAGCTGCCTGATAATCGCCAGCTGGGCCGCAGGATACATGCCTGCTCAGCTGCCTGATAATCGCCAGCTGGGCCGCAGGATTCATGTCTGCTCAGCTGCCTGATAATCGCCAGCTGGGCCGCAGGATTCATGCCTGCTCAGCTGCCTGATAATCGCCAGCTGGGCCGCAGGATTCATGCCTGCTCAGCTGCCTGATTCTTGCCTGCTGAGGCACATGATCCGTGCAGGAGACCTACCTGATCAGCACATAAGCAGTCACATGATCAGCGCCTATCAGTCACCTGATCACTGCATGACAGGCACGTGATCAGTGCCTGCTGAGGTGCGGGATCAGCGCCTGCTCAGCTGCCTGATAATCGCCAGCTGGGCCGAAGGATTCATGCCTGCTCAGCTGCCTGATAATCGCCAGCTGGGCCGCAGGATTCATGCCTGCTCAGCTGCCTGATAATCGCCACCTGGGCCGCAGGATTCATGCCTGCTCAGCTGCCTGATAATAGCCAGCTGGGCCGTAGGATTCATGTCTGCTCAGCTGCCTGATAATCGCCAGCTGGGCCGCAGGATTCATGCCTGCTCAGCTGCCTGATAATCGCCAGCTGGGCCGCAGGATTCATGCCTGCTCAGCTGCCTGATAATCGCCAGCTGGGCCGCAGTATTCATGCCTGCTCAGCTGCTTGATTCTTGCCTGCTGAGGCACATGATCCGTGCAGGAGACCTACCTGATCAGCACATGAGCAGTCACATGATCAGCGCCTCTCAGTCACCTGATCACTGCATGACAGGCACGTGATCAGTGCCTGCTGAGGTGCGGGATCAGCGCCTGCTCAGCTGCCTGATAATCGCCAGCTGGGCCGCAGGATTCATGCCTGCTCAGCTGCCTGATAATCGCCAGCTGGGCCGCAGGATTCATGCCTGCTCAGCTGCCTGATAATCGCCAGCTGGGCCGCAGGATTCATGCCTGCTCAGCTGCCTGATAATCGCCAGCTGGGCCGCAGGATTCATGCCTGCTCAGCTGCCTGATAATCGCCAGCTGGGCCGCAGGATTCATGCCTGCTCAGCTGCCTGATAATCGCCAGCTGGGCCGCAGGATTCATGCCTGCTCAGCTGCCTGATAATCGCCAGCTGGGCCGCAGGATTCATGCCTGCTCAGCTGCCTGATAATCGCCAGCTGGGCCGCAGGATTCATGCCTGCTCAGCTGCCTGATAATCGCCAGCTGGGCCGCAGGATTCATGCCTGCTCAGCTTCCTGATAATCGCCAGCTGGGCCGCAGGATTCATGCCTGCTCAGCTGCCTGGTAATCGCCAGCTGGGCCGCAGGATTCATGCCTGCTCAGCTGCCTGATAATCGCCAGCTGGGCCGCAGGATTCATGCCTGCTCAGCTGCTTGATTCTTGCCTGCTGAGGCACATGATCCGTGCAGGAGAGCTACCTGATCAGCACATGAGCAGTCACATGATCAGCGCCTATCAGTCACCTGATCACTGCATGACAGGCACGTGATCAGTGCCTGCTGAGGTGCGGGATCAGCGCCTGCTCAGCTGCCTGATAATCGCCAGCTGGGCCGCAGGATTCATGCCTGCTCAGCTGCCTGATAATCGCCAGCTGGGCCGCAGGATTCATGCCTGCTCAGCTGCCTGATAATCGCCAGCTGGGCCGCAGGATTCATGCCTGCTCAGCTGCCTGATAATCGCCAGCTGGGCCGCAGGATTCATGCCTGCTCAGCTGCCTGATAATCGCCAGCTGGGCCGCAGGATTCATGCCTGCTCAGCTGCCTGATAATCGCCAGCTGGGCCGCAGGATTCATGCCTGCTCAGCTGCCTGATAATCGCCAGCTGGGCCGCAGGATTCATGCCTGCTCAGCTGCCTGATAATCGCCAGCTGGGCCGCAGGATTCATGCCTGCTCAGCTGCCTGATAATCGCCAGCTGGGCCGCAGGATTCATGCCTGCTCAGCTGCCTGATAATCGCCAGCTGGGCCGCAGGATTCATGCCTGCTCAGCTGCCTGATAATCGCCAGCTGGGCCGCAGGATTCATGCCTGCTCAGCTGCCTGATAATCGCCAGCTGGGCCGCAGGATTCATGCCTGCTCAGCTTCCTGATAATCGCCAGCTGGGCCGCAGGATTCATGCCTGCTCAGCTGCCTGATAATCGCCAGCTGGGCCGCAGGATTCATGCCTGCTCAGCTGCCTGATAATCGCCAGCTGGGCCGCAGGATTCATGCCTGCTCAGCTTCCTGATAATCGCCAGCTGGGCCGCAGGATTCATGCCTGCTCAGCTGCCTGATAATCGCCAGCTGGGCCGCAGGATTCATGCCTGCTCAGCTGCCTGATAATCGCCAGCTGGGCCGTAGGATTCATGTCTGCTCAGCTGCCTGATAATCGCCAGCTGGGCCGCAGGATTCATGCCTGCTCAGCTGCCTGATAATCGCCAGCTGGGCCTCAGGATTCATGCCTGCTCAGCTGCTTGATTCCTGCCTGCTGAGGCACATGATCCGTGCAGGAGAGCTACCTGATCAGCACATGAGCAGTCACATGATCAGCGCCTCTCAGTCACCTGATCACTGCATGACAGGTACGTGATCAGTGCCTGCTGAGGTGCGGGATCATGCCTGCTCAGCTGCCTGATAATCGCCAGCTGGGCCGCAGGATTCATGCCTGCTCAGCTGCCTGATAATCGCCAGCTGGGCCGCAGGATTCATGCCTGCTCAGCTGCCTGATAATCGCCAGCTGGGCCGCAGGATTCATGCCTGCTCAGCTGCCTGATAATCGCCAGCTGGGTCGTAGGATTCATGCCTGCTCAGCTGCCTGATAATCGCCAGCTGGGCCGCAGGATTCATGCCTGCTCAGCTGCCTGATAATCGCCAGCTGGGCCGCAGGATTCATGCCTGCTCAGCTGCTGATTCTTGCCTGCTGAGGCACATGATCCGTGCAGGAGAGCTACCTGATCAGCACATGAGCAGTCACATGATCAGCGCCTCTCAGTCACCTGATCACTGCATGACAGGCACGTGATCAGTGCCTGCTGAGGTTCGGGATCAGCGCCTGCTCAGCTGCCTGATAATCGCCAGCTGGGCCGCAGGATTCATGCCTGCTCAGCTGCCTGATAATCGCCAGCTGGGCCGCAGGATTCATGCCTGCTCAGCTGCCTGATAATCGCCAGCTGGGCCGCAGGATTCATGCCTGCTCAGCTGCCTGATAATCGCCAGCTGGGCCGCAGGATTCATGCCTGCTCAGCTGCTTGATTCTGCCTGCTGAGGCACATGATCCATGCCTGCTCAGCTGCCTGATCAGCACATGAGCAGTCACATGATCAGCGCCTCTCAGTCACCTGATCACTGCATGACAGGCACGTGATCAGTGCCTGCTGAGGTGCGGGATCATGCCTGCTCAGCTGCCTGATAATCGCCAGCTGGGCCGCAGGATTCATGCCTGCTCAGCTGCCTGATAATCGCCAGCTGGGCCGCAGGATTCATGCCTGCTCAGCTGCCTGATAATCGCCAGCTGGGCCGCAGGATTCATGCCTGCTCAGCTGCCTGATAATCGCCAGCTGGGCCGCAGGATTCATGCCTGCTCAGCTGCCTGATAATCGCCAGCTGGGCCGCAGGATTCATGCCTGCTCAGCTGCCTGATTCTTGCCTGCTGAGGCACATGATCCGTGCAGGAGAGCTACCTGATCAGCACATGAGCAGTCACATGATCAGCGCCTCTCAGTCACCTGATCACTGCATGACAGGCACGTGATCAGTGCCTGCTGAGGTGCGGGATCAGCGCCTGCTCAGCTGCCTGATAATCGCCAGCTGGGCCGCAGGATTCATGCCTGCTCAGCTGCCTGATAATCGCCAGCTGGGCCGCAGGATTCATGCCTGCTCAGCTGCCTGATAATCGCCAGCTGGGCCGCAGGATTCATGCCTGCTCAGCTGCCTGATAATCGCCAGCTGGGCCGCAGGATTCATGCCTGCTCAGCTGCCTGATAATCGCCAGCTGGGCCGCAGGATTCATGCCTGCTCAGCTGCTTGATTCTTCCCTGCTGAGGCACATGATCCGTGCAGGAGACCTACCTGATCAGCACATGAGCAGTCACATGATCAGCGCCTCTCAGTCACCTGATCACTGCATGACAGGCACGTGATCAGTGCCTGCTGGGTGCGGATCAGCGCCTGCTCAGCTGCCTGATAATCGCCAGCTGGGCCGCAGGATTCATGCCTGCTCAGCTGCCTGATAATCGCCAGCTGGGCCGCAGGATTCATGCCTGCTCAGCTGCCTGATAATCGCCAGCTGGGCCGCAGGATTCATGCCTGCTCAGCTGCCTCATAATCGCCAGCTGGGCCGCAGGATTCATGCCTGCTCAGCTGCCTGATAATCGCCAGCTGGGCCGCAGGATTCATGCCTGCTCAGCTGCCTGATAATCGCCAGCTGGGCCGCAGGATTCATGCCTGCTCAGCTGCCTGATAATCGCCAGCTGGGCCGCAGGATTCATGCCTGCTCAGCTGCCTGATAATCGCCAGCTGGGCCGCAGGATTCATGCCTGCTCAGCTGCCTGATAATCGCCAGCTGGGCCGCAGGATTCATGCCTGCTCAGCTGCTTGATTCTTGCCTGCTGAGGCACATGATCCGTGCAGGAGAGCTACCTGATCAGCACATGAGCAGTCACATGATCAGCGCCTCTCAGTCACCTGATCACTGCATGACAGGCACGTGATCAGTGCCTGCTGAGGTGCGGGATCAGCGCCTGCTCAGCTGCCTGATAATCGCCAGCTGGGCCGCAGGATTCATGCCTGCTCAGCTGCCTGATAATCGCCAGCTGGGCCGCAGGATTCATGCCTGCTCAGCTGCCTGATAATCGCCAGCTGGGCCGCAGGATTCATGCCTGCTCAGCTGCCTGATAATCGCCAGCTGGGCCGCAGGATTCATGCCTGCTCAGCTGCCTGATAATCGCCAGCTGGGCCGCAGGATTCATGCCTGCTCAGCTGCCTGATAATCGCCAGCTGGGCCGCAGGATTCATGCCTGCTCAGCTGCCTGATAATCGCCAGCTGGGCCGCAGGATTCATGCCTGCTCAGCTGCCTGATAATCGCCAGCTGGGCCGCAGGATTCATGCCTGCTCAGCTGCCTGATAATCGCCAGCTGGGCCGCAGGATTCATGCCTGCTCAGCTGCCTGATAATCGCCAGCTGGGCCGCAGGATTCATGCCTGCTCAGCTGCCTGATAATCGCCAGCTGGGCCGCAGGATTCATGCCTGCTCAGCTGCCTGATAATCGCCAGCTGGGCCGCAGGATTCATGCCTGCTCAGCTGCCTGATAATCGCCAGCTGGGCCGCAGGATTCATGCCTGCTCAGCTGCCTGATAATCGCCAGCTGGGCCGCAGGATTCATGCCTGCTCAGCTGCTTGATTCTTGCCTGCTGAGGCACATGATCCGTGCAGGAGAGCTACCTGATCAGCACATGAGCAGTCACATGATCAGCGCCTCTCAGTCACCTGATCACTGCATGACAGGCACGTGATCAGTGCCTGCTGAGGTGCGGGATCAGCGCCTGCTCAGCTGCCTGATAATCGCCAGCTGGGCCGCAGGATTCATGCCTGCTCAGCTGCCTGATAATCGCCAGCTGGGCCGCAGGATTCATGCCTGCTCAGCTGCCTGATAATCGCCAGCTGGGCCGCAGGATTCATGCCTGCTCAGCTGCCTGATAATCGCCAGCTGGGCCGCAGGATTCATGCCTGCTCAGCTGCCTGATAATCGCCAGCTGGGCCGCAGGATTCATGCCTGCTCAGCTGCCTGATAATCGCCAGCTGGGCCGCAGGATTCATGCCTGCTCAGCTGCCTGATAATCGCCAGCTGGGCCGCAGGATTCATGCCTGCTCAGCTGCCTGATAATCGCCAGCTGGGCCGCAGGATTCATGCCTGCTCAGCTGCCTGATAATCGCCAGCTGGGCCGCAGGATTCATGCCTGCTCAGCTGCCTGATAATCGCCAGCTGGGCCGCAGGATTCATGCCTGCTCAGCTGCCTGATAATCGCCAGCTGGGCCGCAGGATTCATGCCTGCTCAGCTGCCTGATAATCGCCAGCTGGGCCGCAGGATTCATGCCTGCTCAGCTGCCTGATAATCGCCAGCTGGGCCGCAGGATTCATGCCTGCTCAGCTGCCTGATAATCGCCAGCTGGGCCGCAGGATTCATGCCTGCTCAGCTGCTTGATTCTTGCCTGCTGAGGCACATGATCCGTGCAGGAGAGCTACCTGATCAGCACATGAGCAGTCACATGATCAGCGCCTCTCAGTCACCTGATCACTGCATGACAGGCACGTGATCAGTGCCTGCTGAGGTGCGGGATCAGCGCCTGCTCAGCTGCCTGATAATCGCCAGCTGGGCCGCAGGATTCATGCCTGCTCAGCTGCCTGATAATCGCCAGCTGGGCCGCAGGATTCATGCCTGCTCAGCTGCCTGATAATCGCCAGCTGGGCCGCAGGATTCATGCCTGCTCAGCTGCCTGATAATCGCCAGCTGGGCCGCAGGATTCATGCCTGCTCAGCTGCCTGATAATCGCCAGCTGGGCCGCAGGATTCATGCCTGCTCAGCTGCCTGATAATCGCCAGCTGGGCCGCAGGATTCATGCCTGCTCAGCTGCCTGATAATCGCCAGCTGGGCCGCAGGATTCATGCCTGCTCAGCTGCCTGATAATCGCCAGCTGGGCCGCAGGATTCATGCCTGCTCAGCTGCCTGATAATCGCCAGCTGGGCCGCAGGATTCATGCCTGCTCAGCTGCCTGATAATCGCCAGCTGGGCCGCAGGATTCATGCCTGCTCAGCTGCCTGATAATCGCCAGCTGGGCCGCAGGATTCATGCCTGCTCAGCTGCCTGATAATCGCCAGCTGGGCCGCAGGATTCATGCCTGCTCAGCTGCCTGATAATCGCCAGCTGGGCCGCAGGATTCATGCCTGCTCAGCTGCCTGATAATCGCCAGCTGGGCCGCAGGATTCATGCCTGCTCAGCTGCCTGATAATCGCCAGCTGGGCCGCAGGATTCATGCCTGCTCAGCTGCTTGATTCTTGCCTGCTGAGGCACATGATCCGTGCAGGAGAGCTACCTGATCAGCACATGAGCAGTCACATGATCAGCGCCTCTCAGTCACCTGATCACTGCATGACAGGCACGTGATCAGTGCCTGCTGAGGTGCGGGATCAGCGCCTGCTCAGCTGCCTGATAATCGCCAGCTGGGCCGCAGGATTCATGCCTGCTCAGCTGCCTGATAATCGCCAGCTGGGCCGCAGGATTCATGCCTGCTCAGCTGCCTGATAATCGCCAGCTGGGCCGCAGGATTCATGCCTGCTCAGCTGCCTGATAATCGCCAGCTGGGCCGCAGGATTCATGCCTGCTCAGCTGCCTGATAATCGCCAGCTGGGCCGCAGGATTCATGCCTGCTCAGCTGCCTGATAATCGCCAGCTGGGCCGCAGGATTCATGCCTGCTCAGCTGCCTGATAATCGCCAGCTGGGCCGCAGGATTCATGCCTGCTCAGCTGCCTGATAATCGCCAGCTGGGCCGCAGGATTCATGCCTGCTCAGCTGCCTGATAATCGCCAGCTGGGCCGCAGGATTCATGCCTGCTCAGCTGCCTGATAATCGCCAGCTGGGCCGCAGGATTCATGCCTGCTCAGCTGCCTGATAATCGCCAGCTGGGCCGCAGGATTCATGCCTGCTCAGCTGCCTGATAATCGCCAGCTGGGCCGCAGGATTCATGCCTGCTCAGCTGCCTGATAATCGCCAGCTGGGCCGCAGGATTCATGCCTGCTCAGCTGCCTGATAATCGCCAGCTGGGCCGCAGGATTCATGCCTGCTCAGCTGCCTGATAATCGCCAGCTGGGCCGCAGGATTCATGCCTGCTCAGCTGCCTGATAATCGCCAGCTGGGCCGCAGGATTCATGCCTGCTCAGCTGCCTGATAATCGCCAGCTGGGCCGCAGGATTCATGCCTGCTCAGCTGCCTGATAATCGCCAGCTGGGCCGCAGGATTCATGCCTGCTCAGCTGCCTGATAATCGCCAGCTGGGCCGCAGGATTCATGCCTGCTCAGCTGCCTGATAATCGCCAGCTGGGCCGCAGGATTCATGCCTGCTCAGCTGCCTGATAATCGCCAGCTGGGCCGCAGGATTCATGCCTGCTCAGCTGCCTGATAATCGCCAGCTGGGCCGCAGGATTCATGCCTGCTCAGCTGCTTGATTCTTGCCTGCTGAGGCACATGATCCGTGCAGGAGAGCTACCTGATCAGCACATGAGCAGTCACATGATCAGCGCCTCTCAGTCACCTGATCACTGCATGACAGGCACGTGATCAGTGCCTGCTGAGGTGCGGGATCAGCGCCTGCTCAGCTGCCTGATAATCGCCAGCTGGGCCGCAGGATTCATGCCTGCTCAGCTGCCTGATAATCGCCAGCTGGGCCGCAGGATTCATGCCTGCTCAGCTGCCTGATAATCGCCAGCTGGGCCGCAGGATTCATGCCTGCTCAGCTGCCTGATAATCGCCAGCTGGGCCGCAGGATTCATGCCTGCTCAGCTGCCTGATAAACATGAGCAGTCACGATCAGCGCCTCTCAGTCACCTGATCACTGCATGCAGGCACGTGATCAGTGCCTGCTGAGGTGCAGGATTCATGCCTGCTCAGCTGCCTGATAATCGCCAGCTGGGCCGCAGGATTCATGCCTGCTCAGCTGCCTGATAATCGCCAGCTGGGCCGCAGGATTCATGCCTGCTCAGCTGCCTGATAATCGCCAGCTGGGCCGCAGGATTCATGCCTGCTCAGCTGCCTGATAATCGCCAGCTGGGCCGCAGGATTCATGCCTGCTCAGCTGCCTGATAATCGCCAGCTGGGCCGCAGGATTCATGCCTGCTCAGCTGCCTGATAATCGCCAGCTGGGCCGCAGGATTCATGCCTGCTCAGCTGCCTGATAATCGCCAGCTGGGCCGCAGGATTCATGCCTGCTCAGCTGCTTGATTCTTGCCTGCTGAGGCACATGATCCGTGCAGGAGAGCTACCTGATCAGCACATGAGCAGTCACATGATCAGCGCCTCTCAGTCACCTGATCACTGCATGACAGGCACGTGATCAGTGCCTGCTGAGGTGCGGGATCAGCGCCTGCTCAGCTGCCTGATAATCGCCAGCTGGGCCGCAGGATTCATGCCTGCTCAGCTGCCTGATAATCGCCAGCTGGGCCGCAGGATTCATGCCTGCTCAGCTGCCTGATAATCGCCAGCTGGGCCGCAGGATTCATGCCTGCTCAGCTGCCTGATAATCGCCAGCTGGGCCGCAGGATTCATGCCTGCTCAGCTGCCTGATAATCGCCAGCTGGGCCGCAGGATTCATGCCTGCTCAGCTGCCTGATAATCGCCAGCTGGGCCGCAGGATTCATGCCTGCTCAGCTGCCTGATAATCGCCAGCTGGGCCGCAGGATTCATGCCTGCTCAGCTGCTTGATTCTTGCCTGCTGAGGCACATGATCCGTGCAGGAGAGCTACCTGATCAGCACATGAGCAGTCACATGATCAGCGCCTCTCAGTCACCTGATCACTGCATGACAGGCACGTGATCAGTGCCTGCTGGGGTGCGGGATCAGCGCCTGCTCAGCTGCCTGATAATCGCCAGCTGGGCCGCAGGATTCATGCCTGCTCAGCTGCCTGATAATCGCCAGCTGGGCCGCAGGATTCATGCCTGCTCAGCTGCCTGATAATCGCCAGCTGGGCCGCAGGATTCATGCCTGCTCAGCTGCCTGATAATCGCCAGCTGGGCCGCAGGATTCATGCCTGCTCAGCTGCTTGATTCTTGCCTGCTGAGGCACATGATCCGTGCAGGAGAGCTACCTGATCAGCACATGAGCAGTCACATGATCAGCGCCTCTCAGTCACCTGATCACTGCATGACAGGCACGTGATCAGTGCCTGCTGAGGTGCGGGATCAGCGCCTGCTCAGCTGCCTGATAATCGCCAGCTGGGCCGCAGGATTCATGCCTGCTCAGCTGCCTGATAATCGCCAGCTGGGCCGCAGGATTCATGCCTGCTCAGCTGCCTGATAATCGCCAGCTGGGCCGCAGGATTCATGCCTGCTCAGCTGCCTGATAATCGCCAGCTGGGCCGCAGGATTCATGCCTGCTCAGCTGCCTGATAATCGCCAGCTGGGCCGCAGGATTCATGCCTGCTCAGCTGCCTGATAATCGCCAGCTGGGCCGCAGGATTCATGCCTGCTCAGCTGCCTGATAATCGCCAGCTGGGCCGCAGGATTCATGCCTGCTCAGCTGCTTGATTCTTGCCTGCTGAGGCACATGATCCGTGCAGGAGAGCTACCTGATCAGCACATGAGCAGTCACATGATCAGCGCCTCTCAGTCACCTGATCACTGCATGACAGGCACGTGATCAGTGCCTGCTGAGGTGCGGGATCAGCGCCTGCTCAGCTGCCTGATAATCGCCAGCTGGGCCGCAGGATTCATGCCTGCTCAGCTGCCTGATAATCGCCAGCTGGGCCGCAGGATTCATGCCTGCTCAGCTGCCTGATAATCGCCAGCTGGGCCGCAGGATTCATGCCTGCTCAGCTGCCTGATAATCGCCAGCTGGGCCGCAGGATTCATGCCTGCTCAGCTGCCTGATAATCGCCAGCTGGGCCGCAGGATTCATGCCTGCTCAGCTGCCTGATAATCGCCAGCTGGGCCGCAGGATTCATGCCTGCTCAGCTGCCTGATAATCGCCAGCTGGGCCGCAGGATTCATGCCTGCTCAGCTGCCTGATAATCGCCAGCTGGGCCGCAGGATTCATGCCTGCTCAGCTGCCTGATAATCGCCAGCTGGGCCGCAGGATTCATGCCTGCTCAGCTGCCTGATAATCGCCAGCTGGGCCGCAGGATTCATGCCTGCTCAGCTGCCTGATAATCGCCAGCTGGGCCGCAGGATTCATGCCTGCTCAGCTGCCTGATAATCGCCAGCTGGGCCGCAGGATTCATGCCTGCTCAGCTGCCTGATAATCGCCAGCTGGGCCGCAGGATTCATGCCTGCTCAGCTGCTTGATTCTTGCCTGCTGAGGCACATGATCCGTGCAGGAGAGCTACCTGATCAGCACATGAGCAGTCACATGATCAGCGCCTCTCAGTCACCTGATCACTGCATGACAGGCACGTGATCAGTGCCTGCTGAGGTGCGGGATCAGCGCCTGCTCAGCTGCCTGATAATCGCCAGCTGGGCCGCAGGATTCATGCCTGCTCAGCTGCCTGATAATCGCCAGCTGGGCCGCAGGATTCATGCCTGCTCAGCTGCCTGATAATCGCCAGCTGGGCCGCAGGATTCATGCCTGCTCAGCTGCCTGATAATCGCCAGCTGGGCCGCAGGATTCATGCCTGCTCAGCTGCCTGATAATCGCCAGCTGGGCCGCAGGATTCATGCCTGCTCAGCTGCCTGATAATCGCCAGCTGGGCCGCAGGATTCATGCCTGCTCAGCTGCCTGATAATCGCCAGCTGGGCCGCAGGATTCATGCCTGCTCAGCTGCTTGATTCTTGCCTGCTGAGGCACATGATCCGTGCAGGAGAGCTACCTGATCAGCACATGAGCAGTCACATGATCAGCGCCTCTCAGTCACCTGATCACTGCATGACAGGCACCTGATCAGTGCCTGCTGAGGTGCGGGATCAGCGCCTGCTCAGCTGCCTGATAATCGCCAGCTGGGCCGCAGGATTCATGCCTGCTCAGCTGCCTGATAATCGCCAGCTGGGCCGCAGGATTCATGCCTGCTCAGCTGCCTGATAATCGCCAGCTGGGCCGCAGGATTCATGCCTGCTCAGCTGCCTGATAATCGCCAGCTGGGCCGCAGGATTCATGCCTGCTCAGCTGCCTGATAATCGCCAGCTGGGCCGCAGGATTCATGCCTGCTCAGCTGCCTGATAATCGCCAGCTGGGCCGCAGGATTCATGCCTGCTCAGCTGCCTGATTCTTGCCTGCTGAGGCACATGATCCGTGCAGGAGAGCTGCCTGATCAGCACATGAGCAGTCACATGATCAGCGCCTCTCAGTCACCTGATCACTGCATGACAGCACGTGATCAGTGCCTGCTGAGGCGGGATCAGCGCCTGCTCAGCTGCCTGATAATCGCCAGCTGGGCCGCAGGATTCATGCCTGCTCAGCTGCCTGATAATCGCCAGCTGGGCCGCAGGATTCATGCCTGCTCAGCTGCCTGATAATCGCCAGCTGGGCCGCAGGATTCATGCCTGCTCAGCTGCCTGATAATCGCCAGCTGGGCCGCAGGATTCATGCCTGCTCAGCTGCTTGATTCTTGCCTGCTGAGGCACATGATCCATGCAGGAGAGCTACCTGATCAGCACATGAGCAGTCACATGATCAGCGCCTCTCAGTCACCTGATCACTGCATGACAGGCACGTGATCAGTGCCTGCTGAGGTGCGGGATCAGCGCCTGCTCAGCTGCCTGATAATCGCCAGCTGGGCCGCAGGATTCATGCCTGCTCAGCTGCCTGATAATCGCCAGCTGGGCCGCAGGATTCATGCCTGCTCAGCTGCCTGATAATCGCCAGCTGGGCCGCAGGATTCATGCCTGCTCAGCTGCCTGATAATCGCCAGCTGGGCCGCAGGATTCATGCCTGCTCAGCTGCCTGATAATCGCCAGCTGGGCCGCAGGATTCATGCCTGCTCAGCTGCTTGATTCTTGCCTGCTGAGGCACATGATCCGTGCAGGAGAGCTACCTGATCAGCACATGAGCAGTCACATGATCAGCGCCTCTCAGTCACCTGATCACTGCATGACAGGCACGTGATCAGTGCCTGCTGAGGTGCGGGATCAGCGCCTGCTCAGCTGCCTGATAATCGCCAGCTGGGCCGCAGGATTCATGCCTGCTCAGCTGCCTGATAATCGCCAGCTGGGCCGCAGGATTCATGCCTGCTCAGCTGCCTGATAATCGCCAGCTGGGCCGCAGGATTCATGCCTGCTCAGCTGCCTGATAATCGCCAGCTGGGCCGCAGGATTCATGCCTGCTCAGCTGCCTGATAATCGCCAGCTGGGCCGCAGGATTCATGCCTGCTCAGCTGCCTGATAATCGCCAGCTGGGCCGCAGGATTCATGCCTGCTCAGCTGCCTGATAATCGCCAGCTGGGCCGCAGGATTCATGCCTGCTCAGCTGCCTGATAATCGCCAGCTGGGCCGCAGGATTCATGCCTGCTCAGCTGCTTGATTCTTGCCTGCTGAGGCACATGATCCGTGCAGGAGAGCTACCTGATCAGCACATGAGCAGTCACATGATCCCTCTCAGTCACCTGATCACTGCATGACAGGCACGTGATCAGTGCCTGCTGAGGTGCATCAGCGCCTGCTCAGCTGCATAATCGCCAGCTGGGCCGCAGGATTCATGCCTGCTCAGCTGCCTGATAATCGCCAGCTGGGCCGCAGGATTCATGCCTGCTCAGCTGCCTGATAATCGCCAGCTGGGCCGCAGGATTCATGCCTGCTCAGCTGCTTGATTCTTGCCTGCTGAGGCACATGATCCGTGCAGGAGAGCCCTGATCAGCACATGAGCAGTCACATGATCAGCCTCTCAGTCACTGATCACTGCATGACAGGCACGTGATCAGTGCCTGCTGAGGTGCGGGATCAGCGCCTGCTCAGCTGCCTGATAATCGCCAGCTGGGCCGCAGGATTCATGCCTGCTCAGCTGCCTGATAATCGCCAGCTGGGCCGCAGGATTCATGCCTGCTCAGCTGCCTGATAATCGCCAGCTGGGCCGCAGGATTCATGCCTGCTCAGCTGCCTGATAATCGCCAGCTGGGCCGCAGGATTCATGCCTGCTCAGCTGCCTGATAATCGCCAGCTGGGCCGCAGGATTCATGCCTGCTCAGCTGCCTGATAATCGCCAGCTGGGCCGCAGGATTCATGCCTGCTCAGCTGCCTGATAATCGCCAGCTGGGCCGCAGGATTCATGCCTGCTCAGCTGCTTGATTCTTGCCTGCTGAGGCACATGATCCGTGCAGGAGCTACCTGATCAGCACATGAGCAGTCACATGATCAGCGCCTCTCAGTCACCTGATCACTGCATGACAGGCACGTGATCAGTGCCTGCTGAGGTGCGGGATCAGCGCCTGCTCAGCTGCCTGATAATCGCCAGCTGGGCCGCAGGATTCATGCCTGCTCAGCTGCCTGATTATCGCCAGCTGGGCCGCAGGATTCATGCCTGCTCAGCTGCCTGATAATCGCCAGCTGGGCCGCAGGATTCATGCCTGCTCAGCTGCCTGATAATCGCCAGCTGGGCCGCAGGATTCATGCCTGCTCAGCTGCCTGATAACCGCCAGCTGGGCCGCAGGATTCATGCCTGCTCAGCTGCCTGATAATCGCCAGCTGGGCCGCAGGATTCATGCCTGCTCAGCTGCCTGATAATCGCCAGCTGGGCCGCAGGATTCATGCCTGCTCAGCTGCCTGATAATCGCCAGATGGGCCGCAGGATTCATGCCTGCTCAGCTGCTTGATTCTTGCCTGCTGAGGCACATGATCCGTGCAGGAGAGCTACCTGATCAGCACATGAGCAGTCACATGATCAGTAACTCTCAGTCACCTGATCACTGCATGACAGGCACGTGATCAGTGCCTGCTGATGCGGGATCAGCGCCTGCTCAGCTGCCTGATAATCGCCAGCTGGACCGCAGGATTCATGACTGCTCAGCTGCCTGATAATCGCCAGCTGGGCCGCAGGATTCATGCCTGCTCAGCTGCCTGATAATCGCCAGCTGGGCCGCAGGATTCATGCCTGCTCAGCTGCCTGATAATCGCCAGCTGGGCCGCAGGATTCATGCCTGCTCAGCTGCCTGATAATCGCCAGCTGGGCCGCAGGATTCATGCCTGCTCAGCTGCCTGATACTCGCCAGATGGGCCGCAGGTTTCATGCCTGCTCAGATGCCTGATAATCGCCAGCTGGGCCGCAGGATTCATGCCTGCTCAGCTGCCTCATAATCACCAGCTGGGCTGCAGGATTCATGTCTGCTCAGCTGCCTGATAATCGCCAGCTGGGCCGTAGGATTCATGTCTGCTCAGCTGCCTGATAACGCCAGCTGGGCCGCAGGATTCAAGCCTGCTCAGCTGCTTGATAATCGCCAGCTGGGCCGCAGGATTCATGCCTGCTCAGCTGCCTGATAATCGCCAGCTGGGCCGCAGGATTCATGCCTGCTCAGCTGCCTGATAATCGCCAGCTGGGCCGCAGGATTCATGCCTACTCAGCTGCCTGATAATCGCCAGCTGGGCCGCAGGATTCATGCCTGCTCAGCTGCCTGATATTCGCCAGCTGGGCCGCAGGTTTCATGCCTGCTCAGCTGCCTGATAATCGCCAGCTGGGCCGCAGGATTCATGCCTGCTCAGCTGCCTGATAATCGCCAGCTGGGCCGCAGGATTCATGCCTGCTCAGCTGCCTGATAATCGCCAGCTGGGCCGCAGGATTCATGCCTGCTCAGCTGCCTGATAATCGCCAGCTGGGCCGTAGGATTCATGTCTGCTCAGCTGCCTGATAATCGCCAGCTGGGCCGCAGGATTCATGCCTGCTCAGCTGCCTGATAACGCCAGCTGGGCCGCAGGATTCATGCCTGCTCAGCCGCCTGATAATCGCCAGCTGGGCCGCAGGACTCATGCCTGCTCAGCTGCCTGATAATCGCCAGCTGGGCCGCAGGATTCATGCCTGCTCAGCTGCTTGATTCTTGCCTGCTGAGGCACATGATCCGTGCAGGAGAGCTACCTGATCAGCACATGAGCAGTCACATGATCAGCGCCTCTCAGTCACCTGATCACTGCATGACAGGCACGTGATCAGTGCCTGTTGCGGTACGGGATCAGCGCCTCCTCAGCTGCCTGATAATCGCCAGCTGGGCCGCAGGATTCATGCCTGCTCAGCTGCCTGATAATCGCCAGCTGGGCCGCAGGATTCATGCCTGCTCAGCTGCCTGATAATAGCCAGCTGGGCCGTAGGATTCATGTCTGCTCAGCTGCCTGATAATCGCCAGCTGGGCCGCAGGATTCATGCCTGCTCAGCTGCCTGATAATCGCCAGCTGGGCCGCAGGATTCATGCCTGCTCAGCTGCCTGATAATCGCCAGCTGGGCCGCAGGATTCATGCCTGCTCAGCTGCCTGATAAACGCCAGCTGGGCCGCAGGATTCATGCCTGCTCAGCTGCTTGATTCTTGCCTGCTGAGGCACATGATCCGTGCAGGAGAGCTACCTGATCAGCACATGAGCAGTCACATGATCAGTAACTCTCAGTCACCTGATCACTGCATGACAGGCACGTGATCAGTGCCTGCTGATGTGCGGGATCAGCGCCTGCTCAGCTGCCTGATAATCGCCAGCTGGGCCGTAGGATTCATGTCAGCTCAGCTGCCTGATAATCGCCAGCTGGGCCGCAGGATTCATGCCTGCTCAGCTGCCTGATCATCGCCACCTGGGCCGCAGGATTCATGCCTGCTCAGCTGCCTGATAATAGCCAGCTGGGCCGTAGGATTCATGCCTGCTCAGCTGCTGATAATCGCCAGCTGGGCCGCAGGATTCATGCCTGCTCAGCTGCCTGATAATCGCCAGCTGGGCCGCAGGATTCATGCCTGCTCAGCTGCCTGATAATCGCCAGCTGGTCCGCAGTATTCATGCCTGCTCAGCTGCTTGATTCTTGCCTGCTGAGGCACATGATCCGTGCAGGAGACCTACCTGATCAGCACATGAGCAGTCACATGATCAGCGCCTCTCAGTCACCTGATCACTGCATGACAGGCACGTGATCAGTGCCTGCTGGTGCGGGATCAGCGCCTGCTCAGCTGCCTGATAATCGCCAGCTGGGCCGCAGGATTCATGCCTGCTCAGCTGCCTGATAATCGCCAGCTGGGCCGCAGGATTCATGTCTGCTCAGCTGCCTGATAATCGCCCGCTGGGCCGCAGGATTCATGCCTGCTCAGCTGCCTGATAATCGCCAGCTGGGCCGCAGGATTCATGCCTGCTCAGCTGCTTGATTCTTGCCTGCTGAGGCACATGATCCGTGCAGGAGAGCTACCTGATCAGCACATGAGCAGTCACATGATCAGCGCCTATCAGTCACCTGATCACTGCATGACAGGCACGTGATCAGTGCCTGCTGGTGCGGGATCAGCGCCTGCTCAGCTGCCTGATAATCGCCAGCTGGGCCGAAGGATTCATGCCTGCTCAGCTGCCTGATAATCGCCAGCTGGGCCGCAGGATTCATGCCTGCTCAGCTGCCTGATAATCGCCACCTGGGCCGCAGGATTCATGCCTGCTCAGCTGCCTGATAATAGCCAGCTGGGCCGTAGGATTCATGTCTGCTCAGCTGCCTGATAATCGCCAGCTGGGCCGCAGGATTCATGCCTGCTCAGCTGCCTGATAATCGCCAGCTGGGCCGCAGGATTCATGCCTGCTCAGCTGCCTGATAATCGCCAGCTGGGCCGCAGTATTCATGCCTGCTCAGCTGCTTGATTCTTGCCTGCTGAGGCACATGATCCGTGCAGGAGAGTTACCTGATCAGCACATGAGCATTCACATGATCAGCGCCTCTCAGTCACCTGATCACTGCATGACAGGCACGTGATCAGTGCCTGCTGAGGTGCGGGATCAGCGCCTGCTTATCTGCCTGATAATCGCCAGCTGGGCCGCAGGATTCATGCCTGCTCAGCTGCCTGATAATCGCCAGCTGGGCCGCAGGATTCATGCCTGCTCAGCTGCCTGATAATCGCCAGCTGGGCCGCAGGATTCATGCCTGCTCAGCTGCCTGATAATCGCCAGCTGGGCCGCAGGATTCATGCCTGCTCAGCTGCCTGATAATCGCCAGCTGGGCCGCAGGATTCATGCCTGCTCAGCTGCCTGATAATCGCCAGCTGGGCCGCAGGATTCATGCCTGCTCAGATGCCTGATAATCGCCAACTGGGCCGCAGGATTCATGCCTGCTCAGCTGCCTCATAATCACCAGCTGGGCTGCAGGATTCATGTCTGCTCAGCTGCCTGATAATAGCCAGCTGGGCCGTAGGATTCATGTCGGCTCAGCTGCCTGATAATCGCCAGCTGGGCCGCAGGATTCATGCCTGCTCAGCTGCCTGATAATCGCCAGCTGGGCCGCAGGATTCATGCCTGCTCAGCCTCCTGATAATCGCCAGCTGGGCCGCAGGATTCATGCCTGCTCAGCCGCCTGATAATCGCCAGCTGGGCCGCAGGATTCATGCCTGCTCAGCTGCTTGATTCTTGCCTGCTGAGGCACATGATCCGTGCAGGAGAGCTACCTGATCAGCACATGAGCAGTCACATGATCAGTAACTCTCAGTCACCTGATCACTGCATGACAGGCACGTGATCAGTGGCTGCTGAGGTGCGGGATCAGCGCCTGCTCAGCTGCCTGATAATCGCCAGCTGGACCGCAGGATTCATGACTGCTCAGCTGCCTGATAATCGCTAGCTAGGCCGCAGGATTCATGCCTGCTCAGCTGCCTGATAATCGCCAGCTGGGCCGCAGGATTCATGCCTACTCAGCTGCCTGATAATCGCCAGCTGGGCCGCAGGATTCATGCCTGCTCAGCTGCCTGATATTCGCCAGCTGGGCCGTAGGATTCATGCCTGCTCAGCTGCCTGATAATCGCCAGCTGGGCCGCAGGATTCATGCCTGCTCAGCTGCCTGATAATCGCCAGCTGGGCCGCAGGATTCATGCCTGCTCAGCTGCTTGATTCCTGCCTGCTGAGGCACATGATCCGTGCAGGAGAGCTACCTGATCAGCACATGAGCAGTCACATGATCAGCGCCTCTCAGTCACCTGATCACTGCATGACAGGCACCTGATCAGTGCCTGCTGAGGTGCGGGATCGCCTGCTCAGCTGCCTGATAATCGCCAGCTGGGCCGCAGGATTCATGCCTGCTCAGCTGCCTGATAATCGACAGCTGGGCCGCAGGATTCATGCCTGCTCAGCTGCCTGATAATCGCCAGCTGGGCCACAGGATTAATGCCTGCTCAGCTGCCTGATAATCGCCAGCTGGGCCGCAGGATTCATGCCTGCTCAGCTGCCTGATAATCGCCAGCTGGGCCGCAGGATTCATGCCTGCTCAGCTGCCTGATAATCGCCAGCTGGGCCGAAGGATTCATGCCTGCTCAGCTGCTTGATTCTTGCCTGCTGAGGCACATGATCCGTGCAGGAGAGCTACCTGATCAGCACATGAGCAGTCACATGATCAGCGCCTCTCAGTCACCTGATCACTGCATGACAGGCACGTGATCAGTGCCTGCTGAGGTGCGGGATCAGCGCCTGCTCAGCTGCCTGATAATCGCCAGCTGGGCCGCAGGATTCATGCCTGCTCAGCTGCCTGATAATCGCCAGCTGGGCCGCAGGATTCATGCCTGCTCAGCTGCCTGATAATCGCCAGCTGGGCCGCAGGATTCATGCCTGCTCAGCTGCCTGATAATCGCCAGCTGGGCCGCAGGATTCATGCCTGCTCAGCTGCTTGATTCTTGCCTGCTGAGGCACATGATCCGTGCAGGAGAGCTACCTGATCAGCACATGAGCAGTCACATGATCAGCGCCTCTCAGTCACCTGATCACTGCATGACAGGCACGTGATCAGTGCCTGCTGAGGTGCGGGATCAGCGCCTGCTCAGCTGCCTGATAATCGCCAGCTGGGCCGCAGGATTCATGCCTGCTCAGCTGCCTGATAATCGCCAGCTGGGCCGCAGGATTCATGCCTGCTCAGCTGCCTGATAATCGCCAGCTGGGCCGCAGGATTCATGCCTGCTCAGCTGCCTGATAATCGCCAGCTGGGCCGCAGGATTCATGCCTGCTCAGCTGCCTGATAATCGCCAGCTGGGCCGCAGGATTCATGCCTGCTCAGCTGCTTGATTCTTGCCTGCTGAGGCACATGATCCGTGCAGGAGAGCTACCTGATCAGCACATGAGCAGTCACATGATCAGCGCCTCTCAGTCACCTGATCACTGCATGACAGGCACGTGATCAGTGCCTGCTGAGGTGCGGGATCAGCGCCTGCACAGCTGCCTGATAATCGCCAGCTGGTCCGAAGGATTCATGCCTGCTCAGCTGCCTGATAATCGCCAGCTGGGCCGCAGGATTCATGCCTGCTCAGCTGCCTGATAATCGCCAGCTGGGCCGCAGGATTCATGCCTGCTCAGCTGCCTGATAATCGCCAGCTGGGCCGCAGGATTCATGCCTGCTCAGCTGCCTGATAATCGCCAGCTGGGCCGCAGGATTCATGCCTGCTCAGCTGCCTGATAATCGCCAGCTGGGCCGCAGGATTCATGCCTGCTCAGCTGCCTGATAATCGCCAGCTGGGCCGCAGGATTCATGCCTGCTCAGCTGCCTGATAATCACCTTCTGGGCCGCAGGATTCATGCCTGCTCAGCTGCCTGATTCTTGCCTGCTGAGGCACATGATCCGTGCAAGAGAGCTACCTGATCAGCACATGAGCAGTCACATGATCAATGCCTCTCAGTCACCTGATCACTGCATGACAGGCACGTGATCAGTGCCTGCTGAGGTGCGGGATTAGCGCCTGCTCAGCTGCCTGATAATCGCCAGCTGGGCCCCAGGATTCATGCCTGCTCAGCTGCCTGATAATCGCCAGCTGGGCCGCAGGATTCATGCCTGCTCAGCTGCCTGATAATCACCAGCTGGGCCGCAGGATTCATGCCTGCTCAGCTGCTTGATTCTTGCCTGCTGGGCACATGATCCGTGCAGGAGAGCTGCCTGATCAGCACATGAGCAGTCACATGCTCAGCGCCTCTCAGTCACCTGATCACTGCATGACAGGCACGTGATCAGTGCCTGCTGTGGTGCGGGATCAGCGCCTGCTCAGCTGCCTGATAATCGCCAGCTGGGCCGCAGGATTCATGCCTGCTCAGCTGCCTGATAATCGCCAGCTGGGCCGCAGGATTCATGCCTGCTCAGCTGCCTGATAATAGCCAGCTGGGCCGTAGGATTCATGCCTGCTCAGCTGCCTGATAATCGCCAGCTGGGCCGCAGGATTCATGCCTGCTCAGCTGCCTGATAATCGCCAGCTGGGCCGCAGGATTCATGCCTGCTCAGCTGCCTGATAATCGCCAGCTGGGCCGCAGGATTCATGCCTGCTCAGCTGCCTGATAAACGCCAGCTGGGCCGCAGGATTCATGCCTGCTCAGCTGCTTGATTCTTGCCTGCTGAGGCACATGATCCGTGCAGGAGAGCTACCTGATCAGCACATGAGCAGTCACATGATCAGCGCCTCTCAGTCACCTGATCACTGCATGACAGGCACGTGATCAGTGCCTGCTGAGGTGCGGGATCAGCGCCTGCTCAGCTGCCTGATAATCGCCAGCTGGGCCGCAGGATTCATGCCTGCTCAGCTGCCTGATAATCGCCAGCTGGGCCGCAGGATTCATGCCTGCTCAGCTGCCTGATAATCGCCAGCTGGGCCGCAGGATTCATGCCTGCTCAGCTGCCTGATAATCGCCAGCTGGGCCGCAGGATTCATGCCTGCTCAGCTGCCTGATATTCGCCAGCTGGGCCGCAGGTTTCATGCCTGCTCAGCTGCCTGATAATCGCCAGCTGGGCCGCAGGATTCATGCCTGCTCAGCTGCCTGATAATCGCCAGCTGGGCCGCAGGATTCATGCCTGCTCAGCTGCCTGATAATCGCCAGCTGGGCCGCAGGATTCATGCCTGCTCAGCTGCCTGATAATAGCCAGCTGGGCCGTAGGATTCATGTCTGCTCAGCTGCCTGATAATCGCCAGCTGGGCCGCAGGATTCATGCCTGCTCAGCTGCCTGATAATCGCCAGCTGGGCCGCAGGATTCATGCCTGCTCAGCTGCCTGATAATCGCCAGCTGGGCCGCAGGATTCATGCCTGCTCAGCTGCCTGATTCTTGCCTGCTGAGGCACATGATCCGTGCAGGAGAGCTGCCTGATCAGCACATGAGCAGTCACATGATCAGTGCCTCTCAGTCACCTGATCACTGCATGACAGGCACGTGATCAGTGCCTGCTGCGGTGTGGGATTAGCGCCTACTCACCTGCTTGATAATCGCCAGCTGGGCCCCAGGATTCATGCCTGCTCAGCTGCCTGATAATCGCCAGCTGGGCCGCAGGATTCATGCCTACTCAGCTGCCTGATAATCGCCAGCTGGGCCGCAGGATTCATGCCTGCTCAGCTGCCTGATTCTTGCCTGCTGAGGCACATGATCCGTGCCTGCTCAGCTGCCTGATCAGCACATGAGCAGTCACATGATCAGTGCCTCTCAGTCACCTGATCACTGCATGACAGGCACGTGATCAGTGCCTGTTGCGGTACGGGATTAGCGCCTGCTCAGCTGCTTGATAATCGCCAGCTGGGCCGCAGGATTCATGACTGCTCAGCTGCCTGATAATCGCCAGCTGGGCCGCAGGATTCATGCCTGCTCAGCTGCCTGATAATAGCCAGCTGGGCCGTAGGATTCATGTCTGCTCAGCTGCCTGATAATCGCCAGCTGGGCCGCAGGATTCATGCCTGCTCAGCTGCCTGATAATCGCCAGCTGGGCCGCAGGATTCATGCCTGCTCAGCTGCCTGATAATCGCCAGCTGGGCCGCAGGATTCATGCCTGCTCAGCTGCCTGATAAACGCCAGCTGGGCCGCAGGATTCATGCCTGCTCAGCTGCTTGATTCTTGCCTGCTGAGGCACATGATCCGTGCAGGAGAGCTACCTGATCAGCACATGAGCAGTCACATGATCAGTGACTCTCAGTCACCTGATCACTGCATGACAGGCACGTGATCAGTGCCTGCTGAGGTGCGGGATCAGCGCCTGCTCAGCTGCCTGATAATCGCCAGCTGGGCCGCAGGATTCATGCCTGCTCAGCTGCCTGATAATCGCCAGCTGGGCCGCAGGATTCATGCCTGCTCAGCTGCCTGATAATCGCCAGCTGGGCCGCAGGATTCATGCCTGCTCAGCTGCTGATTCTTGCCTGCTGAGGCACATGATCCGTGCAGGAGAGCTACCTGATCAGCACATGAGCAGTCACATGATCAGCGCCTATCAGTCACCTGATCACTGCATGACAGGCACGTGATCAGTGCCTGCTGAGGTGCGGGATCAGCGCCTGCTCAGCTGCCTGATAATCGCCAGCTGGGCCGAAGGATTCATGCCTGCTCAGCTGCCTGATAATCGCCAGCTGGGCCGCAGGATTCATGCCTGCTCAGCTGCCTGATAATCGCCAGCTGGGCCGCAGGATTCATGCCTGCTCAGCTGCCTGATAATAGCCAGCTGGGCCGTAGGATTCATGTCTGCTCAGCTGCCTGATAATCGCCAGCTGGGCCGCAGGATTCATGCCTGCTCAGCTGCCTGATAATCGCCAGCTGGGCCGCAGGATTCATGCCTGCTCAGCTGCCTGATAATCGCCAGCTGGGCCGCAGTATTCATGCCTGCTCAGCTGCTTGATTCTTGCCTGCTGAGGCACATGATCCGTGCAGGAGACCTACCTGATCAGCACATGAGCAGTCACATGATCAGCGCCTCTCAGTCACCTGATCACTGCATGACAGGCACGTGATCAGTGCCTGCTGAGGTGCGGGATCAGCGCCTGCTCAGCTGCCTGATAATCGCCAGCTGGGCCGCAGGATTCATGCCTGCTCAGCTGCCTGATAATCGCCAGCTGGGCCGCAGGATTCATGTCTGCTCAGCTGCCTGATAATCGCCCGCTGGGCCGCAGGATTCATGCCTGCTCAGCTGCCTGATAATCGCCAGCTGGGCCGCAGGATTCATGCCTGCTCAGCTGCTGATTCTTGCCTGCTGAGGCACATGATCCGTGCAGGAGAGCTACCTGATCAGCATGAGCAGTCACATGATCAGCGCCTATCAGTCACCTGATCACTGCATGACAGGCACGTGATCAGTGCCTGCTGGTGCGGGATCAGCGCCTGCTCAGCTGCCTGATAATCGCCAGCTGGGCCGAAGGATTCATGCCTGCTCAGCTGCCTGATAATCGCCAGCTGGGCCGCAGGATTCATGCCTGCTCAGCTGCCTGATAATCGCCACCTGGGCCGCAGGATTCATGCCTGCTCAGCTGCCTGATAATAGCCAGCTGGGCCGTAGGATTCATGTCTGCTCAGCTGCCTGATAATCGCCAGCTGGGCCGCAGGATTCATGCCTGCTCAGCTGCCTGATAATCGCCAGCTGGGCCGCAGGATTCATGCCTGCTCAGCTGCCTGATAATCGCCAGCTGGGCCGCAGTATTCATGCCTGCTCAGCTGCTTGATTCTTGCCTGCTGAGGCACATGATCCGTGCAGGAGAGTTACCTGATCAGCACATGAGCAGTCACATGATCAGCGCCTCTCAGTCACCTGATCACTGCATGACAGGCACGTGATCAGTGCCTGCTGGTGCGGGATCAGCGCCTGCTCAGCTGCCTGATAATCGCCAGCTGGGCCACAGGATTCATGCCTGCTCAGCTGCCTGATAATCGCCAGCTGGGCCGCAGGATTCATGCCTGCTCAGCTGCCTGATAATCGCCAGCTGGGCCGCAGGATTCATGCCTGCTCAGCTGCCTGATAATCGCCAGCTGGGCCGCAGGATTCATGCCTGCTCAGCTGCCTGATAATCGCCAGCTGGGCCGCAGGATTCATGCCTGCTCAGCTGCCTGATAATCGCCAGCTGGGCCGCAGGATTCATGCCTGCTCAGCTGCCTGATAATCGCCAGCTGGGCCGCATGATTCATGCCTGCTCAGCTGCCTCATAATCACCAGCTGGGCCGCAGGATTCATGTCTGCTCAGCTGCCTGATAATAGCCAGCTGGGCCGTAGGATTCATGCCTGCTCAGCTGCCTGATAACGCCAGCTGGGCCGCAGGATTCATGCCTGCTCAGCTGCCTGATAATCGCCAGCTGGGCCGCAGGATTCATGCCTGCTCAGCCTCCTGATAATCGCCAGCTGGGCCGCAGGATTCATGCCTGCTCAGCTGCCTGATAATCGCCAGCTGGGCCGCAGGATTCATGCCTGCTCAGCTGCTTGATTCTTGCCTGCTGAGGCACATGATCCGTGCAGGAGAGCTACCTGATCAGCACATGAGCAGTCACATGATCAGTGACTCTCAGTCACCTGATCACTGCATGACAGGCACGTGATCAGTGCCTGCTGAGGTGCGGGATCAGCGCCTGCTCAGCTGCCTGATAATCGCCAGCTGGGCCGCAGGATTCATGCCTGCTCAGCTGCCTGATAATCGCCAGCTGGGCCGCAGGATTCATGCCTGCTCAGCTGCCTGATAATCGCCAGCTGGGCCGCAGGATTCATGCCTACTCAGCTGCCTGATAATCGCCAGCTGGGCCGCAGGATTCATGCCTGCTCAGCTGCCTGATATTCGCCAGCTGGGCCGTAGGATTCATGTCTGCTCAGCTGCCTGATAATCGCCAGCTGGGCCGCAGGATTCATGCCTGCTCAGCTGCCTGATAATCGCCAGCTGGGCCACAGGATTCATGCCTGCTCAGCTGCTGATTCTTGCCTGCTGAGGCACATGATCCGTGCAGGAGAGCTACCTGATCAGCACATGGCAGTCACATGATCAGCGCCTCTCAGTCACCTGATCACTGCATGACAGGCACGTGATCAGTGCCTGCTGAGGTGCGGGATCATGCCTGCTCAGCTGCCTGATAATCGCCAGCTGGGCCGCAGGATTCATGCCTGCTCAGCTGCCTGATAATCGACAGCTGGGCCGCAGGATTCATGCCTGCTCAGCTGCCTGATAATCGCCAGCTGGGCCACAGGATTAATGCCTGCTCAGCTGCCTGATAATCGCCAGCTGGGTCGTAGGATTCATGCCTGCTCAGCTGCCTGATAATCGCCAGCTGGGCCGCAGGATTCATGCCTGCTCAGCTGCCTGATAATCGCCAGCTGGGCCGCAGGATTCATGCCTGCTCAGCTGCTTGATTCTTGCCTGCTGAGGCACATGATCCGTGCAGGAGAGCTACCTGATCAGCACATGAGCAGTCACATGATCAGCGCCTCTCAGTCACCTGATCACTGCATGACAGGCACGTGATCAGTGCCTGCTGAGGTTCGGGATCAGCGCCTGCTCAGCTGCCTGATAATCGCCAGCTGGGCCGCAGGATTCATGCCTGCTCAGCTGCCTGATA
The DNA here is from genome assembly GCF_032452875.1 of Bos javanicus. Taxonomy (NCBI): domain Eukaryota; kingdom Metazoa; phylum Chordata; class Mammalia; order Artiodactyla; family Bovidae; genus Bos; species Bos javanicus. The sequence goes on from NW_026893695.1 coordinate 96,428, forward strand.
ATCGCCAGCTGGGCCGCAGTATTCATGCCTGCTCAGCTGCCTGATTCTTGCCTGCTGAGGCACATGATCCGTGCAGGAGCTACCTGATCAGCACATGAGCAGTCACATGATCAGCGCCTCAGTCACCTGATCACTGCATGACAGGCACGTGATCAGTGCCTGCTGAGGTGCGGGATCATGCCTGCTCAGCTGCCTGATAATCGCCAGCTGGGCCGCAGGATTCATGCCTGCTCAGCTGCCTGATAATCGCCAGCTGGGCCGCAGGATTCATGCCTGCTCAGCTGCCTGATAATCGCCAGCTGGGCCGCAGGATTCATGCCTGCTCAGCTGCCTGATAATCGCCAGCTGGGCCGCAGGATTCATGCCTGCTCAGCTGCCTGATAATCGCCAGCTGGGCCGCAGGATTCATGCCTGCTCAGCTGCCTGATAATCGCCAGCTGGGCCGCAGGATTCATGCCTGCTCAGCTGCCTGATAATCGCCAGCTGGGCCGCAGGATTCATGCCTGCTCAGCTGCCTCATAATCGCCAGCTGGGCCGCAGGATTCATGCCTGCTCAGCTGCCTGATAATAGCCAGCTGGGCCGCAGGATTCATGCCTGCTCAGCTGCCTGATAATCGCCAGCTGGGCCGCAGGATTCATGCCTGCTCAGCTGCCTGATAATCGCCAGCTGGGCCGCAGGATTCATGCCTGCTCAGCCTCCTGATAATCGCCAGCTGGGCCGCAGGATTCATGCCTGCTCAGCTGCCTGATAATCGCCAGCTGGGCCGCAGGATTCATGCCTGCTCAGCTGCTTGATTCTTGCCTGCTGAGGCACATGATCCGTGCAGGAGAGCTACCTGATCAGCACATGAGCAGTCACATGATCAGTGACTCTCAGTCACCTGATCACTGCATGACAGGCACGTGATCAGTGCCTGCTGAGGTGCGGGATCAGCGCCTGCTCAGCTGCCTGATAATCGCCAGCTGGGCCGCAGGATTCATGCCTGCTCAGCTGCCTGATAATCGCCAGCTGGGCCGCAGGATTCATGCCTGCTCAGCTGCCTGATAATCGCCAGCTGGGCCGCAGGATTCATGCCTGCTCAGCTGCCTGATAATCGCCAGCTGGGCCGCAGGATTCATGCCTGCTCAGCTGCCTGATATTCTCCAGCTGGGCCGTAGGATTCATGTCTGCTCAGCTGCCTGATAATCGCCAGCTGGGCTGCAGGATTCATGCCTACTCAGCTGCCTGATAATCGCCAGCTGGGCCGCAGGATTCATGCCTGCTCAGCTGCTTGATTCTTGCCTGCTGAGGCACATGATCCGTGCAGGAGAGCTACCTGATCAACACATGAGCAGTCACATGATCAGCGCCTCTCAGTCACCTGATCACTGCATGACAGGCACGTGATCAGTGCCTGCTGAGGTGCGGGATCATGCCTGCTCAGCTGCCTGATAATCGCCAGCTGGGCCGCAGGATTCATGCCTGCTCAGCTGCCTGATAATCGCCAGCTGGGCCGCAGGATTCATGCCTGCTCAGCTGCCTGATAATCGCCAGCTGGGCCGCAGGATTAATGCCTGCTCAGCTGCCTGATAATCGCCAGCTGGGCCGTAGGATTCATGTCTGCTCAGCTGCCTGATAATCGCCAGCTGGGCCGCAGGATTCATGCCTGCTCAGCTGCCTGATAATCGCCAGCTGGGCCGCAGGATTCATGCCTGCTCAGCTGCTTGATTCTTGCCTGCTGAGGCACATGATCCGTGCAGGAGAGCTACCTGATCAGCACATGAGCAGTCACATGATCAGCGCCTCTCAGTCACCTGATCACTGCATGACAGGCACGTGATCAGTGCCTGCTGAGGTGCGGATCAGCGCCTGCTCAGCTGCCTGATAATCGCCAGCTGGGCCGCAGGATTCATGCCTGCTCAGCTGCCTGATAATCGCCAGCTGGGCCGCAGTATTCATGCCTGCTCAGCTGCCTGATAATCGCCAGCTGGGCCGCAGGATTCATGCCTGCTCAGCTGCCTGATAATCGCCAGCTGGGCCGCAGGATTCATGCCTGCTCAGCTGCTTGATTCTTGCCTGCTGAGGCACATGATCCGTGCAGGAGAGCTACCTGATCAGCACATGAGCAGTCACATGATCAGCGCCTCTCAGTCACCTGATCACTGCATGACAGGCACGTGATCAGTGCCTGCTGAGGTGCGGGATCAGCGCCTGCTCAGCTGCCTGATAATCGCCAGCTGGGCCGCAGGATTCATGCCTGCTCAGCTGCCTGATAATCGCCAGCTGGGCCGCAGGATTCATGCCTGCTCAGCTGCCTGATAATCGCCAGCTGGGCCGCAGGATTCATGCCTGCTCAGCTGCCTGATAATCGCCAGCTGGGCCGCAGGATTCATGCCTGCTCAGCTGCCTGATAATCGCCAGCTGGGCCGCAGGATTCATGCCTGCTCAGCTGCTTGATTCTTGCCTGCTGAGGCACATGATCCGTGCAGGAGACCTACCTGATCAGCACATGAGCAGTCACATGATCAGCGCCTCTCAGTCACCTGATCACTGCATGACAGGCACGTAATCAGTGCCTGCTGAGGTGCGGGATCAGCGCCTGCTCAGCTGCCTGATAATCGCCAGCTGGGCCGCAGGATTCATGCCTGCTCAGCTGACTGATAATCGCCAGCTGGGCCGCAGGATTCATGCCTGCTCAGCTGCCTGATAATCGCCAGCTGGGCCGCAGGATTCATGCCTGCTCAGCTGCCTCATAATCGCCAGCTGGGCCGCAGGATTCATGCCTGCTCAGCTGCCTGATAATCGCCAGCTGGGCCGCAGGATTCATGCCTGCTCAGCTGCCTGATAATCGCCAGCTGGGCCGCAGGATTCATGCCTGCTCAGCTGCCTGATAATCGCCAGCTGGGCCGCAGGATTCATGCCTGCTCAGCTGCCTGATAATCACCTTCTGGGCCGCAGGATTCATGCCTGCTCAGCTGCATGATTCTTGCCTGCTGAGGCACATGATCCGTGCAAGAGAGCTACCTGATCAGCACATGAGCAGTCACATGATCAATGCCTCTCAGTCACCTGATCACTGCATGACAGGCACGTGATCAGTGCCTGCTGAGGTGCGGGATCAGCGCCTACTCACCTGCCTGATAATCGCCAGCTGGGCCCCAGGATTCATGCCTGCTCAGCTGCCTGATAATCGCCAGCTGGGCCGCAGGATTCATGCCTACTCAGCTGCCTGATAATCGCCAGCTGGGCCGCAGGATTCATGCCTGCTCAGCTGCTTGATTCTTGCCTGCTGAGGCACATGATCCGTGCAGGAGAGCTACCTGATCAACACATGAGCAGTCACATGATCAGTGCCTCTCAGTCACCTGATCACTGCATGACAGGCACGTGATCAGTGCCTGCTGGGTGCGGGATCAGCGCCTGCTCAGCTGCCTGATAATCGCCAGCTGGGACGCAGGATTCATGCCTGCTCAGCTGCCTGATAATCGCCAGCTGGGCCGCAGGATTCATGCCTGCTCAGCTGCCTGATAATAGCCAGCTGGGCCGCAGGATTCATGCCTGCTCAGCTGCCTGATAATCGCCAGCTGGGCCGCAGGATTCATGCCTGCTCAGCTGCCTGATAATCGCCAGCTGGGCCGCAGGATTCATGCCTGCTCAGCCGCCTGATAATCGCCAGCTGGGCCGCAGGATTCATGCCTGCTCAGCTGCCTGATAAACACCAGCTGGGCCGCAGGATTCATGCCTGCTCAGCTGCATGATTCTTGCCTGCTGAGGCACATGATCCGTGCAGGAGAGCTACCTGATCAGCACATGAGCAGTCACATGATCAATGCCTCTCAGTCACCTGATCACTGCATGACAGGCACGTGATCAGTGCCTGCTGAGGTGCGGGATCAGCGCCTACTCAGCTGCCTGATAATCGCCAGCTGGGCCGCGGGATTCATGCCTGCTCAGCTGCCTGATAATCGCCAGCTGGGCCGCAGGATTCATGTCTGCTCAGCTGCCTGATAATCGCCAGTTGGGCCGCAGGATTCATGCCTGCTCAGCTGCCTGATAATCGCCAGCTGGGCCGCAGGATTCATGCCTGCTCAGCTGCTTGATTCTTGCCTGCTGAGGCACATGATCCGTGCAGGAGAGCTACCTGATCAGCACATGAGCTGTCACATGATCAGCGCCTCTCAGTCACCTGATCACTGCATGACAGGCACGTGATCAGTGCCTGTTGAGGTGCGGGATCAGCGCCTGCTCAGCTGTCTGATAATCGTCAGCTGGGCCGAAGGATTCATGCCTGCTCAGCTGCCTGATAATCGCCAGCTGGGCCGCAGGATTCATGCCTGCTCAGCTGCCTGATAACCGCAAGCTGGGCCGCAGGATTCATGCCTGCTCAGCTGCCTGATAATCGCCAGCTGGGCCGTAGGATTCATGTCTGCTCAGCTGCCTGATAATCGCCAGCTGGGCCGCAGGATTCATGCCTGCTCAGCTGCCTGATAATCGCCAGCTGGGCCGCAGGATTCATGCCTGCTCAGCTGCCTGATAATCGCCAGCTGGGCCGCAGTATTCATGCCTGCTCAGCTGCTTGATTCTTGCCTGCTGAGGCACATGATCCGTGCAGGAGACCTACCTGATCAGCACATGAGCAGTCACATGATCAGTAACTCTCAGTCACCTGATCACTGCATGACAGTCACCTGATCAGTGCCTGCTGAGGTGCGGGATCAGCGCCTGCTCACCTGCCTGATAATCGCCAGCTGGGCCGCAGGATTCATGCCTGCTCAGCTGCCTGATAATCGCCAGCTGTGCCGCAGGATTCATGCCTGCTCAGCTGCCTGATAATCGCCAGCTGGGCCGCAGGATTCATGCTTGCTCAGCTGCCTGATAATCGCCAGCTGGGCCGCAGGATTCATGCCTGCTCAGCTGCCTGATAATCGCCAGCTGGGCCGCAGGATTCATGCTGCTCAGCTGCCTGATCAGCACATGAGCAGTCACATGATCAGCGCCTCTCAGTCACCTGATCACTGCATGACACGCACGTGATCAGTGCCTGCTGAGGTGCGGGATCAGCGCCTGCTCACCTGCTTGATAATCGCCAGCTGGGCCGCAGGATTCATGCCTGCTCAGCTGCCTGATAATCGCCAGCTGGGCCGCAGGATTCATGCCTGCTCAGCTGCCTGATAATCGCCAGCTGGGCCGCAGGATTCATGCCTGCTCAGCTGCCTGATAATCGCCAGCTGGGCCGCAGGATTCATGCCTGCTCAGCTGCCTGATAATCGCCAGCTGGGCCGCAGGATTCATGCCTGCTCAGCTGCCTGATAATCGCCAGCTGGGCCGCAGGATTCATGCCTGCTCAGCTGCCTCATAATCGCCAGCTGGGCCGCAGGATTCATGCCTGCTCAGCTGCCTGATAATCGCCAGCTGGGCCGCAGGATTCATGCCTGCTCAGCTGCCTGATAATCGCCAGCTGGGCCGCAGGATTCATGCCTGCTCAGCTGCCTGATAATCGCCAGCTGGGCCGCAGGATTCATGCCTGCTCAGCTGCCTGATAATCGCCAGCTGGGCCGCAGGATTCATGCCTGCTCAGCTGCCTGATAATCGCCAGCTGGGCCGCAGGATTCATGCCTGCTCACCTGCCTGATAATCGCCAGCTGGGCCGCAGGATTCATGCCTGCTCAGCTGCCTGATAATCGCCAGCTGGGCCGCAGGATTCATGCCTGCTCAGCTTCCTGATAATCGCCAGCTGGGCCGCAGGATTCATGCTTGCTCAGCTGCCTGATAATCGCCAGCTGGGCCGCAGGATTCATGCCTGCTCAGCTGCTTGATTCTTGCCTGCTGAGGCACATGATCCGTGCAGGAGAGCTACCTGATCAGCACATGAGCAGTCACATGATCAGTGCCTCTCAGTCACCTGATCACTGCATGACAGGCACGTGATTAGTGCCTGCTGCGGTGCGGGATCAGCGCCTGCTCACCTGCATGATAATCGCCAGCTGGGCCGCAGGATTCATGCCTGCTCAGCTGCCTGATAATCGCCAGCTGGGCCGCAGGATTCATGCCTGTTCAGCTGCCTGATAATCGCCAGCTGGGCCGCAGGATTCATGCCTGCTCAACTGCCTGATAATCGCCAGCTGGGCCGCAGGATTCATGCCTGCTCAGCTGCCTGATAATCGCCAGCTGGGCCGCAGGATTCATGCCTGCTCAGCTGCCTGATAATCGCCAGCTGGGCCGCAGGATTCATGCCTGCTCAGCTGCCTGATAATCGCCAGCTGGGCCGCAGGATTCATGCCTGCTCAGCTGCCTGATAATCGCCAGCTGGGCCGCAGGATTCATGCCTGCTCAGCTGCCTGATAATCGCCAGCTGGGCCGCAGGATTCAGCGCCTGCTCAGCTGCCTGATAATCGCCAGCTGGGCCGCAGGATTCATGCCTGCTCAGCTGCCTGATAATCGCCAGCTGGGCCGCAGGATTCATGCCTGCTCAGCTGCCTGATAATCGCCAGCTGGGCCGCAGGATTCATGCCTGCTCACCTGCCTGATAATCGCCAGCTGGGCCGCAGGATTCATGCCTGCTCAGCTGCCTGATAATCGCCAGCTGGGCCGCAGGATTCATGCCTGCTCAGCTGCCTGATAATCGCCAGCTGGGCAGCAGGTTTCATGCCTTCTCAGCTGCCTCATAATCGCCAGCTGGGAAGCAGGATTCATGCCTGCTCAGCTGCTTGATTCTTGCCTGCTGAGGCACATGATCCCTGCAGGAGAGCTACCTGATCAGCACATGAGCAGTCACATGATCAGTAACTCTCAGTCACCTGATCCCTGCATGACAGGCACGTGATCAGTGCCTGCTGATGTGCGGGATCAGCGCCTGTTCACCTGCCTGATAATCGCCAGCTGGGCCGCAGGATTCATGACTGCTCAGCTGCCTGATAATCGCCAGCTGGACCGCAGGATTCATGCATGCTCTGGTGCCTGATAATCGCCAGCTGGGCCGTAGGATTTATGCCTGCTCAGCTGCCTGATAATCGCCAGCTGGGCCGCAGGATTCATGCCTGCTCAGGTGCCTGATAATCGCCAGCTGGGCCGCAGGATTCATGCCTGCTCACCTGCCTGATAATCGCCAGCTGGGCCGCAGGATTCATGCCTGCTCAGCTGCCTGATAATCGCCAGCTGGTCCGCAGGATTCATGCCTGCTCAGCTGCCTGATTCTTGCCTGCTGGGCCGCAGGATTCAGCGCCTGCTCAGCTGCCTGATAATCGCCAGCTGGGCCGCAGGATTCATGCCTGCTCAGCTGCCTGATAATCGCCAGCTGGGCCGCAGGATTCATGCCTGCTCAGCTGCCTGATAATCGCCAGCTGGGCCGCAGGATTCATGCCTGCTCAGCTGCCTGATAATCGCCAGCTGGGCCGCAGGATTCATGCCTGCTCAGCTGCCTGATAATAGCCAGCTGGGTCGTAGGATTCATGTCTGCTCAGCTGCCTGATAATCGCCAGCTGGGCCGCAGGATTCATGCCTGCTCAGCTGCCTGATAATCGCCTGCTGGGCCGCAGGATTCATGCCTGCTCAGCTGCCTGATAATCGCCAGCTGGGCCGCAGGATTCATGCCTGCTCAGCTGCCTGATAATCGCCAGCTGGGCCGCAGGATTCATGCCTGCTCAGCTGCCTGATAATCGCCAGCTGGGCCGCAGGATTCATGCCTGCTCAGCTGCCTTATAATCACCAGCTGGGCCGCAGGATTCATGCCTGCTCAGCTGCCTGATTCTTGCCAGCTGGGGCGCAGGATCTAGGAGACCTGCCTGATCAGCCATGAGCAGTCACATGATCAGCGCCTCTCAGTCACCTGATCACTGCATGACAGGCACGTGATCAGTGCCTGCTGAGGTGCGGGATCAGCGCCTGCTCACCTGCCTGATAATCGCCAGCTGGGCCGCAGGATTCATGCCTGCTCAGCTGCCTGATAATCGCCAGCTGGTCCGCAGTATTCATGCCTGCTCAGCTGCTTGATTCTTGCCTGCTGAGGCACATGATCCGTGCAGGAGACCTACCTGATCAGCACATGAGCAGTCACATGATCAGCGCCTCTCAGTCACCTGATCACTGCATGACAGGCACGTGATCAGTGCCTGCTGAGGTGCGGGATCAACGCCTGCTCACCTGCCTGATAATCGCCAGCTGGGCCGCAGGATTCATGCCTGCTCAGCTGCCTGATAATCGCCAGCTGGGCCGCAGGATTCATGCCTGCTCAGCTGCCTGATAATCGCCAGCTGGGCCGCAGGATTCATGCCTGCTCAGCTGCCTGATAATCGCCAGCTGGGCCGCAGGATTCATGCCTGCTCAGCTGCCTGATAATCGCCAGCTGGGCCGCAGGATTCATGCCTGCTCAGCTGCCTGATAATCGCCAGCTGGGCCGCAGGATTCATGCCTGCTCAGCTGCCTGATAATCGCCAGCTGGGCTGCAGGATTCATGCCTGCTCAGCTGCCTCATAATCACCAGCTGGGCCGCAGGATTCATGCCTGCTCAGCTGCCTGATAATCGCCAGCTGGGCCGCAGGATTCATGCCTGCTCAGCTGCCTGATAATCGCCAGCTGGGCCGCAGGATTCATGCCTGCTCAGCTGCCTGATAATCGCCAGCTGGGCCGCAGGATTCATGCCTGCTCAGCCTCCTGATAATCGCCAGCTGGGCCGCAGGATTCATGCCTGCTCAGTTGCCTGATAATCGCCAGCTGGGCCGCAGGATTCATGCCTGCTCAGCTGCTTGATTCTTGCCTGCTGGGCACATGATCCGTGCAGGAGAGCTACCTGATCAGCACATGAGCAGTCACATGATCAGTAACTCTCAGTCACCTGATCACTGCATGACAGGCACGTGATCAGTGGCTGCTGAGGTGCGGGATCAGCGCCTGCTCAGCTGCCTGATAATCGCCAGCTGGACCGCAGGATTCATGACTGCTCAGCTGCCTGATAATCGCTAGCTAGGCCGCAGGATTCATGCCTGCTCAGCTGCCTGATAATCGCCAGCTGGGCCGCAGGATTCATGCCTACTCAGCTGCCTGATAATCGCCAGCTGGGCCGCAGGATTCATGCCTGCTCAGCTGCCTGATATTCGCCAGCTGGGCCGTAGGATTCATGTCTGCTCAGCTGCCTGATAATCGCCAGCTGGGCCGCAGGATTCATGCCTGCTCAGCTGCCTGATAATCGCCAGCTGGGCCGCAGGATTCATGCCTGCTCAGCTGCTTGATTCCTGCCTGCTGAGGCACATGATCCGTGCAGGAGAGCTACCTGATCAGCACATGAGCAGTCACATGATCAGCGCCTCTCAGTCACCTGATCACTGCATGACAGGCACGTGATCAGTGCCTGCAGAGGTGCGGGATCATCGCCTGCTCACCTGCTTGAAAATCGCCAGCTGGGCCGCAGGATTCATGCCTGCTCAGCTGCCTGATAATCGACAGCTTGGCCGCAGGATTCATGCCTGCTCAGCTGCCTGATAATCGCCAGCTGGGCCACAGGATTAATGCCTGCTCAGCTGCCTGATAATCGCCAGCTGGGTCGTAGGATTCATGTCTGCTCAGCTGCCTGATAATCGCCAGCTGGGCCGCAGGATTCATGCCTGCTCAGCTGCCTGATAATCACCTTCTGGGCCGCAGGATTCATGCCTACTCAGCTGCTTGATTCTTGCCTGCTGAGGCACATGATCCGTGCAGGAGAGCTACCTGATCAGCACATGAGCAGTCACATGATCAGCGCCTCTCAGTCACCTGATCACTGCATGACAAGCACGTGATCAGTGCCTGCTGAGGTTCGGGATCAGCGCCTACTCACCTGCTTGATAATCGCCAGCTGGGCCGCAGGATTCATGCCTGCTCAGCTGCCTGATAATCGCCAGCTGGGCCGCAGTATTCATGCCTGCTCAGCTGCCTGATAATCGCCAGCTGGGCCGCAGGATTCATGCCTGCTCAGCTGCCTGATAATCGCCAGCTGGGCCGCAGGATTCATGCCTGCTCAGCTGCTTGATTCTTGCCTGCTGGGCACATGATCCGTGCAGGAGAGCTACCTGATCAGCACATGAGCAGTCACATGATCAGCGCCTCTCAGTCACCTGATCACTGCATGACAGGCACGTGATCAGTGCCTGCTGAGGTTCGGGATCAGCGCCTGCTCACCTGCTTGATAATCGCCAGCTGGGCCGCAGGATTCATGCCTGCTCAGCTGCCTGATAATCGCCAGCTGGGCCGCAGGATTCATGCCTGCTCAGCTGCCTGATAATCGCCAGCTAGGCCGCAGGATTCATGCCTGCTCAGCTGCCTGATAATCGCCAGCTGGGCCGCAGGATTCATGCCTGCTCAGCTGCCTGATAATCGCCAGCTGGGCCGCAGGATTCATGCCTGCTCAGCTGCTTGATTCTTGCCTGCTGAGGCACATGATCCGTGCAGGAGAGCTACCTGATCAGCACATGAGCAGTCACATGATCAGCGCCTCTCAGTCACCTGATCACTGCATGACAGGCACGTGATCAGTGCCTGCTGAGGTTCGGGATCAGCGCCTGCTCACCTGCTTGATAATCGCCAGCTGGTCCGCAGGATTCATGCCTGCTCAGCTGCCTGATAATCGCCAGCTGGGCCGCAGGATTCATGCCTGCTCAGCTGCCTGATAATCGCCAGCTGGGCCGCAGGATTCATGCCTGCTCAGCTGCCTGATAATCGCCAGCTGGGCCGCAGGATTCATGCCTGCTCAGCTGCCTGATAATCGCCAGCTGGGCCGCAGGATTCATGCCTGCTCAGCTGCCTGATAATCGCCAGCTGGGCCGCAGGATTCATGACTGCTCAGCTGCCTGATAATCGCCAGCTGGGCCGCAGGATTCATGCCTGCTCAGCTGCCTGATAATCACCTTCTGGGCCGCAGGATTCATGCCTGCTCAGCTGCATGATTTTTGCCTGCTGAGGCACATGATCCGTGCAAGAGAGCTACCTGATCAGCACATGAGCAGTCACATGATCAATGCCTCTCAGTCACCTGATCACTGCATGACAGGCACGTGATCAGTGCCTGCTGCGGTGTGGGATTAGCGCCTACTCACCTGCTTGATAATCGCCAGCTGGGCCCCAGGATTCATGCCTGCTCAGCTGCCTGATAATCGCCAGCTGGGCCGCAGGATTCATGCCTACTCAGCTGCCTGATAATCGCCAGCTGGGCCGCAGGATTCATGCCTGCTCAGCTGCTTGATTCTTGCCTGCTGAGGCACATGATCCGTGCAGGAGAGCTACCTGATCAACACATGAGCAGTCACATGATCAGTGCCTCTCAGTCACCTGATCACTGCATGACAGGCACGTGATCAGTGCCTGCTGTGGTGCGGGATCAGCGCCTGCTCAGCTGTCTGATAATCGCCAGCTGGGCCGCAGGATTCATGCCTGCTCAGCTGCCTGATAATCGCCAGCTGGGCCGCAGGATTCATGCCTGCTCAGCTGCCTGATAATAGCCAGCTGGGCCGTAGGATTCATGTCTGCTCAGCTGCCTGATAATCGCCAGCTGGGCCGCAGGATTCATGCCTGCTCAGCTGCCTGATAATCGCCAGCTGGGCCGCAGGATTCATGCCTGCTCAGCTGCCTGATAATCGCCAGCTGGGCCGCAGGATTCATGCCTGCTCAGCTGCCTGATAAACGCCAGCTGGGCCGCAGGATTCATGCCTGCTCAGCTGCTTGATTCTTGCCTGCTGAGGCACATGATCCGTGCAGGAGAGCTACCTGATCAGCACATGAGCAGTCACATGATCAGTAACTCTCAGTCACCTGATCACTGCATGACAGGCACCTGATCAGTGCCTGCTGATGTGCGGGATCAGCGCCTGCTCAGCTGCCTGATAATCGCCAGCTGGGCCGCAGGATTCATGCCTGCTCAGCTGCCTGATAATCGCCAGCTGGGTCGCAGGATTCATGTCTGCTCAGCTGCTGATAATCGCCAGCTGGGCCGCAGGATCATGCCTGCTCAGCTGCCTGATAATCGCCAGCTGGGCCGCAGGATTCATGCCTGCTCAGCTGCTTGATTCTGCCTGCTGAGGCACATGATCCGTGCAGGAGAGCTACCTGATCAGCACATGAGCAGTCACATGATCAGCGCCTCTCAGTCACCTGATCACTGCATGACAGGCACGTGATCAGTGCCTGCTGAGGTGCGGGATCAGCGCCTGCTCACCTGCCTGATAATCGCCAGCTGGGCCGAAGGATTCATGCCTGCTCAGCTGCCTGATAATCGCCAGCTGGGCCGCAGGATTCATGCCTGCTCAGCTGCCTCATAATCGCCAGCTGGGCCGCAGGATTCATGCCTGCTCAGCTGCCTGATAATAGCCAGCTGGGCCGTAGGATTCATGTCTGCTCAGCTGCCTGATAATCGCCAGCTGGGCCGCAGGATTCATGCCTGCTCAGCTGCCTGATAATCGCCAGCTGGGCCGCAGGATTCATGCCTGCTCAGCTGCCTGATAATCGCCAGCTGGTCCGCAGGATTCATGCCTGCTCAGCTGCTTGATTCTTGCCTGCTGAGGCACATGATCCGTGCAGGAGACCTACCTGATCAGCACATGAGCAGTCACATGATCAGCGCCTCTCAGTCACCTGATCACTGCATGACAGGCACGTGATCAGTGCCTGCTGAGGTGCGGGATCAGCGCCTGCTCACCTGCTTGATAATCGCCAGCTGGGCCGCAGGATTCATGCCTGCTCAGCTGCCTGATAATCGCCAGCTGGGCCGCAGGATTCATGCCTGCTCAGCTGCCTGATAATCGCCAGCTGGGCCGCAGGATTCATGCTTGCTCAGCTGCCTGATAATCGCCAGCTGGGCCGCAGGATTCATGCCTGCTCAGCTGCTTGATTCTTGCCTGCTGAGGCACATGATCCGTGCAGGAGAGCTACCTGATCAGCACATGAGCAGTCACATGATCAGCGCCTCTCAGTCACCTGATCACTGCATGACAGGCACGTGATCAGTGCCTGCTGAGGTGCGGGATCAGCGCCTGCTCAGCTGCCTGATAATCGCCAGCTGGGCCGCAGGATTCATGCCTGCTCAGCTGCCTGATAATCGCCAGCTGGGCCGCAGGATTCATGCCTGCTCAGCTGCCTGATAATCGCCAGCTGGGCCGCAGGATTCATGCCTGCTCAGCTGCCTGATAATCGCCAGCTGGGCCGCAGGATTCATGCCTGCTCAGCTGCCTGATAATCGCCAGCTGGGCCGCAGGATTCATGCCTGCTCAGCTGCCTGATAATCGCCAGCTGGGCCGCAGGATTCATGCCTGCTCAGCTGCCTCATAATCGCCAGCTGGGCCGCAGGATTCATGCCTGCTCAGCTGCCTGATAATCGCCAGCTGGGCCGCAGGATTCATGCCTGCTCAGCTGCCTGATAATCGCCAGCTGGGCCGTAGGATTCATGTCTGCTCAGCTGCCTGATAATCGCCAGCTGGGCCGCAGGATTCATGCCTGCTCAGCTGCCTGATAATCGCCAGCTGGGCCGCAGGATTCATGCCTGCTCAGCTGCCTGATAATCGCCAGCTGGGCCGCAGGATTCATGCCTGCTCAGCTGCTGATAATCGCCAGCTGGGCCGCAGATTCATGCCTGCTCAGCTGCCTGATAATCGCCAGCTGGGCTGCAGGATTCATGCCTGCTCAGCTGCCTGATAATCGCCAGCTGGGCCGCAGGATTCATGCCTGCTCAGCTGCCTGATAATCGCCAGCTGGGCCGCAGGATTCATGCCTGCTCAGCTGCCTGATAAACGCCAGCTGGGCCGCAGGATTCATGCCTGCTCAGCTGCTTGATTCTTGCCTGCTGAGGCACATGATCCGTGCAGGAGAGCTACCTGATCAGCACATGAGCAGTCACATGATCAGTGACTCTCAGTCACCTGATCACTGCATGACAGGCACGTGATCAGTGCCTGCTGGTGCGGGATCAGCGCCTGCTCAGCTGCCTGATAATCGCCAGCTGGGCCGCAGGATTCATGCCTGCTCAGCTGCCTGATAATCGCCAGCTGGGCCGCAGGATTCATGTCTGCTCAGCTGCCTGATAATCGCCAGCTGGGCCGCAGGATTCATGCCTGCTCAGCTGCCTGATAATCGCCAGCTGGGCCGCAGGATTCATGCCTGCTCAGCTGCTTGATTCTTGCCTGCTGAGGCACATGATCCGTGCAGGAGAGCTACCTGATCAGCACATGAGCAGTCACATGATCAGCGCCTATCAGTCACCTGATCACTGCATGACAGGCACGTGATCAGTGCCTGCTGAGGTGCGGGATCAGCGCCTGCTCAGCTGCCTGATAATCGCTAGCTGGGCCGAAGGATTCATGCCTGCTCAGCTGCCTGATAATCGCCAGCTGGGCCGCAGGATTCATGCCTGCTCAGCTGCCTCATAATCGCCACCTGGGCCGCAGGATTCATGCCTGCTCAGCTGCCTGATAATAGCCAGCTGGGCCGTAGGATTCATGTCTGCTCAGCTGCCTGATAATCGCCAGCTGGGCCGCAGGATTCATGCCTGCTCACCTGCCTGATAATCGCCAGCTGGGCCGCAGGATTCATGCCTGCTCAGCTGCCTGATAATCGCCAGCTGGTCCGCAGTATTCATGCCTGCTCAGCTGCTTGATTCTTGCCTGCTGAGGCACATGATCCGTGCAGGAGACCTACCTGATCAGCACATGAGCAGTCACATGATCAGCGCCTCTCAGTCACCTGATCACTGCATGACAGGCACGTGATCAGTGCCTGCTGAGGTGCGGGATCAGCGCCTGCTCACCTGCCTGATAATCGCCAGCTGGGCCGCAGGATTCATGCCTGCTCAGCTGCCTGATAATCGCCAGCTGGGCCGCAGGATTCATGTCTGCTCAGCTGCCTGATAATCGCCCGCTGGGCCGCAGGATTCATGCTTGCTCAGCTGCCTGATAATCGCCAGCTGGGCCGCAGGATTCATGCCTGCTCAGCTGCTTGATTCTTGCCTGCTGAGGCACATGATCCGTGCAGGAGAGCTACCTGATCAGCACATGAGCAGTCACATGATCAGCGCCTATCAGTCACCTGATCACTGCATGACAGGCACGTGATCAGTGCCTGCTGAGGTGCGGGATCAGCGCCTGCTCACCTGCCTGATAATCGCTAGCTGGGCCGAAGGATTCATGCCTGCTCAGCTGCCTGATAATCGCCAGCTGGGCCGCAGGATTCATGCCTGCTCAGCTGCCTGATAATCGCCACCTGG
Source organism: Bos javanicus (assembly GCF_032452875.1). NCBI lineage: Eukaryota > Metazoa > Chordata > Mammalia > Artiodactyla > Bovidae > Bos > Bos javanicus. The sequence continues at coordinate 111,622 of NW_026893695.1, forward strand.
GCCGCAGGATTCATGCCTGCTCAGCTGCCTGATAATAGCCAGCTGGGCCGTAGGATTCATGTCTGCTCAGCTGCCTGATAATCGCCAGCTGGGCCGCAGGATTCATGCCTGCTCACCTGCCTGATAATCGCCAGCTGGGCCGCAGGATTCATGCCTGCTCAGCTGCCTCATAATCGCCAGCTGGTCCGCAGTATTCATGCCTGCTCAGCTGCTTGATTATCGCCTGCTGGGCCGCAGGATTCATGCCTGCTCAGCTGCCTGATAATCGCCAGCTGGGCCGCAGGATTCATGCCTGCTCAGCTGCCTGATAATCGCCAGCTGGGCCGCAGGATTCATGCCTGCTCAGCTGCCTGATAATCGCCAGCTGGGCCGCAGGATTCATGCCTGCTCAGCTGCCTGATAATCGCCAGCTGGGCCGCAGGATTCATGCCTGCTCAGCTGCCTGATAATCGCCAGCTGGGCCGCAGGATTCATGCCTGCTCAGCTGCCTGATAATCGCCAGCTGGGCCGCAGGATTCATGCCTGCTCAGCTGCCTGATAATCGCCAGCTGGGCCGCAGGATTCATGCTTGCTCAGCTGCCTGATAATCGCCAGCTGGGCCGCAGGATTCATTCCTGCTCAGCTGCTTGATTCTTGCCTGCTGAGGCACATGATCCGTGCAGGAGAGCTACCTGATCAGCACATGAGCAGTCACATGACCAGCGCCTCTCAGTCACCTCATTAGTGCCTGCTGTGGTTCGGGATCAGTGCCTGCTCACCTGCCTGATAATCGCCAGCTGGGCCGCGGGATTCATGCCTGCTCAGCTGCCTGATAATCGCCAGCTGGGCCGCAGGATTCATGCCTGCTCAGCTGCCTGATAATCGCCAGCTGGGCCGCAGGATTCATGCCTGCTCAGCTGCCTGATAATCGCCAGCTGGGCCTCAGGATTCATGCCTGCTCAGCTGCCTGATAATCGACAGCTGGGCCGCAGGATTCATGCCTGCTCAGCTGCTTGATAATCGCCAGCTAAGCCGCAGGATTCATGCCTGCTCAGCTGCCTCATAATCGCCAGCTGGGCCGCAGGATTCATGCCTGCTCAGCTGCCTGATAATCGCCAGCTGGGTCGCAGGATTCATGCCTGCTCACCTGCCTGATAATCGCCAGCTGGGCCGTAGGATTCATGTCTGCTCAGCTGCCTGATAATCGCCAGCTGGGCCGCAGGATTCATGCCTGCTCAGCTGCCTGATAATCGCCAGCTGGGCCGCAGGATTCATGCCTGCTCAGCTGCCTGATAATCGCCAGCTGGGCCGCAGGATTCATGCCTGCTCAGCTGCCTGATAATCGCCAGCTGGGCCGCAGGATTCATGCCTGCTCAGCTGCCTGATAATCGCCAGCTGGGCCGCAGGATTCATGCCTGCTCAGCTGCCTGATAATCGCCAGCTGGGCAGCAGGATTCATGCCTTCTCAGCTGCCTGATAATCGCCAGCTGGGAAGCAGGATTCATGCCTGCTCAGCTGCTTGATTCTTGCCTGCTGAGGCACATGATCCCTGCAGGAGAGCTACCTGATCAGCACATGAGCAGTCACATGATCAGCGCCTCTCAGTCACCTGATCCCTGCATGACAGGCACGTGATCAGTGCCTGCTGAGGTGCGGGATCAACGACTGTTCAGCTGCCTGATAATCGCCAGCTGGGCCGCAGGATTCATGCCTGCTCAGCTGCCTGATAATCGCCAGCTGGGCCGCAGGATTCATGCCTGCTCAGGTGCCTGATAATCGCCAGCTGGGCCGCAGGATTCATGCCTGCTCAGCTGCCTGATAATCGCCAGCTGGGCCGCAGGATTCATGCCTGCTCAGCTGCCTGATAATCGCCAGCTGGGCCGCAGGATTCATGCCTGCTCAGCTGCCTGATAATCGCCAGCTGGGCCGCAGGATTCATGCCTGCTCAGCTGCCTGATAATCGCCAGCTGGGCCGCAGGATTCATGCCTGCTCAGCTGCCTGATAATCGCCAGCTGGGCCGCAGGATTCATGCCTGCTCAGCTGCCTGATAATCGCCAGCTGGGCCGCAGGATTCATGCCTGCTCAGCTGCCTGATAATCGCCAGCTGGGCCGCAGGATTCATGCCTGCTCAGCTGCCTGATAATCGCCAGCTGGGCCGCAGGATTCATGCCTGCTCAGCTGCCTGATAATCGCCAGCTGGGCCGCAGGATTCATGCCTGCTCAGCTGCCTGATAATAGCCAGCTGGGCCGTAGGATTCATGTCTGCTCAGCTGCCTGATAACGCCAGCTGGGCCGCAGGATTCATGCCTGCTCAGCTGCCTGATAATCGCCAGCTGGGCCGCAGGATTCATGCCTGCTCAGCTGCCTGATAATCGCCAGCTGGGCCGCAGGATTCATGCCTGCTCAGCTGCCTGATAATCGCCAGCTGGGCCGCAGGATTCATGCCTGCTCAGCTGCCTGATAATCGCCAGCTGGGCCGCAGGATTCATGCCTGCTCAGCTGCCTTATAATCACCAGCTGGGCCGCAGGATTCATGCCTGCTCAGCTGCTTGATTCTTGCCTGCTGAGGCACATGATCCGTGCAGGAGACCTACCTGATCAGCACATGAGCAGTCACATGATCAGCGCCTCTCAGTCACCTGATCACTGCATGACAGGCACGTGATCAGTGCCTGCTGAGGTGCGGGATCAGCGCCTGCTCAGCTGCCTGATAATCGCCAGCTGGGCCGCAGGATTCATGCCTGCTCAGCTGCCTGATAATCGCCAGCTGGGCCGCAGGATTCATGCCTGCTCAGCTGCCTGATAATCGCCAGCTGGGCCGCAGGATTCATGCCTGCTCAGCTGCCTTATAATCACCAGCTGGGCCGCAGGATTCATGCCTGCTCAGCTGCTTGATTCTTGCCTGCTGAGGCACATGATCCGTGCAGGAGACCTACCTGATCAGCACATGAGCAGTCACATGATCAGCGCCTCTCAGTCACCTGATCACTGCATGACAGGCACGTGATCAGTGCCTGCTGAGGTGCGGGATCAGCGCCTGCTCAGCTGCCTGATAATCGCCAGCTGGGCCGCAGGATTCATGCCTGCTCAGCTGCCTGATAATCGCCAGCTGGGCCGCAGGATTCATGCCTGCTCAGCTGCCTGATAATCGCCAGCTGGGCCGCAGGATTCATGCCTGATCAGCTGCCTGATAATCGCCAGCTGGGCCGCAGGATTCATGCCTGCTCAGCTGCCTGATAATCGCCAGCTGGGCCGCAGGATTCATGCCTGCTCAGCTGCCTGATAATCGCCAGCTGGGCCGCAGGATTCATGCCTGCTCAGCTGCCTGATAATCGCCAGCTGGGCCGCAGGATTCATGCCTGCTCAGCTGCCTGATAACGCCAGCTGGGCCGCAGGATTCATGCCTGCTCAGCTGCCTGATAATCGCCAGCTGGGCCGCAGGATTCATGCCTGCTCAGCTGCCTGATAATCGCCAGCTGGGCCGCAGGATTCATGCCTGCTCAGCTGCCTGATAATCGCCAGCTGGGCCGCAGGATTCATGCCTGCTCAGCTGCCTGATAATCGCCAGCTGGGCCGCAGGATTCATGCCTGCTCAGCTGCCTGATAATCGCCAGCTGGGCCGCAGGATTCATGCCTGCTCAGCTGCCTGATAATCGCCAGCTGGGCCGCAGGATTCATGCCTGCTCAGCTGCCTGATAATCGCCAGCTGGGCCGCAGGATTCATGCCTGCTCAGCTGCCTGATAATCGCCAGCTGGGCCGCAGGATTCATGCCTGCTCAGCTGCCTGATAATCGCCAGCTGGGCCGCAGGATTCATGCCTGCTCAGCTGCCTGATAATCACCTTCTGGGCCGCAGGATTCATGCCTGCTCAGCTGCCTGATTCTTGCCAGCTGGGCACAGGATCCGTGCAGCTCAGCTGCCTGATGCTGAGCGTCACACATCAGCCTCTCAGTCACCTGATCACTGCATGACAGGCACGTGATCAGTGCCTGCTGCGGTGCGGGATCAGCGCCTACTCACCTGCCTGATAATCGCCAACTGGGACACAGGATTCATGTCTGCTCAGCTGCCTGATACTCGCCAGCTGGGCCGCAGGATTCATGCCTACTCAGCTGCCTGATAATCGCCAGCTGGGCCGCAGGATTCATGCCTGCTCAGCTGCTTGATTCTTGCCTGCTGAGGCACATGATCCGTGCAGGTGAGCTACCTGATCAGCACATGAGCAGTCACATGATCAGTGCCTCTCAGTCACCTGATCACTGCATGACAGGCACGTGATCAGTGCCTGCTGTGGTGCGGGATCAGCGCCTGCTCAGCTGCCTGATAATCGCCAGCTGGGCCGCAGGATTCATGCCTGCTCAGCTGCCTGATAATCGCCAGCTGGGCCGCAGGATTCATGCCTGCTCAGCTGCCTGATAATAGCCAGCTGGGCCGTAGGATTCATGTCTGCTCAGCTGCCAGATAATCGCCAGATGGGCCGCAGGATTCATGCCTGCTCAGCTGCCTGATAATCGCCAGCTGGGCCGCAGGATTCATGCCTGCTCAGCTGCCTGATAATCGCCAGCTGGGCCGCAGGATTCATGCCTGCTCAGCTGCCTGATAAACGCCAGCTGGGCCGCAGGATTCATGCCTGCTCAGCTGCTTGATTCTTGCCTGCTGAGGCACATGATCCGTGCAGGAGAGCTACCTGATCATCACATGAGCAGTCACATGATCAGCGCCTCTCAGTCACCTGATCACTGCATGACAGGCACGTGATCAGTGCCTGCTGAGGCGCGGGATCAGCGCCTGCTCAGCTGCCTGATAATCGCCAGCTGGGCCGCAGGATTCATGCCTGCTCAGCTGCCTGATAATCGCCAGCTGGGCCGCAGGATTCATGCCTGCTCAGCTGCCTGATAATCGCCAGCTGGGCCGCAGGATTCATGCCTGCTCAGCTGCCTGATAATCGCCAGCTGGGCCGCAGGATTCATGCCTGCTCAGCTGCCTGATAATCGCCAGCTGGGCCGCAGGATTCATGCCTGCTCAGCTGCCTGATAATCGCCAGCTGGGCCGCAGGATTCATGCCTGCTCAGCTGCCTCATAATCGCCAGCTGGGCCGCAGGATTCATGCCTGCTCAGCTGCCTGATAATCGCCAGCTGGGCCGCAGGATTCATGCCTGCTCAGCTGCCTGATAATCGCCAGCTGGGCCGCAGGATTCATGCCTGCTCAGCTGCCTGATAATCGCCAGCTGGGCCGCAGGATTCATGCCTGCTCAGCTGCCTGATAACCGCCAGCTGGGCAGCAGGATTCATGCCTGCTCAGCTGCCTGATAATCGCCAGCTGGGCCGCAGGATTCATGCCTGCTCAGCTGCCTGATAATCGCCAGCTGGGCCGCAGGATTCATGCCTGCTCAGCTGCCTGATAATCGCCAGCTGGGCCGCAGGATTCATGCCTGCTCAGCTGCCTGATAATCGCCAGCTGGGCAGCAGGATTCATGCCTTCTCAGCTGCCTGATAATCGCCAGCTGGGAAGCAGGATTCATGCCTGCTCAGCTGCTTGATTCTTGTCTGCTGAGGCACATGAACCGTGCAGGAGAGCTACCTGATCAGCACATGAGCAGTCACATGATCAGCGCCTCTCAGTCACCTGATCCCTGCATGAAAGGCACGTGATCAGTGCCTGCTGAGGTGAGGGATCAGCGCCTGTTCAGCTGCCTGATAATCGCCAGCTGGGCCGCAGGATTCATGCCTGCTCAGCTGCCTGATAATCGCCAGCTGGACCGCAGGATTCATGCCTGCTCAGCTGCCTGATAATCGCCAGCTGGGCCGCAGGATTCATGCCTGCTCAGCTGCCTGATAATCGCCAGCTGGGCCGCAGGATTCATGCCTGCTCAGCTGCCTGATAATCGCCAGCTGGGCCGCAGGATTCATGCCTGCTCAGCTGCCTGATAATCGCCAGCTGGGCCGCAGGATTCATGCCTGCTCAGCTGCCTCATAATCGCCAGCTGGGCCGCAGGATTCATGCCTGCTCAGCTGCCTGATAATCGCCAGCTGGGCCGCAGGATTCATGCCTGCTCAGCTGCCTGATAATCGCCAGCTGGGCCGCAGGATTCATGCCTGCTCAGCTGCCTGATAATCGCCAGCTGGGCCGCAGGATTCATGCCTGCTCAGCTGCCTGATAATCGCCAGCTGGGCCGCAGGATTCATGCCTGCTCAGCTGCCTGATAATCGCCAGCTGGGCCGCAGGATTCATGCCTGCTCACCTGCCTGATAATCGCCAGCTGGGCCGCAGGATTCATGCCTGCTCAGCTGCCTGATAATCGCCAGCTGGGCCGCAGGATTCATGCCTGCTCAGCTGCCTGATAATCGCCAGCTGGGCAGCAGGATTCATGCCTTCTCAGCTGCCTGATAATCGCCAGCTGGGAAGCAGGATTCATGCCTGCTCAGCTGCTTGATTCTTGCCTGCTGAGGCACATGATCCCTGCAGGAGAGCTACCTGATCAGCACATGAGCAGTCACATGATCAGTAACTCTCAGTCACCTGATCCCTGCATGACAGGCACGTGATCATTGCCTGCTGATGTGCGGGATCAGCGCCTGGTCACCTGCTTGATAATCGCCAGCTGGGCCGCAGGATTCATGACTGCTCAGCTGCCTGATAATCGCCAGCTGGGCCGCAGGATTCATGCATGCACAGGTGCCTGATAATCGCCAGCTGGGCCGCAGGATTCATGCCTGCTCAGCTGCCTGATAATCGCCAGCTGGGCCGCAGGATTCATGCCTGCTCAGCTGCCTGATAATCGCCAGCTGGGCCGCAGGATTCATGCCTGCTCAGCTGCCTGATAATCGCCAGCTGGGCCGCAGGATTCATGCCTGCTCAGCTGCCTGATAATCGCCAGCTGGGCCGCAGGATTCATGCCTGCTCAGCTGCCTGATAATCGCCAGCTGGGCCGCAGGATTCATGCCTGCTCAGCTGCCTGATAATCGCCAGCTGGGCCGCAGGATTCATGCCTGCTCAGCTGCCTGATAATCGCCAGCTGGGCCGCAGGATTCATGCCTGCTCAGCTGCCTGATAATCGCCAGCTGGGCCGCAGGATTCATGCCTGCTCAGCTGCCTGATAATCGCCAGCTGGGCCGCAGGATTCATGCCTGCTCAGCTGCCTGATAATAGCCAGCTGGGTCGTAGGATTCATGTCTGCTCAGCTGCCTGATAATCGCCAGCTGGGCCGCAGGATTCATGCCTGCTCAGCTGCCTGATAATCGCCAGCTGGGCCGCAGGATTCATGCCTGCTCAGCTGCCTGATAACCGCCAGCTGGGCCGCAGGATTCATGCCTGCTCAGCTGCCTGATAATCGCCAGCTGGGCCGCAGGATTCATGCCTGCTCAGCTGCCTGATAATCGCCAGCTGGGCCGCAGGATTCATGCCTGCTCAGCTGCCTTATAATCGCCAGCTGGGCCGCAGGATTCATGCCTGCTCAGCTGCTTGATTCTTGCCTGCTGAGGCACATGATCCGTGCAGGAGACCTACCTGATCAGCACATGAGCAGTCACATGATCAGCGCCTCTCAGTCACCTGATCACTGCATGACAGGCACGTGATCAGTGCCTGCTGAGGTGCGGGATCAGCGCCTGCTCAGCTGCCTGATAATCGCCAGCTGGGCCGCAGGATTCATGCCTGCTCAGCTGCCTGATAATCGCCAGCTGGGCCGCAGGATTCATGCCTGCTCAGCTGCCTGATAATCGCCAGCTGGGCCGCAGGATTCATGCCTGCTCAGCTGCCTTATAATCGCCAGCTGGGCCGCAGGATTCATGCCTGCTCAGCTGCCTGATTCTTGCCTGCTGAGGCACATGATCCGTGCAGGAGAGCTACCTGATCAGCATGAGCAGTCACATGATCAGCGCCTCTCAGTCACCTGATCACTGTATGACAGGCACGTGATCAGTGCCTGCTGAGGTGCGGGATCACGCCTGCTCACCTGCTTGATAATCGCCAGCTGGGCCGCAGGATTCATGCCTGCTCAGCTGCCTGATAATCGCCAGCTGGGCCGCAGGATTCATGCCTGCTCAGCTGCCTGATAATCGCCAGCTGGGCCGCAGGATTCATGCCTGATCAGCTGCCTGATAACCGCCAGCTGGGCCGCAGGATTCATGCCTGCTCAGCTGCCTGATAATCGCCAGCTGGGCCGCAGGATTCATGCCTGCTCAGCTGCCTGATAATCGCCAGCTGGGCCACAGGATTCATGCCTGCTCAGCTGCCTGATAATCGCCAGCTGGGCCGCAGGATTCATGCCTGCTCAGCTGCCTGATAATCGCCAGCTGGGCCGCAGGATTCATGCCTGATCAGCTGCCTGATAATCGCCAGCTGGGCCGCAGGATTCATGCCTGATCAGCTGCCTGATAATCGCCAGCTGGGCCGCAGGATTCATGCCTGCTCAGCTGCCTGATAATCGCCAGCTGGGCCGCAGGATTCATGCCTGCTCAGCTGCCTGATAATCGCCAGCTGGGCCGCAGGATTCATGCCTGCTCAGCTGCCTGATAACGCCAGCTGGGCCGCAGGATTCATGCCTGCTCAGCTGCCTGATAACCGCCAGCTGGGCCGCAGGATTCATGCCTGCTCAGCTGCCTGATAACCGCCTGCTGGGCCGCAGGATTCATGCCTGCTCAGCTGCCTGAAAACCGCCAGCTGGGCCGCAGGATTCATGCCTGCTCAGCTGCCTGATAATCGCCAGCTGGGCCGCAGGATTCATGCCTGCTCAGCTGCCTGATAATCGCCAGCTGGGCCAGGATTCATGCCTGCTCAGCTGCCTGATAATCGCCAGCTGGGCCGCAGGATTCATGCCTGCTCAGCTGCCTGATAATCGCCAGCTGGGCCGCAGGATTCATGCCTGCTCAGCTGCCTGATAATCGCCAGCTGGGCCGCAGGATTCATGCCTGCTCAGCTGCCTGATAATCGCCAGCTGGGCCGCAGGATTCATGCCTGCTCAGCTGCCTGATAATCACCAGCTGGGCCGCAGGATTCATGCCTGCTCAGCTGCTTGATTCTGCCTGCTGAGGCACATGATCCGTGCAGGAGAGCTACCTGATCAGCACATGAGCAGTCACATGATCAGCGCCTCTCAGTCACCTGATCACTGCATGACAGGCACGTGATCAGTGCCTGCTGAGGTGCGGGATCAGCGCCTGCTCAGCTGCCTGATAATCGCCAGCTGGGCCGCAGGATTCATGCCTGCTCAGCTGCCTGATAATCGCCAGCTGGGCCGCAGAATTCATGCCTGCTCAGCTGCCTGATAATCGCCAGCTGGGCCGCAGGATTCAAGCCTGCTCAGCTGCTTGATTCTTGCCTGCTGAGGCACATGATCCGTGCAGGAGACCTACCTGATCAGCACATGAGCAGTCACATGATCAGCGCCTCTCATTCACCTGATCACTGCATGACAGGCACGTGATCAGTGCCTGCTGAGTGCGGGATCAGCGCCTGCTCAACTGCTTGATAATCGCCAGCTGGGCCGCAGGATTCATGCCTGCTCAGTTGCCTGATAATCGCCAGCTGGGCCGCAGGATTCATGCCTGCTCAGCTGCCTGATAATCCCAGCTGGGCCGCAGGATTCATGCCTGCTCAGCTGCCTGATAATCGCCAGCTGGGCCGCAGCATTCATGCCTGCTCAGCTGCCTGATAATCGCCAGCTGGGCCGCAGGATTCATGCCTGCTCAGCTGCTTGATTCTTGCCTGCTGAGGCACATGATCAGAGCTATGATCAGCACATGAGCAGTCACATGATCAGCGCCTCTCAGTCACTGATCACGCATGACAGGCACGTGATCAGTGCCTGCTGGTGCGGGATCAGCGCCTGCTCAGCTGCCTGATAATCGCCAGCTGGGCCGCAGGATTCATGCCTGCTCAGCTGCCTGATAATCGCCAGCTGGGCCGCAGGATTCATGCCTGCTCAGCTGCCTGATAATCGCCAGCTGGGCCGCAGGATTCATGCCTGCTCAGCTGCCTGATAATCGCCAGCTGGGCCGCAGGATTCATGCCTGCTCAGCTTCTGATAATCGCCAGCTGGGCCGCAGGATTCATGCCTGCTCAGCTGCCTGATAATAGGCTGGGCCGCAGGATCCATGTCTGCTCAGCTGCCTGATAATCGCCAGCTGGGCCGCAGGATTCATGCCTGCTCAGCTGCCTGATAATCGCCAGCTGGGCCGCAGGATTCATGCCTGCTCAGCTGCCTGATAATCGCCAGCTGGGCCGCAGGATTCATGCCTGCTCAGCTGCCTGATAATCGCCAGCTGGGCCGCAGGATTCATGCCTGCTCAGCTGCCTGATAATCGCCAGTTGGGCCGCAGGATTCATGCCTGCTCAGCTGCTTGATTCTTGCCTGCTGAGGCACATGATCTGTGCAGGAGACCTACCTGATCAGCACATGAGCAGTCACATGATCAGCGCCTCAGTCACCTGATCACTGCATGACAGGCACGTGATCAGTGCCTGCTGAGATGCGGGATCAGCGCCTGCTCACCTGCTTGATAATCGCCAGCTGGGCCGCAGGATTCATGCCTGCTCAGCTCCCTGATAATCGCCAGCTGGGCCGCAGGATTCATGCCTGCTCAGCTGCCTGATATTCGCCAGCTGGGCCGCAGGATTCATGCCTGCTCAGCTGCCTGATAATCACCAGCTGGGCCGCAGGATTCATGCCTGCTCAGCTGCATGATAATAGCCAGCTGAGGCACATGATACGTGCAGGAGACCTACCTGATCAGCACATGAGCAGTCACATGATCAGCGCCTCTCAGTCACCTGCTCACTGCCTGACAGGCACGTAATCAGTGCCTGCTGGGTGCGGGATCAGCGCCTGCTCAGCTGCCTGATAATCGCCAGCTGGGCCGCAGGATTCATGCCTGCTCAGCTGCCTGATAATCGCCAGCTGGGCCGCAGGATTCATGCCTGCTCAGCTGCCTGATAATCACCAGCTGGGCCGCAGGATTCATGCCTGCTCAGCTACTTGATTCTTGCCTGCTGAGGCACATGATCCGTGCAGAAGAGCTACCTGATCAGCACATGAGCAGTCACATGATCAGCGCCTCTCAGTCACCTGATCACTGCATGACAGGGCGTGATCAGTGCCTGCTGAGGTGCGGGATCAGCGCTTGCTCACCTGCTTGATAATCGCCAGCTGGGCCGCAGGATTCATGCCTGCTCAGCTGCCTGATAATCGCCAGCTGGGCCGCAGGATTCATGCCTGCTCAGCTGCCTGATAATCGCCAGCTGGGCCGCAGGATTCATGCCTGCTCAGCTGCCTGATAATCGCCAGCTGGGCCGCAGGATTCATGCCTGCTCAGCTGCCTGATAATCGCCAGCTGGGCCGCAGGATTCATGCCTGCTCAGCTGCCTGATAATCGCCAGCTGGGCCGCAGGATTCATGCCTGCTCAGCTGCCTGATAATCGCCAGCTGGGCCGCAGGATTCATGCCTGCTCAGCTGCCTGATAATCGCCAGCTGGGCCGCAGGATTCACGCCTGCTCAGCTGCCTGATAATCGCCAGCTGGGCCGCAGGATTCATGCCTGCTCAGCTGCCTGATAATCGCCAGCTGGGCCGCAGGATTCATGCCTGCTCAGCTGCCTGATAATCGCCAGCTGGGCCGCAGGATTCATGCCTGCTCAGCTGCCTGATAATCGCCAGCTGGGCCGCAGGATTCATGCATGCTCAGCTGCTTGATTCTTGCCTGCTGAGGCACATGATCCGTGCAGGAGACCTACCTGATCAGCACATGAGCAGTCACATGATCAGCGCCTCTCAGTCACCTGATCACTGCATGACAGGCACGTGATCAGTGCCTGCTGAGGTGCGGGATCAGCGCCTGCTCACCTGCCTGATAATCACCAGCTGGGCCGCAGGATTCATGCCTGCTCAGCTGCCTGATAATCGCCAGCTGGGCCGCAGGATTCATGCCTGCTCAGCTGCCTGATAATCGCCAGCTGGGCCGCAGGATTCATGCCTGCTCAGCTGCCTGATAATCGCCAGCTGGGCCGCAGGATTCATGCCTGCTCAGCTGCCTGATAATCGCCAGCTGGGCCGCAGGATTCATGCCTGCTCAGCTGCCTGATAATCGCCAGCTGGGCCGCAGGATCATGCCTGCTCAGCTGCCTGATAATCGCCAGCTGGGCCGCAGGATTCATGCCTGCTCAGCTGCCTGATAATCGCCAGCTGGGCCGCAGGATTCATGCCTCCTCAGCTGCCTGATAATAGCCAGCTGGGCCGGAGGATTCATGCTCTGCTCAGCTGCCTGATAATCGCCAGCTGGGCCGCAGGATTCATGCCTGCTCAGCTGCCTGATAATCGCCAGCTGGGCCGCAGGATTCATGCCTGCTCAGCTGCCTGATTATCGACAGCTGGGCCGCAGGATTCATGCCTGCTCAGCTGCCTGATAATCGCCAGCTGGGCCGCAGGATTCATGCCTGCTCAGCTGCCTGGTAATCGCCAGCTGGGCCGCAGGATTCATGCCTGCTCAGCTGCCTGATAATCACCAGCTGGGCCGCAGGATTCATGCCTCCTCAGCTGCTTGATTCTTGCCTGCTGAGGCACATGATCCGTGCAGGAGACCTACCTGATCAGCACATGAGCAGTCACATGATCAGCGCCTCTCAGTCACCTGATCACTGCATGACAGGCACGTGATCAGTGCCTGCTGAGGTGCGGGATCAGCGCCTGCTCACCTGCTTGATAATCGCCAGCTGGGCCGCAGGATTCATGCCTGCTCAGCTGCCTGATAATCGCCAGCTGGGCCGCAGGATTCATGCCTGCTCAGCTGCCTGATAATCGCCAGCTGGGCCGCAGGATTCAAGCCTGCTCAGCTGCTTGATTCTTGCCGCTGGGCACGTGATCCGTGCAGAGCGCACCTGATCAGCACATGAGCAGTCACATGATCAGCGCATCTCAGTCACCTGATCACTGCATGACAGGCGCGTGATCAGTGCCTGCTGGGGCGCGGGATCAGCGCCTGCTCAGCTGCCTGATAATCGCCAGCTGGGCCGCAGGATTCATGCCTGCTCAGCTGCCTGATAATCGCCAGCTGGGCCGCAGGATTCATGCCTGCTCAGCTGCCTGATAATCGCCAGCTGGGCCGCAGGATTCATGCCTGCTCAGCTGCCTGATAATCGCCAGCTGGGCCGCAGGATTCATGCCTGCTCAGCTGCCTGATAATCGCCAGCTGGGCCGCAGGATTCATGCCTGCTCAGCTGCCTGATAATCGCCAGCTGGGCCGCAGGATTCATGCCTGCTCAGCTGCCTGATAATCGCCAGCTGGGCCGCAGGATTCATGCCTGCTCAGCTGCCTGATAATCGCCAGCTGGGCCGCAGGATTCATGCCTGCTCAGCTGCCTGATAATCGCCAGCTGGGCCGCAGGATTCATGCCTGCTCAGCTGCCTGATAATCGCCAGCTGGGCCGCAGGATTCATGCCTGCTCAGCTGCCTGAAAACCGCCAGCTGGGCCGCAGGATTCATGCCTGCTCAGCTGCCTGAAAACCGCCAGCTGGGCCGCAGGATTCATGCCTGCTCAGCTGCCTGATAATCGCCAGCTGGGCCGCAGGATTCATGCCTGCTCAGCTGCCTGATAATCGCCAGCTGGGCCGCAGGATTCATGCCTGCTCAGCTGCCTGATAATCGCCAGCTGGGCCGCAGGATTCATGCCTGCTCAGCTGCCTGATAATCGCCAGCTGGGCCGCAGGATTCATGCCTGCTCAGCTGCCTGATAATCGCCAGCTGGGCCGCAGGATTCATGCCTGCTCAGCTGCCTGATAATCGCCAGCTGGGCCGCAGGATTCATGCCTGCTCAGCTGCCTGATAATCACCAGTTGGGCCGCAGGATTCATGCCTCCTCAGCTGCTTGATTCTTGCCTGCTGAGGCACATGATCCGTGCAGGAGACCTACCTGATCAGCACATGAGCAGTCACATGATCAGCGCCTCTCAGTCACCTGATCACTGCATGACAGGCACGTGATCAGTGCCTGCTGAGGTGCGGGATCAGCGCCTGCTCAGCTGCCTGATAATCGCCAGCTGGGCCGCAGGATTCATGCCTGCTCAGCTGCCTGATAATCGCCAGCTGGGCCGCAGGATTCATGCCTGCTCAGCTGCCTGATAATCGCCAGCTGGGCCGCAGGATTCAATCCTGCTCAGCTGCCTGATACTGCCTGCTGGGCCATGGGGATCGTGCAGGAGACCTGCACCTGATAAGCACATGAGCAGTCACGGGATCAGCTGCTCAGTCACCTGATCACTGTGCCACAGGCACGTGATCAGTGCCTGCTGGGCCGCGGGATCAGCGCCTGCTCAACTGCCTGATAATCGCCAGCTGGGCCGCAGGATTCATGCCTGCTCAGCTGCCTGATAATCGCCAGCTGGGCCGCAGGATTCATGCCTGCTCAGCTGCCTGATAATCGCCAGCTGGGCCGCAGGATTCATGCCTGCTCAGCTGCCTGATAATCGCCAGCTGGGCCGCAGGATTCATGCCTGCTCAGCTGCCTGATAATCGCCAGCTGGGCCGCAGGATTCATGCCTGCTCAGCTGCCTGATAATCGCCAGCTGGGCCGCAGGATTCATGCCTGCTCAGCTGCCTGATAATCGCCAGCTGGGCCGCAGGATTCATGCCTGCTCAGCTGCCTGATAATCGCCAGCTGGGCCGCAGGATTCATGCCTGCTCAGCTGCCTGATAATCGCCAGCTGGGCCGCAGGATTCATGCCTGCTCAGCTGCCTGATAATCGCCAGCTGGGCCGCAGGATTCATGCCTGCTCAGCTGCCTGATAATCGCCAGCTGGGCCGCAGGATTCATGCCTGCTCAGCTGCTTGATTCTTGCCTGCTGAGGCACATGATCCGTGCAGGAGACCTACCTGATCAGCACATGAGCAGTCACATGATCAGCGCCTCTCAGTCACCTGATCACTGCATGACAGGCACGTGATCAGTGCCTGCTGAGGTGCGGGATCAGCGCCTGCTCAGCTGCCTGATAATCGCCAGCTGGGCCGCAGGATTCATGCCTGCTCAGCTGCCTGATAATCGCCAGCTGGGCCGCAGGATTCATGCCTGCTCAGCTGCCTGATAATCGCCAGCTGGGCCGCAGGATTCATGCCTGCTCAGCTGCCTGATAACCGCCAGCTTGGCCGCAGGATTCATGCCTGCTCAGCTGCCTGATAATCGCCAGCTGGGCCGCAGGATTCATGCCTGCTCAGCTGCCTGATAACCGCCAGCTGGGCCACAGGATTCATGCCTGCTCAGCTGCCTGATAATCGCCAGCTGGGCCGCAGGATTCATGCCTGCTCAGCTGCCTGATAATCGCCAGCTGGGCCGCAGGATTCATGCCTGCTCAGCTGCCTGATAATAGCTAGCTGGGCCGTAGGATTCATGTCTGCTCAGCTGCCTAATAATCGCCAGCTGGGCCGCAGGATTCATGCCCGCTCAGCTGCCTGATAATCGCCAGCTGGGCCGCAGGATTCATGCCTGCTCAGCTGCCTGATAATCGACAGCTGGGCCGCAGGATTCATGCCTGCTCAGCTGCCTGATAATCGCCAGCTGGGCCGCAGGATTCATGCCTGCTCAGCTGCCTGATAATCGCCAGCTGGGCCGCAGGATTCATGCCTGCTCAGCTGCCTGATAATCGCCAGCTGGGCCGCAGGATTCATGCCTGCTCAGCTGCTTGATTCTGCCTGCTGAGGCACATGATCCGTGCAGGAGACCTACCTGATCAGCACATGAGCAGTCACATGATCAGCGCCTTCAGTCACCTGATCACTGCATGACAGGCACGTGATCAGTGCCTGCTGAGGTGCGGGATCAGCGCCTGCTCAGCTGCCTGATAATCGCCAGCTGGGCCGCAGGATTCATGCCTGCTCAGCTGCCTGATAATCGCCAGCTGGGCCGCAGGATTCATGCCTGCTCAGCTGCCTGATAATCACCAGCTGGGCCGCAGGATTCAATCCTGCTCAGCTGCTTGATTCTTGCCTGCTGAGGCACATGATCCGTGCAGGAGACCTACCTGATAAGCACATGAGCAGTCACATGATCAGCGCCTCTCAGTCACCTGATCACTGCATGACAGGCACGTGATCAGTGCCTGCTGAGGTGCGGGATCAGCGCCTGCTCAACTGCCTGATAATCGCCAGCTGGGCCGCAGGATTCATGCCTGCTCAGCTGCCTGATAATCGCCAGCTGGGCCGCAGGATTCATGCCTGCTCAGCTGCCTGATAATCGCCAGCTGGGCCGCAGGATTCATGCCTGCTCAGCTGCCTGATAATCGCCAGCTGGGCCGCAGGATTCATGCCTGCTCAGCCTGATAATCGCCAGCTGGGCCGCAGGATTCATGCCTGCTCAGCTGCCTGATAATCGCCAGCTGGGCCGCAGGATTCATGCCTGCTCAGCTGCTTGATTCTTGCCAGCTGGGGCACATGATCCGTGCAGGACACCTACCTGATCAGCACATGAGCAGTCACATGATCAGCGCCTCTCAGTCGCCTGATCACTGCATGACAGGCACGGATCAGTGCCTGAGGTGCGGGATCAGCGCCTGCTCAGCTGCCTGATAATCGCCAGCTGGGCCGCAGGATTCATGCCTGCTCAGCTGCCTGATAATCGCCAGCTGGGCCGCAGATTCATGCCTGCTCAGCTGCCTGATAATCTGCAATGCCTGCTCAGCTGCCTGATAATCGCCAGCTGGGCCGCAGGATTCATGCCTGCTCAGCTGCCTGATAATCGCCAGCTGGGCCGCAGGATTCATGCCTGCTCAGCTGCCTGATAATCGCCAGCTGGGCCGCAGGATTCATGCCTGCTCAGCTGCCTGATAACGCCAGCTGGGCCGCAGGATTCATGCCTGCTCAGCTGCCTGATAATCGACAGCTGGGCCGCAGGATTCATGCCTGCTCAGCTGCCTGATAATCGCCAGCTGGGCCGCAGGATTCATGCCTGCTCAGCTGCCTGATAATCGCCAGCTGGGCCGCAGGATTCATGCCTGCTCAGCTGCCTGATAATCGCCAGCTGGGCCGCAGGATTCATGCCTGCTCAGCTGCTTGATTCTTGCCTGCTGAGGCACATGATCCGTGCAGGAGACCTACCTGATCAGCACATGAGCAGTCACATGATCAGCGCCTCTCAGTCACCTGATCACTGCATGACAGGCACGTGATCAGTGCCTGCTGAGGTGCGGGATCAGCGCCTGCTCAGCTGCCTGATAATCGCCAGCTGGGCCGCAGGATTCATGCCTGCTCAGCTGCCTGATAATCGCCAGCTGGGCCGCAGGATTCATGCCTGCTCAGCTGCCTGATAACGCCAGCTGGGCCGCAGGATTCATGCCTGCTCAGCTGCCTGATAATCGCCAGCTGGGCCGCAGGATTCATGCCTGCTCAGCTGCCTGATAATCGCCAGCTGGGCCGCAGGATTCATGCCTGCTCAGCTGCCTGATAATCGCCAGCTGGGCCGCAGGATTCATGCCTGCTCAGCTGCCTGATAATCGCCAGCTGGGCCGCAGGGATTCATGCTCAGCTGCCTGATAATCGCCAGCTGGGCCGCAGGATTCATGCCTGCTCAGCTGCCTGATAATAGCCAGCTGGGCCTCAGGATTCATGTCTGCTCAGCTGCCTAATAACCGCCAGCTGGGCCGCAGGGATTCATGCCTGCTCAGCTGCCTGATAATCGCCAGCTGGGCCGCAGGATTCATGCCTGCTCAGCTGCCTGATAATCGACAGCTGGGCCGCAGGATTCATGCCTGCTCAGCTGCCTGATAATCGCCAGCTGGGCCGCAGGATTCATGCCTGCTCAGCTGCCTGATAATCGCCAGCTGGGCCGCAGGATTCATGCCTGCTCAGCTGCCTGATAATCGCCAGCTGGGCCGCAGGATTCATGCCTCCTCAGCTGCCTGATAATCGCCTGAGGCACAGATCCGTGCAGGAGAGCTACCTGATCAGCACATGAGCAGTCACATGATCAGCGCCTCTCAGTCACCTGATCACTGCATGACAGGCACGTGATCAGTGCCTGCTGAGGTGCGGGATCAGCGCCTGCTCAGCTGCCTGATAATCGCCAGCTGGGCCGCAGGATTCATGCCTGCTCAGCTGCCTGATAATCGCCAGCTGGGCCGCAGGATTCATGCCTGCTCAGCTGCCTGATAATCGCCAGCTGGGCCGCAGGATTCAAGCCTGCTCAGCTGCTTGATTCTTGCCTGCTGAGGCACATGATCCGTGCAGGAGACCTACCTGATCAGCACATGAGCAGTCACATGATCAGCGCCTCTCAGTCACCTGATCACTGCATGACAGGCACGTGATCAGTGCCTGCTGAGGTGCGGGATCAGCGCCTGCTCAACTGCCTGATAATCGCCAGCTGGGCCGCAGGATTCATGCCTGCTCAGCTGCCTGATAATCGCCAGCTGGGCCGCAGGATTCATGCCTGCTCAGCTGCCTGATAATCGCCAGCTGGGCCGCAGGATTCATGCCTGCTCAGCTGCCTGATAACCGCCAGCTGGGCCGCAGGATTCATGCCTGCTCAGCTGCCTGATAATCGCCAGCTGGGCCGCAGGATTCATGCCTGCTCAGCTGCCTGATAATCGCCAGCTGGGCCGCAGGATTCATGCCTGCTCAGCTGCCTGATAACCGCCAGCTGGGCCGCAGGATTCATGCCTGCTCAGCTGCCTGATAACCGCCAGCTGGGCCGCAGGATTCATGCCTGCTCAGCTGCCTGATAATCGCCAGCTGGGCCGCAGGACTCATGCCTGCTCAGCTGCCTGATAATCGCCAGCTGGGCCGCAGGATTCATGCCTGCTCAGCTGCCTGATAACCGACAGCTGGGCCGCAGGATTCATGCCTGCTCAGCTGCCTGATAATCGCCAGCTGGGCCGCAGGATTCATGCCTGCTCAGCTGCCTGATAATCGCCAGCTGGGCCGCAGGATTCATGCCTGCTCAGCTGCCTGATAATCGCCAGCTGGGCCGCAGGATTCATGCCTGCTCAGCTGCCTGATAATCGCCAGCTGGGCCGCAGGATTCATGCCTGCTCAGCTGCCTGATAATCGCCAGCTGGGCCGCAGGATTCATGCCTGCTCAGCTGCCTGATAATCGCCAGCTGGGCCGCAGGATTCATGCCTGCTCAGCTGCCTGATAATCGCCAGCTGGGCCGCAGGATTCATGCCTGCTCAGCTGCCTGATAATCACCAGTTGGGCCGCAGGATTCATGCCTCCTCAGCTGCTTGATTCTTGCGTGCTGAGGCACATGATCCGTGCAGGAGACCTACCTGATCAGCACATGATCAGTCACATGATCAGCGCCTCTCAGTCACCTGATCACTGCATGACAGGCACGTGATCAGTGCCTGCTGAGGTGCGGGATCAGCGCCTGCTCAGCTGCCTGATAATCGCCAGCTGGGCCGCAGGATTCATGCCTGCTCAGCTGCCTGATAATCGCCAGCTGGGCCGCAGGATTCATGCCTGCTCAGCTGCCTGATAATCGCCAGCTGGGCCGCAGGATTCATGCCTGCTCAGCTGCTTGATTCTTGCCTGAGGCACATGATCCGTGCAGGACCTACCTGATCAGCACATGAGCAGTCACATGATCAGCGCCCCTCAGTCACCTGATCACTGCATGACAGGCACGTGATCAGTGCCTGCTGAGATGCGGGATCAGCGCCTGCTCAGCTGCCTGATAATCGCCAGCTGGGCCGCAGGATTCATGCCTGCTCAGCTCCCTGATAATCGCCAGCTGGGCCGCAGGATTCATGCCTGCTCAGCTGCCTGATATTCGCCAGCTGGGCCGCAGGATTCATGCCTGCTCAGCTGCCTGATAATCACCAGCTGGGCCGCAGGATTCATGCCTGCTCAGCTGCTTGATTCTTGCCTGCTGAGGCACATGATCCGTGCAGGAGACCTACCTGATCAGCACATGAGCAGTCACATGATCAGCGCCTCTCAGTCACCTGACCACTGCATGACAGGCACGTGATCAGTGCCTGCTGGAGGTGCGGGATCAGCGCCTGCTCAGCTGCCTGATAATCGCCAGCTGGGCCGCAGGATTCATGCCTGCTCAGCTGCCTGATAATCGCCAGCTGGGCCGCAGGATTCATGCCTGCTCAGCTGCCTGATAATCGCCAGCTGGGCCGCAGGATTCATGCCTGCTCAGCTGCGTGATAATTGCCTGCTGAGGCGCATGATCCGTGCTGCTCAGCTGCCTGATCAGCACATGGGCAGTCACAGGATCAGTGCCTCTCAGTCACCTGATCACTGCATGATAGGGACGTGATTAGTGCCTGCTGATGTGGGGGATCAGCGCCTGCTCTGCTTGATAATCGCCAGCTGGGCCGCAGGATTCATGCCTGCTCAGCTGCCTGATAATCGCCAGCTGGGCCGCAGGATTCATGCCTGCTCAGCTGCCTGATAATCGCCAGCTGGGCCGCAGGATTCATGCCTGCTCAGCTGCCTGATACTCGCCAGCTGGGCCGCAGGATTCATGCCTGCTCAGCTGCCTGATAATCGCCAGCTGGGCCGCAGGATTCATGCCTGCTCAGCTGCCTGATAATCGCCAGCTGGGCCGCAGGATTCATGCCTGCTCAGCTGCCTGATAATCGCCAGCTGGGCCGCAGGATTCATGCCTGCTCAGCTGCCTGATAATCGCCAGCTGGGCCGAAGGATTCATGCCTGCTCAGCTGCCTGATAATCGCCAGCTGGGCCGCAGGATTCATGCCTGCTCAGCTGCCTGATAATCGCCAGCTGGGCCGCAGGATTCATGCCTGCTCAGCTGCCTGATAATCGCCAGCTGGGCCGCAGGATTCATGCCTGCTCAGCTGCCTGATAACCGCCAGCTGGGCCGCAGGATTCATGCCTGCTCAGCTGCTTGATTCTTGCATGCTGAGGCACATGATCCGTGCAGGAGAGCTGCCTGATCAGCACATGAGCAGTCACATGATCTGCGCCTCTCAGTCACCTGACCACTGCATGACAGGCACGTGATCAGTGCCTGCTGAGGTGCGGGATCGGCGCCTGCTCACCTGCTTGATAATCGCCAGCTGGGCCGCAGGATTCATGCCTGCTCAGCTGCCTGATAATCGCCAGCTGGGCCGCAGGATTCATGCCTGCTCAGCTGCCTGATAATCGCCAGCTGGGCCGCAGGATTCATGCCTGCTCAGCTGCCTGATAATCGCCAGCTGGGCCGCAGGATTCATGCCTGCTCAACTGCCTGATAATCACCAGCTGGGCCGCAGGATTCATGCCTGCTCAGCTGCCTGATAATCTACAGCTGGGCCTCAGGATTCATGCCTGCTCAGCTGCCTGATAATCGCCAGCTGGGCCGCAGGAATCATGCCTGCTCAGCTGCCTGATAACGCCAGCTGGGCCGCAGGATTCATGCCTGCTCAGCTGCCTGATAATCACCAGCTGGGCCGCAGGATTCATGCCTCCTCAGCTGCTTGATTCTTGCCTGCTGAGGCACATGATCCGTGCAGGAGACCTACCTGATCAGCACATGAGCAGTCACATGATCAGCGCCTCTCAGTCACCTGATCACTGCATGACAGGCACGTGATCAGTGCCTGCTGAGGTGCGGGATCAGCGCCTGTTCAGCTGCCTGATAATCGCCAGCTGGGCAGCAGGATTCATGCCTGCTCAGCTGCCTGATAATCGCCAGCTGGGCCGCAGGATTCATGCCTGCTCAGCTGCCTGATAATCACCAGCTGGGCCGCAGGATTCAATCCTGCTCAGCTGCTTGATTCTTGCCTGCTGAGGCACATGATCCGTGCAGGAGACCTACCTGATCAGCACATGAGCAGTCACATGATCAGCGCCTCTCAGTCACCTGATCACTGCATGACAGGCACGTGATCAGTGCCTGCTGAGGTGCGGGATCAGCGCCTGCTCAACTGCTTGATAATCGCCAGCTGGGCCGCAGGATTCATGCCTGCTCAGCTGCCTGATAATCGCCAGCTGGGCCGTAGGATTCATGCCTGCTCAGCTGCCTGATAATCGCCAGCTGGGCCGCAGGATTCATGCCTGCTCAACTGCCTGATAATCGCCAGCTGGGCCGCAGGATTCATGCCTGCTCAGCTGCCTGATAATCGCCAGCTGGGCCGCAGGATTCATGCCTGCTCAGCTGCCTGATAATCGCCAGCTGGGCCGCAGGATTCATGCCTGCTCAGCTGCCTGATAATCGCCAGCTGGGCCGCAGGATTCATGCCTGTTCAGCTGCCTGATAATCGCCAGCTGGGCCGCAGGATTCATGCCTGCTCAGCTGCCTGATAATCGCCAGCTGGGCCGCAGGATTCAAGCCTGCTCAGCTGCCTGATAATCGCCAGCTGGGCCGCAGGATTCATGCCTGCTCAGCTGCCTGATAATCGCCAGCTGGGCCGCAGGATTCATGCCTGCTCAGCTGCCTGTTAACCGCCAGCTGGGCCGCAGGATTCATGCCTGCTCAGCTGCCTGATAATCGCCAGCTGGGCCGCAGGATTCATGCCTGCTCAGCTGCCTGATAATCGCCAGCTGGGCCGCAGGATTCATGCCTGCTCAGCTGCCTGAAAACCGCCAGCTGGGCCGCAGGATTCATGCCTGCTCAGCTGCCTGATAACCGCCAGCTGGGCCGCAGGATTCATGCCTGCTCAGCTGCCTGATAATCGCCAGCTGGGCCGCAGGATTCATGCCTGCTCAGCTGCCTGATAATCGCCAGCTGGGCCGCAGGATTCATGCCTGCTCAGCTGCCTGATAATCGCCAGCTGGGCCGCAGGATTCATGCCTGCTCAGCTGCCTGATAATCGCCAGCTGGGCCGCAGGATTCATGCCTGCTCAGCTGCCTGATAAGCGCCAGCTGGGCCGCAGGATTCATGCCTGCTCAGCTGCCTGATAATCGCCAGCTGGGCCGCAGGATTCATGCCTGCTCAGCTGCCTGATAACGCCAGCTGGGCCGCAGGATTCATGCCTGCTCAGCTGTCTGATAATCGCCAGCTGGGCCGCAGGATTCATGCCTGCTCAGCTGCCTGATAATCACCAGTTGGGCCGCAGGATTCATGCCTCCTCAGCTGCTTGATTCTTGCCTGCTGAGGCACATGATCCGTGCAGGAGACCTACCTGATCAGCACATGAGCAGTCACATGATCAGCGCCTCTCAGTCACCTGATCACTGCATGACAGGCACGTGATCAGTGCCTGCTGGATGTGCGGGATCAGCGCCTGCTCACCTGCCTGATAATCGCCAGCTGGGCCGCAGGATTCATGCCTGCTCAGCTGCCTGATAATCGCCAGCTGGGCCGCAGGATTCATGCCTGCTCAGCTGCCTGATAATCACCAGCTGGGCCGCAGGATTCAATCCTGCTCAGCTGCTTGATAATAGCCTGCTGAGGCACATGATCCGTGCAGGAGACCTACCTGATCAGCACATGAGCAGTCACATGATCAGCCTCTCAGTCACCTGATCACTGCATGACAGGCACGTGATCAGTGCCTGAGGTGCGGGATCAGCGCCTGCTCAACTGGCCTGATAATCGCCTGCTGGTCCGCAGGATTCATGCCTGCTCAGCTGCTGATAATCGCCAGCTGGGCCGCAGGATTCATGCCTGCTCAGCTGCCTGATAATCGCCAGCTGGGCCGCAGGATTCATGCCTGCTCAGCTGCCTGATAATCGCCAGCTGGGCCGCAGGATTCATGCCTGCTCAGCTGCCTGATAATCGCCAGCTGGGCCGCAGGATTCATGCCTGCTCAGCTGCCTGATAATCGCCAGCTGGGCCAGGATTCATGCCTGCTCAGCTGCCTGATAATCGCCAGCTGGGCCGCAGGATTCATGCCAGCTCAGCTGACTGATAATCGCCAGCTGGGCCGCAGGATTCATGCCTGCTCAGCTGCCTGATAATCGCCAGCTGGGCGGCAGGATTCATGCCTGCTCAGCTGCCTGATACTCGCCAGCTGGGCCGCAGGATTCATGCCTGCTCAGCTGCCTGATAATCGCCAGCTGGGCCGCAGGATTCCTGCCTGCTCAGCTGCCTGATAATCGCCAGCTGGGCCGCAGGATTCATGCCTGCTCAGCTGCTTGATTCTTGCCTGCAGAGGCACATGATCCGTGCAGGAGAGCTACCTGATCAGCACATGAGCAGTCACATGATCAGCGTCTCTCAGTCACCTCATCAGTGCCTGCTGCGGTGCGGTATCAGTGCTTGCTCACCTGCCTGATAATCGCCACCTGGGCCGCAGGATTCATGCCTGCTCAGCTGCCTGATAATCGCCAGCTGGGCCGCAGGATTCATGCCTGCTGAGCTGCCTGATAATCGCCAGCTGGGCCGCAGGATTCATGCCTGCTCAGCTGCCTGATAATCGCCAGCTGGCCGCAGGATTCATGCCTGCTCAGCTGCCTGATAACGCGCCGCAGGATTCATGCCTGCTCAGCTGCCTGATAATCGCCAGCTGGGCCGCAGGATTCATGCCTGCTCAGCTGCCTGATAATCGCCAGCTGGGCCGCAGGATTCATGCCTGCTCAGCTGCCTGATAATCGCCAGCTGGGCTGCAGGATTCATGCCTGCTCAGCTGCCTGATAATAGCCAGCTGGGCCGAAGGATTCACGCCTGCTCAGCTGCCTGATAATCGCCAGCTGGGCCGCAGGATTCATGCCTGCTCAGCTGCCTGATAACCGCCAGCTGGGCCGCAGGATTCATGCCTGCTCAGCTGCCTGATAATCGACAGCTGGGCCGCAGGATTCATGCCTGCTCAGCTGCCTGATAATCGCCAGCTGGGCCGCAGGATTCATGCCTGCTCAGCTGCCTGATAATCGCCAGCTGGGCCGCAGGATTCATGCCTGCTCAGCTGCCTGATAATCACCAGCTGGGCCGCAGGATTCATGCCTCCTCAGCTGCTTGATTCTTGCCTGCTGAGGCACATGATCCGTGCAGGAGACCCACCTGATCAGCACATGAGCAGTCACATGATCAGCGCCTCTCAGTCACCTGATCACTGCATGACAGGCACGTGATCAGTGCCTGCGAGGTGCGGGATCAGCGCCTGCTCACCTGCCTGATAATCGCCAGCTGGGCCGCAGGATTCATGCCTGCTCAGCTGCCTGATAATCGCCAGCTGGGCCGCAGTATTCATGCCTGCTCAGCTGCCTGATAATCGCCAGCTGGGCCGCAGGATTTATGCCTGCTCAGCTGCTTGATTCTTGCCTGCTGAGGCAAATGATCCGTGCAGGAGACCTACCTGATCAGCACATGAGCAGTCACATGATCAGCGCCTCTCAGTCACCTGATCACTGCATGACAGGCACGTGATCAGTGCCTGCTGAGGTGCGGGATCAGCGACTGTTCAGCTGCCTGATAATCGCCAGCTGGGCCGCAGGATTCATGCCTCCTCAGCTGCCTGATAATCGCCAGCTGGGCCGCAGATTCATGCCTGCTCAGCTGCCTGATAATCGCCAGCTGGGCCGCAGGATTCATGCCTGCTCAGCTGCCTGATAACGCCAGCTGGGCCGCAGGATTCATGCCTGCTCAGCTGCCTGATAATCGCCAGCTGGGCCGCAGGATTCATGCCTGCTCAGCGCCTGATAATCGCCAGCAGCTGGGCCGCAGGATTCATGCCTCCTCAGCTGCCTGATAATCGCCTGAGGCACATGATCCGTGCAGGAGAGCTACCTGACAGCACATGAGCAGCCCAGACTGGTGCCCAGTCACCTGATCACTGCATGACAGGCACGTGATAATCGCCAGCTGAGCCGCGGGATTCATGCCTGCTCAGCTGCCTGATAATCGCCAGCTGGGCCCCAGGATTCATGCCTGCTCAGCTGCCTGATAATCGCCAGCTGGGCTGCAGGATTCATGCCTGCTCAGCTGCCTGATAATCAGCAGCTGGGCCGCAGGATTCATTTCTGCTCAGCTGCTTGATTCTTGCCTGCTGAGGCACATGATCCGTGCAGGAGACTACCTGATCAGCACATGAGCAGTCACATGATCAGCGCCTCTCAGTCACCTGATCACTGCATGACAGGCACGTGATCAGTGCCTGCTGAGGTGCGGGATCAGCGCCTGCTCAACTGCCTGATAATCGCCAGCTGGGCCGCAGGATTCATGCCTGCTCAGCTGCCTGATAATCAGCTGGGCCGCAGGATTCATGCCTGCTCAGCTGCCTGATAATCGCCAGCTGGGCCGCAGGATTCATGCCAGCTCAGCTGCCTGATAATCGCCAGCTGGGCCGCAGGACTCATGCCTGCTCAGCTGCCTGATAACGCCAGCTGGGCCGCAGGATTCATGCCTGCTCAGCTGCCTGATAACGCCAGCTGGGCCGCAGGATTCATGCCTGCTCAGCTGCCTGATAACGCCAGCTGGGCCGCAGGATTCATGCCAGCTCAGCTGACTGATAATCGCCAGCTGGGCCAGGATTCATGCCTGCTCAGCTGCCTGATAATCGCCAGCTGGGCCGCAGGATTCATGCCTGCTCAGCTGCCTGATACTCGCCAGCTGGGCCGCAGGATTCATGCCTGCTCAGCTGCCTGATAATCGCCAGCTGGGCCGCAGGATTCATGCCTGCTCAGCTGCCTGATAATCGCCAGCTGGGCCGCAGGATTCATGCCTGCTCAGCTGCTTGATTCTTGCCTGCTGAGGCACATGATCCGTGCAGGAGACCTACCTGATCAGCACATGAGCAGTCACATGATCAGCGCCTCTCAGTCACCTGATCACTGCATGACAGGCACGTTATCAGTGCCTGCTGAGGTGCGGGATCAGCGCCTGCTCACCTGCCTGATAATCGCCAGCTGGGCCGCAGGATTCATGCCTGCTCAGCTGCCTGATAATCGCCAGCTGGGCCGCAGGATTCATGCCTGCTCAGCTGCCTGATAATCGCCAGCTGGGCCGCAGGATTCATGCCTGCTCAGCTGCCTGATAATCGCCAGCTGGGCCGCAGGATTCATGCCTGCTCAGCTGCCTGATAACGCCAGCTGGGCCGCAGGATTCATGCCTGCTCAGCTGCCTGATAATCGCCAGCTGGGCCGCAGGATTCATGCCTGCTCAGCTGCCTGATAATCGCCAGCTGGGCCGCAGGATTCATGCCTGCTCAGCTGCCTGATAATGCCAGCTGGGCCGCAGGATTCATGCCTGCTCAGCTGTCTGATAATCGCCAGCTGGGCCGCAGGATTCATGCCTGCTCAGCTGCCTGATAACGCCAGCTGGGCCGCAGGATTCATGCCTGCTCAGCTGCCTGATAATCGCCAGCTGGGCCGCAGGATCCGCGCCTGCTCAGCTGCCTGATAACTGCTGGGCCGCAGGATTCATGCCTGCTCAGCTGCCTGATAACTCGCCAGCTGGGCCGCAGGATCATGCCTGCTCAGCTGCCTGATAATCGCCAGCTGGGCCGCAGGATTCATGCCTGCTCAGCTGCCTGATAATCGCCAGCTGGGCCGCAGGATTCATGCCTGCTCAGCTGCTTGATTCTTGCCTGCTGAGGCACATGATCCGTGCAGGAGACCTACCTGATCAGCACATGAGCAGTCACATGATCACTCAGTCACCTGATCACTGCATGACAGGCACGTGATCAGTGCCTGCTGATGCGGGATCAGCGCCTGCTCAGCTGCCTGATAATCGCCAGCTGGGCCGCAGGATTCATGCCTGCTCAGCTGCCTGATAATCGCCAGCTGGGCCGCAGTATTCATGCCTGCTCAGCTGCCTGATAATCGCCAGCTGGGCCGCAGGATTCATGCCTGCTCAGCTGCTTGATTCTTGCCTGCTGAGGCACATGATCCGTGCAGAGAGCTACCTGATCAGCACATGAGCAGTCACATGATCAGCGCCTCTCAGTCACCTGATCACTGCATGACAGGCACGTGATCAGTGCCTGCTGAGGTGCGGGATCAGCGCCTGCTCAGCTGCCTGATAATCGCCAGCTGGGCCGCAGGATTCATGCCTGCTCAGCTGCCTGATAATCGCCAGCTGGGCCGCAGGATTCATGCCTGCTCAGCTGCCTGATAACGCCAGCTGGGCCGCAGGATCATGCCTGCTCAGCTGCCTGATAACGCCAGCTGGGCCGCAGGATTCATGCCTGCTCAGCTGCCTGATAATCGCCAGCTGGGCCGCAGGATTCATGCCTGCTCAGCTGCCTGATAATCACCAGTTGGGCCGCAGGATTCATGCCTGCTCAGCTGCTTGATTCTTGCCTGCTGAGGCACATGATCCGTGCAGGAGAGCTACCTGATCAGCACATGAGCAGTCACAAGATCAGCGCCTCTCAGTCACCTGATCACTGCATGACAGGCACGTGATCAGTGCCTGCTGAGGTGCGGGATCAGCGCCTGCTCAGCTGCCTGATAATCGCCAGCTGGGCCGCAGGATTCATGCCTGCTCAGCTGCCTGATAATCGCCAGCTGGGCCGCAGGATTCATGCCTGCTCAGCTGCCTGATAATCGCCAGCTGGGCCGCAGGATTCAAGCCTGCTCAGCTGCTTGATCTTGCCTGCTGAGGCACATGATCCGTGCAGGAGACCTACCTGATCAGCACATGAGCAGTCACATGATCAGCGCCTCAGTCACCTGATCACTGCATGACAGGCACGTGATCAGTGCCTGCTGTGCGGGATCAGCGCCTGCTCAACTGCCTGATAATCGCCAGCTGGGCCGCAGGATTCATGCCTGCTCAGCTGCCTGATAATCGCCAGCTGGGCCGCAGGATTCATGCCTGCTCAGCTGCCTGATAATCGCCAGCTGGGCCGCAGGATTCATGCCTGCTCAGCTGCCTGATAATCGCCAGCTGGGCCGCAGGATTCATGCCTGCTCAGCTGCCTGATAATCGCCAGCTGGGCCGCAGGATTCATGCCTGCTCAGCTGCCTGATAACGCCAGCTGGGCCGCAGGATTCATGCCTGCTCAGCTGCCTGATAATCGCCAGCTGGGCCGCAGGATTCATGCCAGCTCAGCTGACTGATAATCGCCAGCTGGGCCGCAGGATTCATGCCTGCTCAGCTGCCTGATAATCGACAGCTGGGCCGCAGGATTCATGCCTGCTCAGCTGCCTGATAACGCCAGCTGGGCCGCAGGATTCATGCCTGCTCAGCTGCCTGATAACGCCAGCTGGGCCGCAGGATTCATGCCTGCTCAGCTGCCTGATAAACGCCAGCTGGGCCGCAGGATTCATGCCTGCTCAGCTGCTTGATTCTTGCCTGCTGAGGCACATGATCCATGCTGGAGAGCTACCTGATCAGCACATGAGCAGTCACATGATCAGCGCTCTCAGTCACCTGATCACTGCATGACAGGCACGTTATCAGTGCCTGCTGAGGTGCGGGATCAGCGCCTGCTCAGCTGCCTGATAATCGCCAGCTGGGCCGCAGGATTCATGCCTGCTCAGCTGCCTGATAATCGCCAGCTGGGCCGCAGGATTCATGCCTGCTCAGCTGCCTGATAATCGCCAGCTGGGCCGCAGGATTCATGCCTGCTCAGCTGCCTGATAATCGCCAGCTGGGCCGCAGGATTCATGCCTGCTCAGCTGCCTGATAACGCCAGCTGGGCCGCAGGATTCATGCCTGCTCAGCTGCCTGATAACGCCAGCTGCAGGATCATGCCTGCTCAGCTGCCTGATAATCGCCAGCTGGGCCGCAGGATTCATGCCTGCTCAGCTGCCTGATAATCGCCAGCTGGGCCGCAGGATTCATGCCTGCTCAGCTGCTGATATCCAGCTGGGCCGCAGGATTCATGCCTGCTCAGCTGCCTGATAATCGCCAGCTGGGCCGCAGGATTCATGCCTGCTCAGCTGCTTGATTCTTGCCTGCTGAGGCACATGATCCGTGCAGGAGACCTACCTGATCAGCACATGAGCAGTCACATGATCAGGCCTCTCAGTCACCTGATCACTGCATGACAGGCACGTGATCAGTGCCTGCTGGGTGCGGGATCATGCCTGCTCAGCTGCCTGATAATCGCCAGCTGGGCCGCAGGATTCATGCCTGCTCAGCTGCCTGATAATCGCCAGCTGGGCCGCAGGATTCATGCCTGCTCAGCTGCCTGATAATCGCCAGCTGGGCCGCAGGATTCATGCCTGCTCAGCTGCTTGATTCTTGCCTGCTGAGGCACATGATCCGTGCAGGAGAGCTGCCTGATCAGCACATGAGCAGTCACATGATCAGCGCCTCTCATTCACCTGATCACTGCATGACAGGCACGTGATCAGTGCCTGCTGAGGTGCGGGATCAGCGCCTGCTCAACTGCCTGATAATCGCCAGCTGGGCCGCAGGATTCATGCCTGCTCAGCTGCCTGATAATCGCCAGCTGGGCCGCAGGATTCATGCCTGCTCAGCTGCCTGATAACGCCAGCTGGGCCGCAGGATTCATGCCTGCTCAGCTGCCTGATAATCGCCAGCTGGGCCGCAGGATTCATGCCTGCTCAGCTGCCTGATAATCGCCAGCTGGGCCGCAGGATTCATGCCTGCTCAGCTGCCTGATAATCGCCAGCTGGGCCGCGGGATTCATGCCTGCTCAGCTGCCTGATAATCGCCAGCTGGGCCGCAGGATTCATGCCTGCTCAGCTGCCTGATAATCGCCAGCTGGGCCGCAGGATTCATGCCTGCTCAGCTGCCTGATAATCGCCAGCTGGGCCGCAGGATTCATGCCTGCTCAGCTGCCTGATAATCGCCAGCTGGGCCGCAGGATTCATGCCTGCTCAGCTGCCTGATAATCGCCAGCTGGGCCGCAGGATTCATGCCTGCTCAGCTGCCTGATATCGCCAGCTGGGCCGCAGGATTCATGCCTGCTCAGCTGCCTGATAATCGCCAGCTGGGCCGCAGGATTCATGCCTGCTCAGCTGCCTGATAATCGCCAGCTGGGCCGCAGGATTCATGCCTGCTCAGCTGCCTGATAATCGCCAGCTGGGCCGCAGGATTCATGCCTGCTCAGCTGCCTGATAATCGCCAGCTGGGCCGCAGGATTCATGCCTGCTCAGCTGCCTGATAATCGCCAGCTGGGCCGCAGGATTCATGCCTGCTCAGCTGCCTGATAATCGCCAGCTGGGCCGCAGGATTCATGCCTGCTCAGCTGCCTGATAATCACCAGTTGGGCCGCAGGATTCATGCCTCCTCAGCTGCTTGATTCTTGCCTGCTGAGGCACATGATCCGTGCAGGAGACCTACCTGATCAGCACATGAGCAGTCACATGATCAGCGCCTCAGTCACCTGATCACTGCATGACAGGCACGTGATCAGTGCCTGCTGAGGTGCG
Organism: Bos javanicus; assembly: GCF_032452875.1. Taxonomy (NCBI): domain Eukaryota; kingdom Metazoa; phylum Chordata; class Mammalia; order Artiodactyla; family Bovidae; genus Bos; species Bos javanicus. Next base: position 142,764 of record NW_026893695.1, read on the forward strand.
GGATCAGCGCCTGCTCAACTGCCTGATAATCGCCAGCTGGGCCGCAGGATTCATGCCTGCTCAGCTGCCTGATAATCGCCAGCTGGGCCGCAGGATTCATGCCTGCTCAGCTGCCTGATAATCGCCAGCTGGGCCGCAGGATTCATGCCTGCTCAGCTGCCTGATAATCGCCAGCTGGGCCGCAGGATTCATGCCTGCTCAGCTGCCTGATAATCGCCAGCTGGGCCGCAGGATTCATGCCTGCTCAGCTGCCTGATAATCACCAGCTGGGCCGCAGGATTCAATCCTGCTCAGCTGCTTGATTCTTGCCTGCTGAGGCACATGATCCGTGCAGGAGACCTACCTGATCAGCACATGAGCAGTCACATGATCAGCGCCTCTCAGTCACCTGATCACTGCATGACAGGCACGTGATCAGTGCCTGCTGAGGTGCGGGATCAGCGCCTGCTCAACTGCCTGATAATCGCCAGCTGGGCCGCAGGATTCATGCCTGCTCAGCTGCCTGATAATCGCCAGCTGGGCCGCAGGATTCATGCCTGCTCAGCTGCCTGATAATCGCCAGCTGGGCCGCAGGATTCATGCCTGCTCAGCTGCCTGATAACGCCAGCTGGGATTCATCCTGCTCAGCTGCCTGATAATCGCCAGCTGGGCCGCAGGATTCATGCCTGCTCAGCTGCCTGATAATCGCCAGCTGGGCCGCAGGATTCATGCCTGCTCAGCTGCCTGATAATCGCCAGCTGGGCCGCAGGATTCATGCCTGCTCAGCTGCCTGATAACGCCAGCTGGGCCGCAGGATTCATGCCTGCTCAGCTGCCTGATAATCGACAGCTGGGCCGCAGGATTCATGCCTGCTCAGCTGCCTGATAACGCCAGCTGGGCCGCAGGATTCATGCCTGCTCAGCTGCCTGATAATCGCCAGCTGGGCCGCAGGATTCATGCCTGCTCAGCTGCCTGATAATCGCCAGCTGGGCCGCAGGATTCATGCCTGCTCAGCTGCTTGATTCTTGCTGCTGAGGCACATGATCCGTGCAGGAGAGCTACCTGATCAGCACATGAGCAGTCACATGATCAGCGCCCTCAGTCACCTGATCACTGCATGACAGGCACGTGATCAGTGCCTGCTGAGGTGCGGGATCAGCGCCTGCTCAGCTGCCTGATAATCGCCAGCTGGGCCGCAGGATTCATGCCTGCTCAGCTGCCTGATAATCGCCAGCTGGGCCGCAGGATTCATGCCTGCTCAGCTGCCTGATAATCGCCAGCTGGGCCGCAGGATTCATGCCTGCTCAGCTGCCTGATAATCGCCAGCTGGGCCGCAGGATTCATGCCTGCTCAGCTGCCTGATAATCGCCAGCTGGGCCGCAGGATTCATGCCTGCTCAGCTGCCTGATAATCGCCAGCTGGGCCGCAGGATTCATGCCTGCTCAGCTGCCTGATAATCGCCAGCTGGGCCGCAGGATTCATGCCTGCTCAGCTGCCTGATAATCGCCAGCTGGGCCGCAGGATTCATGCCTGCTCAGCTGCCTGATAATCGCCAGCTGGGCCGTAGGATTCATGTCTGCTCAGCTGCCTAATAATCGCCAGCTGGGCCGCAGGATTCATGCCCGCTCAGCTGCCTGATAATCGCCAGCTGGGCCGCAGGATTCATGCCTGCTCAGCTGCCTGATAATCGCCAGCTGGGCCGCAGGATTCATGCCTGCTCAGCTGCCTGATAATCGCCAGCTGGGCCGCAGGATTCATGCCTGCTCAGCTGCCTGATAATCGCCAGCTGGGCCGCAGGATTCATGCCTGCTCAGCTGCCTGATTATCAGCAGCTGGGCCGCAGGATTCATGCCTGCTCAGCTGCTTGATTCTTGCCTGCTGAGGCACATGATCTGTGCAGGAGACCTACCTGATCAGTACATGAGCAGTCACATGATCAGCGCCTCTCAGTCACCTGATCACTGCATGACAGGCACGTGATCAGTGCCTGCTGAGGTGCGGGATCAGCGCCTGCTCAGCTGCCTGATAATCGCCAGCTGGGCCGCAGGATTCATGCCTGCTCAGCTGCCTGATAACGCCAGCTGGGCCGCAGGATTCATGCCTGCTCAGCTGCCTGATAATCGCCAGCTGGGCCGCAGGATTCATGCCTGCTCAGCTGCCTGATAATCGCCAGCTGGGCCGCAGGATTCATGCCTGCTCAGCTGCCTGATAACGCCAGCTGGGCCGCAGGATTCATGCCTGCTCAGCTGCCTGATAATCGCCAGCTGGGCCGCAGGATTCATGCCTGCTCAGCTGCCTGATAATCGCCAGCTGGGCCGCAGGATTCATGCCTGCTCAGCTGCCTGATAATCGCCAGCTGGGCCGCAGGATTCATGCCTGCTCAGCTGCCTGATAATCGCCAGCTGGGCCGCAGGATTCATGCCTGCTCAGCTGCTTGATCTTGCCTGCTGAGGCACATGATCCGTGCAGGAGAGCTACCTGATCAGCACATGAGCAGTCACATGATCAGCGCCTCAGTCACCTGATCACTGCATGACAGGCACGTGATCAGTGCCTGCTGAGGTGCGGGATCAGCGCCTGCTCAGCTGCCTGATAATCGCCAGCTGGGCCGCAGGATTCATGCCTGCTCAGCTGCCTGATAAACGCCAGCTGGGCCGCAGGATTCATGCCTGATCAGCTGCCTGATAATCGCCAGCTGGGCCGCAGGATTCATGCCTGCTCAGCTGCTGATAATCGCCAGCTGGGCCGCAGGATTCATGCCTGCTCAGCTGCCTGATAATCGCCAGCTGGGCCGCAGGATTCATGCCTGCTCAGCTGCCTGATAATCGCCAGCTGGGCCGCAGGATTCATGCCTGCTCAGCTGCCTGATAACGCCAGCTGGGCCGATTCTTGCCTGCTCAGCTGCCTGATAATCATGCCTGCTCAGCTGCCTGATAATCGCCGCAGGATTCATGCCTGCTCAGCTGCCTGATAATCGCCAGCTGGGCCGCAGGATTCATGCCTCCTCAGCTGCTTGATTCTTGCCTGGAGGCACATGATCCGTGCAGGAGAGCTACCTGATCAGCACATGAGCAGTCACATGATCAGCGCTCTCAGTCACCTGATCACTGCATGACAGGCACGTGATCAGTGCCTGCTGAGGTGCGGGATCAGCGCCTGCTCAGCTGCCTGATAATCGCCAGCTGGGCCGCAGGATTCATGCCTGCTCAGCTGCCTGATAATCGCCAGCTGGGCCGCAGGATTCATGCCTGCTCAGCTGCCTGATAATCGCCAGCTGGGCCGCAGGATTCATGCCTGCTCAGCTGCGTGATTCTTGCCTGCTGAGGCACATGATCCGTGCAGGAGAGCTACCTGATCAGCACATGAGCAGTCATGATCAGCGCCTCTCAGTCACCTGATCACTGCATGACAGGCACGTGATCAGTGCCTGCTGAGGTGCGGGATCAGCGCTGCTCAGCTGCCTGATAATCGCCAGCTGGGCCGCAGGATTCATGCCTGCTCAGCTGCCTGATAATCGCCAGCTGGGCCGCAGGATTCATGCCTGCTCAGCTGCCTGATAATCGCCAGCTGGGCCGCAGGATTCATGCCTGCTCAGCTGCCTGATAATCGCCAGCTGGGCCGCAGGATACATGCCTGCTCAGCTGCCTGATAATCGCCAGCTGGGCCGCAGGATTCATGCCTGCTCAGCTGCCTGATAATCGCCAGCTGGGCCGCAGGATTCATGCCTGCTCAGCTGCCTGATAACGCCAGCTGGGCCGCAGGATTCATGCCTGCTCAGCTGCCTGATAATCGCCAGCTGGTCTGCAGGATTCATGCCTGCTCAGCTGCCTGATAATCGCCAGCTGGGCCGCAGGATTCATGCCTGCTCAGCTGCCTGATAACGCCAGCTGGGCCGCAGGATTCATGCCTGCTCAGCTGCCTGATAATCGCCAGCTGGGCCGCAGGATTCATGCCTGCTCAGCTGCGTGATAACCGCCAGCTGGGCCACAGGATTCATGCCTGCTCAGCTGCCTGATAATCGCCAGCTGGGCCGCAGGATTCATGCCTGCTCAGCTGCCTGATAATCGCCAGCTGGGCCGCAGGATTCATGCCTGCTCAGCTGCCTGATAATGCCAGCTGGGCCGCAGGATTCATGCCTGCTCAGCTGCCTGATAATCGCCAGCTGGGCCGCAGGATTCATGCCTGCTCAGCTGCCTGATAATCGCCAGCTGGGCCGCAGGATTCATGCCTGCTCAGCAGCCTGATAATCGCCAGCTGGGCCGCAGGATTCATGCCTGCTCAGCTGTCTGATAATCGCCAGCTGGGCCGCAGGATTCATGCCTGCTCAGCTGCTTGATTCTTGCCTGCTGAGGCACATGATCCGTGCAGGAGACCTACCTGATCAGCACATGAGCAGTCACATGATCAGCGCCTCTCAGTCACCTGATCACTGCATGACAGGCACGTGATCAGTGCCTGCTGAGGTGCGGGATCAGCGCCTGCTCAACTGCCTGATAATCGCCAGCTGGGCCGCAGGATTCATGCCTGCTCAGCTGTCTGATAATCGCCAGCTGGGCCGCAGGATTCATGCCTGCTCAGCTGCCTGATAATCGCCAGCTGGGCCGCAGGATTCATGCCTGCTCAGCTGTCTGATAATCGCCAGCTGGGCCGCAGGATTCATGCCTGCTCAGCTGCCTGATAATCGCCAGCTGGGCCGCAGGATTCATGCCTGCTCAGCTGCCTGATAATCGCCAGCTGGGCCGCAGGATTCAAGCCTGCTCAGCTGCTTGATTCTGCCTGCTGAGGCACATGATCCGTGCAGGAGAGCTACCTGATCAGCACATGAGCAGTCACATGATCAGCGCCTCTCAGCCTGATCACTGCATGACAGGCACGTGATCAGTGCCTGAGGATCAGCGCCTGCTCAGCTGCCTGATAATCGCCAGCTGGGCCGCAGGATTCATGCCTGCTCAGCTGCCTGATAATCGCCAGCTGGGCCGCAGGATTCATGCCTGCTCAGCTGCCTGATAACGCCAGCTGGGCCGCAGGATTCATGCCTGCTCAGCTGCCTGATAATCGCCAGCCGCAGGGATTCATGCCTGCTCAGCTGCCTGATAATCGCCAGCTGGGCCGCAGGATTCATGCCTGCTCAGCTGCCTGATAACGCCAGCTGGGCCGCAGGATTCATGCCTGCTCAGCTGCATGATAATCGCCAGCTGGGCCGCAGGATTCATGCCTGCTCAGCTGACTGATAATCGCCAGCTGGGCCGCAGGATTCATGCCTGCTCAGCTGCCTGATAACCGACAGCTGGGCCGCAGGATTCATGCCTGCTCAGCTGCCTGGTAATCGCCAGCTGGGCCGCAGGATTCATGCCTGCTCAGCTGCCTGATAATCGCCAGCTGGGCCGCAGGATTCATGCCTGCTCAGCTGCCTGATAATCACCAGCTGGGCCGCAGGATTCATGCCTGCTCAGCTGCTTGATTCTTGCCTGCTGAGGCACATGATCCGTGCAGGAGAGCTACCTGATCAGCACATGAGCAGTCACATGATCAGCGCCTCTCAGTCACCTGATCACTGCATGACAGGCACGTGATCAGTGCCTGCTGAGGTGCGGGATAATCGCCTGCTCAGCTGCCTGATAATCGCCAGCTGGGCCGCAGGATTCATGCCTGCTCAGCTGCCTGATAATCGCCAGCTGGGCCGCAGGATTCATGCCTGCTCAGCTGCCTGATAACGCCAGCTGGGCCGCAGGATTCATGCCTGCTCAGCTGCCTGATAATCGCCAGCTGGGCCGCAGGATTCATGCCTGCTCAGCTGCCTGATAATCGCCAGCTGGGCCGCAGGATTCATGCCTGCTCAGCTGCCTGATAATCGCCAGCTGGGCGCAGGATCCATGCCTGCTCAGCTGCCTGATAACGCCAGCTGGGCCGCAGGATTCATGCCTGCCTGATAATCGCCAGCTGGGCCGCAGGATTCATGCCTGCTCAGCTGCCTGATAATAGCCAGCTGGGCCGTAGGATTCATGTCTGCTCAGCTGCCTAATAATCGCCAGCTGGGCCGCAGGATTCATGCCCGCTCAGCTGCCTGATAATCGCCAGCTGGGCCGCAGGATTCATGCCTGCTCAGCTGCCTGAATGCCAGCTGGGCCGCAGGATTCATGCCTGCTCAGCTGCCTGATAATCGCCAGCTGGGCCGCAGGATTCATGCCTGCTCAGCTGCCTGATAATCGCCAGCTGGGCCGCAGGATTCATGCCTGCTCAGCTGCCTGATAATCACCAGCTGGGCCGCAGGATTCATGCCTCCTCAGCTGCTTGATTCTTGCCTGCTGAGGCACATGATCCGTGCAGGAGACCTACCTGATCAGCACATGAGCAGTCACATGATCAGCGCCTCTCAGTCACCTGATCACTGCATGACAGGCACGTGATCAGTGCCTGCTGAGGTGCAGGATCAGCGCCTGCTCAGCTGCCTGATAATCGCCAGCTGGGCCGCAGGACTCATGCCTGCTCAGCTGCCTGATAATCGCCAGCTGGGCCGCAGGATTCATGCCTGCTCAGCTGCCTGATAATCGCCAGCTGGGCCGCAGGATTCATGCCTGCTCAGCTGCCTGATAATCGCCAGCTGGGCCGCAGGATTCATGCCTGCTCAGCTGCCTGATAATCGCCAGCTGGGCCGCAGGATTCATGCCTGCTCAGCTGCCTGATAATCGCCAGCTGGGCCGCAGGATTCATGCCTGCTCAGCTGCCTGATAATCGCCAGCTGGGCCGCAGGATTCATGCCTGCTCAGCTGCCTGATAACCGCCAGCTGGGCCGCAGGATTCATGCCTGCTCAGCTGCCTGATAATCGCCAGCTGGGCCGCAGGATTCATGCCTGCTCAGCTGCCTGATAACCGCCAGCTGGGCCGCAGGGATTCATGCCTGCTCAGCTGCCTGATAATCGCCAGCTGGGCCGCAGGATTCATGCCTGCTCAGCTGCCTGATAACCGCCAGCTGGGCCGCAGGATTCATGCCTGCTCAGCTGCCTGATAATCGCCAGCTGGGCCGCAGGATTCATGCCTGCTCAGCTGCCTGATAATCGCCAGCTGGGCCGCAGGATTCATGCCTGCTCAGCTGCCTGATAACGCCAGCTGGGCCGCAGGATTCATGCCTGCTCAGCTGCCTGATAATCGCCAGCTGGGCCGCAGGATTCATGCCTGCTCAGCTGCCTGATAATCGCCAGCTGGGCCGCAGGATTCATGCCTGCTCAGCTGCCTGATAACGCCAGCTGGGCCGCAGGATTCATGCCTGCTCAGCTGCCTGATAATCACCAGTTGGGCCGCAGGATTCATGCCTGCTCAGCTGCTTGATTCTTGCCTGAGGCACATGATCCGTGCAGGAGCTACCTGATCAGCACATGAGCAGTCACATGATCAGCGCCTCTCAGCCACCTGATCACTGCATGACAGGCACGTGATCAGTGCCTGCTGAGGTGCGGGATCAGCGCCTGCTCAGCTGCCTGATAATCGCCAGCTGGGCCGCAGGATTCATGCCTGCTCAGCTGCCTGATAATCGCCAGCTGGGCCGCAGGATTCATGCCTGCTCAGCTGCCTGATAATCGCCAGCTGGGCCGCAGGATTCAAGCCTGCTCAGCTGCTTGATTCTGCCTGCTGAGGCACATGATCCGTGCAGGAGAGCTACCTGATCAGCACATGAGCAGTCACATGATCAGCGCCCTCAGTCACCTGATCACTGCATGACAGGCACGTGATCAGTGCCTGCTGAGGTGCGGGATCAGCGCCTGCTCAACTGCCTGATAATCGCCAGCTGGGCCGCAGGATTCATGCCTGCTCAGCTGCCTGATAATCGCCAGCTGGGCCGCAGGATTCATGCCTGCTCAGCTGCCTGATAATAGCTGGGCCGCAGGATTCATGCCTGCTCAGCTGCCTGATAATCGCCAGCTGGGCCGCAGGATTCATGCCTGCTCAGCTGCCTGATAATCGCCAGCTGGGCCGCAGGATTCATGCCTGCTCAGCTGCCTGATAATCGCCAGCTGGGCCGCAGGATTCATGCCTGCTCAGCTGCCTGATAATCGCCAGCTGGGCCGCAGGATTCATGCCTGCTCAGCTGCCTGATAACGCCAGCTGGGCCGCAGGATTCATGCCTGCTCAGCTGCCTGATAACGCCAGCTGGGCCGCAGGATTCATGCCTGCTCAGCTGCCTGATAATCGCCAGCTGGGCCGCAGGATTCATGCCTGCTCAGCTGCCTGATAACGCCAGCTGGGCCGCAGGATTCATGCCTGCTCAGCTGCCTGATAACGCCAGCTGGGCCGCAGGATTCATGCCTGCTCAGCTGCCTGATCGCCAGCTGGGCCGCAGGATTCATGCCTGCTCAGCTGCCTGATAATCGCCAGCTGGGCCGCAGGATTCATGCCTGCTCAGCTGCCTGATATTCGCCAGCTGGGCCGCAGGATTCATGCCTGCTCAGCTGCCTGATAATCGCCAGCTGGGCCGCAGGATTCATGCCTGCTCAGCTGCCTGATAATCGCCAGCTGGGCCGCAGGATTCATGCCTGGTCAGCTGCCTGATAATCGCCAGTTGGGCCGCAGGATTCATGCCTGCTCAGCTGCTTGATTTTGCCTGCTGAGGCACATGATCCGTGCAGGAGACCTACCTGATCAGCACATGAGCAGTCACATGATCAGCGCCTCTCAGTCACCTGATCACTGCATGACAGGCACGTGATCAGTGCCTGCTGAGGTGCGGGATCAGCGCCTGCTCAGCTGCCTGATAATCGCCAGCTGGGCCGCAGGATTCATGCCTGCTCAGCTGCCTGATAATCGCCAGCTGGGCCGCAGGATTCATGCCTGCTCAGCTGCCTGATAATCGCCAGCTGGGCCGCAGGATTCATGCCTGCTCAGCTGCTTGATTCTTGCCTGCTGAGGCACATGATCCGTGCAGGAGCTACCTGATCAGCACATGAGCAGTCACATGATCAGCGCCTCTCAGTCACCTGATCACTGCATGACAGGCACGTGATCAGTGCCTGCTGAGTGCGGGATCAGCGCCTGCTCAGCTGCCTGATAATCGCCAGCTGGGCCGCAGGATTCATGCCTGCTCAGCTGCCTGATAATCGCCAGCTGGGCCGCAGGATTCATGCCTGCTCAGCTGCCTGATAATCGCCAGCTGGGCCGCAGGATTGATGCCTGCTCAGCTGCCTGATAATCGCCAGCTGGGCCGCAGGATTCATGCCTGCTCAGCTGCCTGATAATCGCCAGCTGGGCCGCAGGATTCATGCCTGCTCAGCTGCCTGATAATCGCCAGCTGGGCCGCAGGATTCATGCCTGCTCAGCTGCCTGATAATCGCCAGCTGGGCCGCAGGATTCATGCCTGCTCAGCTGCCTGATAACGCCAGCTGGGCCGCAGGATTCATGCCTGCTCAGCTGCCTGATAACGCCAGCTGGGCCGCAGGATTCATGCCTGCTCAGCTGCCTGATAATCGCCAGCTGGGCCGCAGGATTCATGCCTGCTCAGCTGCCTGATAATCGCCAGCTGGGCCGCAGGATTCATGCCTGCTCAGCTGCCTGATAACGCCAGCTGGGCCGCAGGATTCATGCCTGCTCAGCTGCCTGATAATCGCCAGCTGGGCCGCAGGATTCATGCCTGCTCAGCTGCCTGATAATCGCCAGCTGGGCCGCAGGATTCATGCCTGCTCAGCTGCCTGATAATCGCCAGCTGGGCCGCAGGATTCATGCCTGCTCAGCTGCCTGATAATCGCCAGCTGGGCCGCAGGATTCATGCCTGCTCAGCTGCTTGATTCTGCCTGCTGAGGCACAGGATCCGGCAGGAGAGCTACCTGATCAGCACATGAGCAGTCACATGATCAGCGCCTCAGTCACCTGATCACTGCATGACAGGCACGTGATCAGTGCCTGCTGAGGTGCGGCAGGCTCACCTGCTCAGCTGCCTGATAATCGCCAGCTGGGCCGCAGGATTCATGCCTGCTCAGCTGCCTGATAATCGCCAGCTGGGCCGCAGGATTCATGCCTGCTCAGCTGCCTGATAATCGCCAGCTGGGCCGCAGGATTCATGCCTGCTCAGCTGCTTGATTCTTGCCTGCTGGGGCACATGATCCGTGCAGGAGAGCTACCTGATCAGCACATGAGCAGTCACATGATCAGCGCCTCTCAGTCACCTGATCACTGCAGCTGACAGGCACGGATCAGTGCCTGCTGAGGTGCGGGATCAGCGCCTGCTCAGCTGCCTGATAATCGCCAGCTGGGCCGCAGGATTCATGCCTGCTCAGCTGCCTGATAATCGCCAGCTGGGCCGCAGGATTCATGCCTGCTCAGCTGCCTGATAATCGCCAGCTTGGCCGCAGGATTCACGCCTGCTCAGCTGCCTGATAATCGCCAGCTGGGCCGCAGGATTCATGCCTGCTCAGCTGCCTGATAATCGCCAGCTGGGCCGCAGGATCCGTGCCTGCTCAGCTGCCTGATAATCGCCAGCTGGGCCGGAGGATTCATGCCTGCTCAGCTGCCTGATAATCGCCAGCTGGGCCGCAGGATTCATGCCTGCTCAGCTGCTTGATTCTGCCTGCTGAGGCACATGATCCGTGCAGGAGAGCTACCTGATCAGCACATGAGCAGTCACATGATCAGCTCTCAGTCACCTGATCACTGCATGACAGGCACGTGATCAGTGCCTGCTGAGGTGCGGGATCAGCGCCTGCTCAGCTGCCTGATAATCGCCAGCTGGGCCGCAGGATTCATGCCTGCTCAGCTGCCTGATAATCGCCAGCTGGGCCGCAGGATTCATGCCTGCTCAGCTGCCTGATAATCGCCAGCTGGGCCGCAGGATTCATGCCTGCTCAGCTGCCTGATAATCGCCAGCTGGGCCGCAGGATTCATGCCTGCTCAGCTGCCTGCTTGATTCTTGCCTGCTGAGGCACATGATCCGTGCAGGAGAGCTACCTGATCAGCACATGAGCAGTCACATGATCAGCGCCTCAGTCACCTGATCACTGCATGACAGGCACGTGATCAGTGCCTGCTGAGGTGCGGGATCAGCGCCTGCTCAGCTGCCTGATAATCGCCAGCTGGGCCGCAGGATTCATGCCTGCTCAGCTGCCTGATAATCGCCAGCTGGGCCGCAGGATTCATGCCTGCTCAGCTGCCTGATAATCGCCAGCTGGGCCGCAGGATTCATGCCTGCTCAGCTGCCTGATAATCGCCAGCTGGGCCGCAGGATTCATGCCTGCTCAGCTGCCTGATAACCGCCAGCTGGGCCGCAGGATTCATGCCTGCTCAGCTGCCTGATAATCGCCAGCTGGGCCGCAGGATTCATGCCTGCTCAGCTGCCTGATAATCGCCAGCTGGGCCGCAGGATTCATGCCTGCTCAGCTGCCTGATAATCGCCAGCTGGGCCGCAGGATTCATGCCTGCTCAGCTGCCTGATAATCGCCAGCTGGGCCGCAGGATTCATGCCTGCTCAGCTGCCTGATAATCGCCAGCTGGGCCGCAGGATTCATGCCTGCTCAGCTGCCTGATAACGCCAGCTGGGCCGCAGGATTCATGCCTGCTCAGCTGCCTGATAATCGCCAGCTGGGCCGCAGGATTCATGCCTGCTCAGCTGCCTGATAATCGCCAGCTGGGCCGCAGGATTCATGCCTGCTCAGCTGCCTGATAATCGCCAGCTGGGCCGCAGGATTCATGCCTGCTCAGCTGCCTGATTCTTGCCTGCTGAGGCACATGATCCGGCAGGAGAGCTACCTGATCAGCACATGAGCAGTCACATGATCAGCGCCTCAGTCACCTGATCACTGCATGACAGGCACTGATCAGTGCCTGCTGAGGTGGGATCATGCCTGCTCAGCTGCCTGATAATCGCCAGCTGGGCCGCAGGATTCATGCCTGCTCAGCTGCCTGATAATCGCCAGCTGGGCCGCAGGATTCATGCCTGCTCAGCTGCCTGATAATCGCCAGCTGGGCCGCAGGATTCATGCCTGCTCAGCTGCCTGATAATCGCCAGCTGGGCCGCAGGATTCATGCCTGCTCAGCTGCCTGATAATCGCCAGCTGGGCCGCAGGATTCATGCCTGCTCAGCTGCCTGATAATCGCCAGCTGGGCCGCAGGATTCATGCCTGCTCAGCTGCCTGATAATCGCCAGCTGGGCCGCAGGATTCATGCCTGCTCAGCTGCCTGATAATCGCCAGCTGGGCCGCAGGATTCATGCCTGCTCAGCTGCCTGATAATCGCCAGCTGGGCCGCAGGATTCATGCCTGCTCAGCTGCCTGATAATCGCCAGCTGGGCCGCAGGATTCATGCCTGCTCAGCTGCCTGATAATCGCCAGCTGGGCCGCAGGATTCATGCCTGCTCAGCTGCCTGATAATCGCCAGCTGGGCCGCAGGATTCATGCCTGCTCAGCTGCTTGATTCTTGCCTGCTGAGGCACATGATCCGTGCAGGAGAGCTACCTGATCAGCACATGAGCAGTCACATGATCAGCGCCTCTCAGTCACCTGATCACTGCATGACAGGCACGTGATCAGTGCCTGCTGAGGTGCGGGATCAGCGCCTGCTCAGCTGCCTGATAATCGCCAGCTGGGCCGCAGGATTCATGCCTGCTCAGCTGCCTGATAATCGCCAGCTGGGCCGCAGGATTCATGCCTGCTCAGCTGCCTGATAATCGCCAGCTGGGCCGCAGGATTCATGCCTGCTCAGCTGCCTGATAATCGCCAGCTGGGCCGCAGGATTCATGCCTGCTCAGCTGCCTGATAATCGCCAGCTGGGCCGCAGGATTCATGCCTGCTCAGCTGCCTGATAATCGCCAGCTGGGCCGCAGGATTCATGCCTGCTCAGCTGCCTGATAATCGCCAGCTGGGCCGCAGGATTCATGCCTGCTCAGCTGCCTGATAATCGCCAGCTGGGCCGCAGGATTCATGCCTGCTCAGCTGCCTGATAATCGCCAGCTGGGCCGCAGGATTCATGCCTGCTCAGCTGCCTGATAATCGCCAGCTGGGCCGCAGGATTCATGCCTGCTCAGCTGCTTGATTCTTGCCTGCTGAGGCACATGATCCGTGCAGGAGAGCTACCTGATCAGCAGCTGAGCAGTCACATGATCAGCGCCTCAGTCACCTGATCACTGCATGACAGGCACGTGATCAGTGCCTGCTGAGGTGCGGGATCAGCGCCTGCTCAGCTGCCTGATAATCGCCAGCTGGGCCGCAGGATTCATGCCTGCTCAGCTGCCTGATAACCGCCTGCTGGGCCGCAGGATTCATGCCTGCTCAGCTGCCTGATAATCGCCAGCTGGGCCGCAGGATTCATGCCTGCTCAGCTGCCTGATAATCGCCAGCTGGGCCGCAGGATTCATGCCTGCTCAGCTGCCTGATAATCGCCAGCTGGGCCGCAGGATTCATGCCTGCTCAGCTGCCTGATAATCGCCAGCTGGGCCGCAGGATTCATGCCTGCTCAGCTGCCTGATAATCGCCAGCTGGGCCGCAGGATTCATGCCTGCTCAGCTGCCTGATAATCGCCAGCTGGGCCGCAGGATTCATGCCTGCTCAGCTGCCTGATAATCGCCAGCTGGGCCGCAGGATTCATGCCTGCTCAGCTGCCTGATTCTTGCCTGCTGAGGCACATGATCCGTGCAGGAGCTCAGCTACCTGATCAGCACATGAGCAGTCACATGATCAGCGCCTCTCAGTCACCTGATCACTGCATGACAGGCACGTGATCAGTGCCTGCTGAGGTGCGGGATCAGCCTGCTCAGCTGCCTGATAATCGCCAGCTGGGCCGCAGGATTCATGCCTGCTCAGCTGCCTGATAATCGCCAGCTGGGCCGCAGGATTCATGCCTGCTCAGCTGCTTGATTCTTGCCTGCTGAGGCACATGATCCGTGCAGGAGAGCTACCTGATCAGCACATGAGCAGTCACATGATCAGCGCCTCTCAGTCACCTGATCACTGCATGACAGGCACGTGATCAGTGCCTGCTGAGGTGCGGGATCAGCGCCTGCTCAGCTGCCTGATAATCGCCAGCTGGGCCGCAGGATTCATGCCTGCTCAGCTGCCTGATAATCGCCAGCTGGGCCGCAGGATTCATGCCTGCTCAGCTGCCTGATAATCGCCAGCTGGGCCGCAGGATTCATGCCTGCTCAGCTGCCTGATAATCGCCAGCTGGGCCGCAGGATTCATGCCTGCTCAGCTGCCTGATAATCGCCAGCTGGGCCGCAGGATTCATGCCTGCTCAGCTGCCTGATAATCGCCAGCTGGGCCGCAGGATTCATGCCTGCTCAGCTGCCTGATAATCGCCAGCTGGGCCGCAGGATTCATGCCTGCTCAGCTGCCTGATAATCGCCAGCTGGGCCGCAGGATTCATGCCTGCTCAGCTGCCTGATAATCGCCAGCTGGGCCGCAGGATTCATGCCTGCTCAGCTGCCTGATAATCGCCAGCTGGGCCGCAGGATTCATGCCTGCTCAGCTGCCTGATAATCGCCAGCTGGGCCGCAGGATTCATGCCTGCTCAGCTGCCTGATAATCGCCAGCTGGGCCGCAGGATTCATGCCTGCTCAGCTGCCTGATAATCGCCAGCTGGGCCGCAGGATTCATGCCTGCTCAGCTGCCTGATAATCGCCAGCTGGGCCGCAGGATTCATGCCTGCTCAGCTGCCTGATAATCGCCAGCTGGGCCGCAGGATTCATGCCTGCTCAGCTGCCTGATAATCGCCAGCTGGGCCGGGATTCATGCCTGCTCAGCTGCCTGATAATCGCCAGCTGGGCCGCAGGATTCATGCCTGCTCAGCTGCCTGATAATCGCCAGCTGGGCCGCAGGATTCATGCCTGCTCAGCTGCCTGATAATCGCCAGCTGGGCCGCAGGATTCATGCCTGCTCAGCTGCTTGATTCTTGCCTGCTGAGGCACATGATCCGTGCAGGAGAGCTACCTGATCAGCACATGAGCAGTCACATGATCAGCGCCTCTCAGTCACCTGATCACTGCATGACAGGCACGTGATCAGTGCCTGCTGAGGTGCGGGATCAGCGCCTGCTCAGCTGCCTGATAATCGCCAGCTGGGCCGCAGGATTCATGCCTGCTCAGCTGCCTGATAATCGCCAGCTGGGCCGCAGGATTCATGCCTGCTCAGCTGCCTGATAATCGCCAGCTGGGCCGCAGGATTCATGCCTGCTCAGCTGCCTGATAATCGCCAGCTGGGCCGCAGGATTCATGCCTGCTCAGCTGCCTGATAATCGCCAGCTGGGCCGCAGGATTCATGCCTGCTCAGCTGCCTGATAATCGCCAGCTGGGCCGCAGGATTCATGCCTGCTCAGCTGCCTGATAATCGCCAGCTGGGCCGCAGGATTCATGCCTGCTCAGCTGCCTGATAATCGCCAGCTGGGCCGCAGGATTCATGCCTGCTCAGCTGCCTGATTCTGCCTGAGGCACATGATCCGTGCAGGAGAGCCACCTGATCAGCACATGAGCAGTCACATGATCAGCGCCTTCAGTCACCTGATCACTGCATGACAGGCACGTGATCAGTGCCTGCTGAGGCAGGATCAGCGCCTGCTCAGCTGCCTGATAATCGCCAGCTGGGCCGCAGGATTCATGCCTGCTCAGCTGCCTGATAATCGCCAGCTGGGCCGCAGGATTCATGCCTGCTCAGCTGCTTGATCTTGCCTGCTGAGGCACATGATCCGTGCAGGAGCTACCTGACAGCACATGAGCAGTCACATGATCAGCGCCTCTCAGCACCTGATCACTGCATGACAGGCACGTGATCAGTGCCTGCTGAGGTGCGGGATCAGCGCCTGCTCAGCTGCCTGATAATCGCCAGCTGGGCCGCAGGATTCATGCCTGCTCAGCTGCCTGATAACGCCAGCTGGGCCGCAGGATTCATGCCTGCTCAGCTGCCTGATAATCGCCAGCTGGGCCGCAGGATTCATGCCTGCTCAGCTGCCTGATAATCGCCAGCTGGGCCGCAGGATTCATGCCTGCTCAGCTGCCTGATAATCGCCAGCTGGGCCGCAGGATTCATGCCTGCTCAGCTGCCTGATAATCGCCAGCTGGGCCGCAGGATTCATGCCTGCTCAGCTGCCTGATAATCGCCAGCTGGGCCGCAGGATTCATGCCTGCTCAGCTGCCTGATAATCGCCAGCTGGGCCGCAGGATTCATGCCTGCTCAGCTGCCTGATAATCGCCAGCTGGGCCGCAGGATTCATGCCTGCTCAGCTGCTTGATTCTTGCCTGCTGAGGCACATGATCCTGGAGAGCTACCTGATCAGCACATGAGCAGTCACATGATCAGCGCCTCTCAGTCACCTGATTGCATGACAGGCACGTGATCAGTGCCTGCTGAGGTGCGGGATCAGCGCCTGCTCAGCTGCCTGATAATCGCCAGCTGGGCCGCAGGATTCATGCCTGCTCAGCTGCCTGATAATCGCCAGCTGGGCCGCAGGATTCATGCCTGCTCAGCTGCCTGATAATCGCCAGCTGGGCCGCAGGATTCATGCCTGCTCAGCTGCCTGATAATCGCCAGCTGGGCCGCAGGATTCATGCCTGCTCAGCTGCCTGATAATCGCCAGCTGGGCCGCAGGATTCATGCCTGCTCAGCTGCCTGATAATCGCCAGCTGGGCCGCAGGATTCATGCCTGCTCAGCTGCTTGATTCTTGCCTGCTGAGGCACATGATCCGTGCAGGAGACCTGATCAGCACATGAGCAGTCACATGATCAGCGCCTCTCAGTCACCTGATCACTGCATGACAGGCACGTGATCAGTGCCTGCTGAGGTGCGGGATCAGCGCCTGCTCAGCTGCCTGATAATCGCCAGCTGGGCCGCAGGATTCATGCCTGCTCAGCTGCCTGATAATCGCCAGCTGGGCCGCAGGATTCATGCCTGCTCAGCTGCCTGATAACCGCCAGCTGGGCCGCAGGATTCATGCCTGCTCAGCTGCCTGATAACGCCAGCTGGGCCGCAGGATTCATGCCTGCTCAGCTGCCTGATAATCGCCAGCTGGGCCGCAGGATTCATGCCTGCTCAGCTGCCTGATAATCGCCAGCTGGGCCGCAGGATTCATGCCTGCTCAGCTGCCTGATAATCGCCAGCTGGGCCGCAGGATTCATGCCTGCTCAGCTGCCTGATAATCGCCAGCTGGGCCGCAGGATTCATGCCTGCTCAGCTGCCTGATACCCGCCAGCTGGGCCGCAGGATTCATGCCTGCTCAGCTGCTGATTCTGCCAGCTGAGGCACATGATCCGTGCAGGAGCTCACTGATCAGCACATGAGCAGTCACCGCGCCTCTCAGTCACCTGATCACTGCATGACAGGCACGTGATCAGTGCCTGCTGGGCGGGATCATGCCTGCTCAGCTGCCTGATAATCGCCAGCTGGGCCGCAGGATTCATGCCTGCTCAGCTGCCTGATAATCGCCAGCTGGGCCGCAGGATTCATGCCTGCTCAGCTGCTTGATTCTTGCCTGAGGCACATGATCCGTGCAGGAGAGCTACCTGATCAGCACATGAGCAGTCACATGATCAGCGCTCTCAGTCACCTGATCACTGCATGACAGGCACGTGATCAGTGCCTGCTGAGGTGCGGGATCAGCGCCTGCTCAGCTGCCTGATAATCGCCAGCTGGGCCGCAGGATTCATGCCTGCTCAGCTGCCTGATAATCGCCAGCTGGGCCGCAGGATTCATGCCTGCTCAGCTGCCTGATAACCGCCAGCTGGGCCGCAGGATTCATGCCTGCTCAGCTGCCTGATAACGCCAGCTGGGCCGCAGGATTCATGCCTGCTCAGCTGCCTGATAATCGCCAGCTGGGCCGCAGGATTCATGCCTGCTCAGCTGCCTGATAATCGCCAGCTGGGCCGCAGGATTCATGCCTGCTCAGCTGCCTGATAACCGCCAGCTGGGCCGCAGGATTCATGCCTGCTCAGCTGCCTGATAACCCAGCTGGGCCGCAGGATTCATGCCTGCTCAGCTGCCTGATAATCGCCAGCTGGGCCGCAGGATTCATGCCTGCTCAGCTGCCTGATAATCGCCAGCTGGGCCGCAGGATTCATGCCTGCTCAGCTGCCTGATAATCGCCAGCTGGGCCGCAGGATTCATGCCTGCTCAGCTGCCTGATAATCGCCAGCTGGGCCGCAGGATTCATGCCTGCTCAGCTGCCTGATACTCGCCTGCTGAGGCACATGATCCGTGCAGGAGAGCTACCTGATCAGCACATGAGCAGTCACATGATCAGCGCCTCAGTCACCTGATGCTGCATGACAGGCACGTGATCAGTGCCTGCTGAGGTGCGGGATCAGCGCCTGCTCAGCTGCCTGATAATCGCCAGCTGGGCCGCAGGATTCATGCCTGCTCAGCTGCCTGATAATCGCCAGCTGGGCCGCAGGATTCATGCCTGCTCAGCTGCCTGATAATCGCCAGCTGGGCCGCAGGATTCATGCCTGCTCAGCTGCCTGATAATCGCCAGCTGGGCCGCAGGATTCATGCCTGCTCAGCTGCTTGATTCTTGCCTGCTGAGGCACATGATCCGTGCAGAGAGCTACCTGATCAGCACATGAGCAGTCACATGATCAGCCTCTCAGTCACCTGATTGCATGACAGGCACGTGATCAGTGCCTGCTGAGGTGCGGGATCAGCGCCTGCTCAGCTGCCTGATAATCGCCAGCTGGGCCGCAGGATTCATGCCTGCTCAGCTGCCTGATAATCGCCAGCTGGGCCGCAGGATTCATGCCTGCTCAGCTGCCTGATAATCGCCAGCTGGGCCGCAGGATTCATGCCTGCTCAGCTGCCTGATAATCGCCAGCTGGGCCGCAGGATTCATGCCTGCTCAGCTGCCTGATAATCGCCAGCTGGGCCGCAGGATTCATGCCTGCTCAGCTGCCTGATAATCGCCAGCTGGGCCGCAGGATTCATGCCTGCTCAGCTGCCTGATAATCGCCAGCTGGGCCGCAGGATTCATGCCTGCTCAGCTGCCTGATAATCGCCAGCTGGGCCGCAGGATTCATGCCTGCTCAGCTGCCTGATTCTTGCCAGCTGAGGCACATGATCCGTGCAGGAGAGCTACCTGATCAGCACATGAGCAGTCACATGATCAGTGCCTCTCAGTCACCTGATCACTGCATGACAGGCACGTGATCAGTGCCTGCTGAGGTGCGGGATCAGCGCCTGCTCAGCTGCCTGATAATCGCCAGCTGGGCCGCAGGATTCATGCCTGCTCAGCTGCCTGATAATCGCCAGCTGGGCCGCAGGATTCATGCCTGCTCAGCTGCCTGATAATCGCCAGCTGGGCCGCAGGATTCATGCCTGCTCAGCTGCCTGATAATCGCCAGCTGGGCCGCGGGATTCATGCCTGCTCAGCTGCCTGATAATCGCCAGCTGGGCCGCAGGATTCATGCCTGCTCAGCTGCCTGATAATCGCCAGCTGGGCCGCAGGATTCATGCCTGCTCAGCTGCCTGATAATCGCCAGCTGGGCCGCAGGATTCATGCCTGCTCAGCTGCCTGATAATCGCCAGCTGGGCCGCAGGATTCATGCCTGCTCAGCTGCCTGATAATCGCCAGCTGGGCCGCAGGATTCATGCCTGCTCAGCTGCCTGATAATCGCCAGCTGGGCCGCAGGATTCATGCCTGCTCAGCTGCTTGATTCTTGCCTGCTGAGGCACATGATCCGTGCAGGAGAGCTACCTGATCAGCACATGAACAGTCACATGATCAGCGCCTCTCAGTCACCTGATCACTGCATGACAGGCACGTGATCAGTGCCTGCTGAGGTGCGGGATCAGCGCCTGCTCAGCTGCCTGATAATCGCCAGCTGGGCCGCAGGATTCATGCCTGCTCAGCTGCCTGATAATCGCCAGCTGGGCCGCAGGATTCATGCCTGCTCAGCTGCCTGATAATCGCCAGCTGGGCCGCAGGATTCATGCCTGCTCAGCTGCCTGATAACCGCCAGCTAGGCCGCAGGATTCATGCCTGCTCAGCTGCCTGATAATCGCCAGCTGGGCCGCAGGATTCATGCCTGCTCAGCTGCCTGATAATCGCCAGCTGGGCCGCAGGATTCATGCCTGCTCAGCTGCTTGATTCTGCCTGCTGAGGCACATGATCCGTGCAGGAGAGCTACCTGATCAGCACATGAGCAGTCACATGATCAGCGCCTCTCAGTCACCTGATCACTGCATGACAGGCATGATCAGTGCCTGCTGAGGTGCGGGATCAGCGCCTGCTCAGCTGCCTGATAATCGCCAGCTGGGCCGCAGGATTCATGCCTGCTCAGCTGCCTGATAATCGCCAGCTGGGCCGCAGGATTCATGCCTGCTCAGCTGCCTGATAATCGCCAGCTGGGCCGCAGGATTCATGCCTGCTCAGCTGCCTGATAATCGCCAGCTGGGCCGCAGGATTCATGCCTGCTCAGCTGCCTGATAACGCCAGCTGGGCCGCAGGATTCATGCCTGCTCAGCTGCCTGATAATAGCCAGCTGGGCCGCAGGATTCATGCCTGCTCAGCTGCCTGATAATCGCCAGCTGGGCCGCAGGATTCATGCCTGCTCAGCTGCCTGATAATCGCCAGCTGGGCCGCAGGATTCATGCCTGCTCAGCTGCCTGATAATCGCCAGCTGGGCCGCAGGATTCATGCCTGCTCAGCTGCCTGATAATCGCCAGCTGGGCCGCAGGATTCATGCCTGCTCAGCTGCCTGATAATCGCCAGCTGGGCCGCAGGATTCATGCCTGCTCAGCTGCTTGATTCTTGCCTGCTGAGGCACATGATCCGTGCAGGAGAGCTACCTGATCAGCACATGAGCAGTCACATGATCAGCGCCTCTCAGTCACCTGATCACTGCATGACAGGCACGTGATCAGTGCCTGCTGAGGTGCGGGATCAGCGCCTGCTCAGCTGCCTGATAATCGCCAGCTGGGCCGCAGGATTCATGCCTGCTCAGCTGCCTGATAATCGCCAGCTGGGCCGCAGGATTCATGCCTGCTCAGCTGCCTGATAATCGCCAGCTGGGCCGCAGGATTCATGCCTGCTCAGCTGCCTGATAATCGCCAGCTGGGCCGCAGGATTCATGCCTGCTCAGCTGCCTGATTCTTGCCAGCTGCTGAGGCACATGATCCGTGCAGAGCTCCTGATCAGCACATGAGCAGTCACATGATGGGCGCTCTCAGTCACCTGATCACTGCATGACAGGCACATGATCAGTGCCAGCTGGGCCGCGGGATTGCGCCTGCTCAGCTGCCTGATAATCGCCAGCTGGGCCGCAGGATTCATGCCTGCTCAGCTGCCTGATAATCGCCAGCTGGGCCGCAGGATTCATGCCTGCTCAGCTGCCTGATAATCGCCAGCTGGGCCGCAGGATTCATGCCTGCTCAGCTGCCTGATAATCGCCAGCTGGGCCGCAGGATTCATGCCTGCTCAGCTGCCTGATAATCGCCAGCTGGGCCGCAGGATTCATGCCTGCTCAGCTGCCTGATAATCGCCAGCTGGGCCGCAGGATTCATGCCTGCTCAGCTGCCTGATAATCGCCAGCTGGGCCGCAGGATTCATGCCTGCTCAGCTGCCTGATAATCGCCAGCTGGGCCGCAGGATTCATGCCTGCTCAGCTGCCTGATAATCGCCAGCTGGGCCGCAGGATTCATGCCTGCTCAGCTGCCTGATAATCGCCAGCTGGGCCGCAGGATTCATGCCTGCTCAGCTGCCTGATAATCGCCAGCTGGGCCGCAGGATTCATGCCTGCTCAGCTGGATTCTTGCCTGCTGAGGCACATGATCCGTGCAGGAGAGCTACCTGATCAGCACATGAGCAGTCACATGATCAGCGCCTCTCAGTCACCTGATCACTGCATGACAGGCACGTGATCAGTGCCTGCTGAGGTGCGGGATCAGCGCCTGCTCAGCTGCCTGATAATCGCCAGCTGGGCCGCAGGATTCATGCCTGCTCAGCTGCCTGATAATCGCCAGCTGGGCCGCAGGATTCATGCCTGCTCAGCTGCCTGATAATCGCCAGCTGGGCCGCAGGATTCATGCCTGCTCAGCTGCCTGATAATCGCCAGCTGGGCCGCAGGATTCATGCCTGCTCAGCTGCCTGATACTCGCCAGCTGGGCGCAGGATTCCTGCAGGAGAGCAGACTGCACATGAGCAGTCACATGATCAGCGCCTCAGTCACCTGATCACTGCATGACAGGCACGTGATGTGCCTGCTGGGGATTATGCCTGCTCAGCTGCCTGATAATCGCCAGCTGGGCCGCAGGATTCATGCCTGCTCAGCTGCCTGATAATCGCCAGCTGGGCCGCAGGATTCATGCCTGCTCAGCTGCTTGATTCTTGCCTGCTGAGGCACATGATCCGTGCAGGAGAGCTACCTGATCAGCACATGAGCAGTCACATGATCAGCGCCTCTCAGTCACCTGATCACTGCATGACAGGCACGTGATCAGTGCCTGAGGTGCGGGATCAGCGCCTGCTCAGCTGCCTGATAATCGCCAGCTGGGCCGCAGGATTCATGCCTGCTCAGCTGCCTGATAATCGCCAGCTGGGCCGCAGGATTCATGCCTGCTCAGCTGCCTGATAATCGCCAGCTGGGCCGCAGGATTCATGCCTGCTCAGCTGCCTGATAATCGCCAGCTGGGCCGCAGGATTCATGCCTGCTCAGCTGCCTGATAATCGCCAGCTGGGCCGCAGGATTCATGCCTGCTCAGCTGCCTGATAATCGCCAGCTGGGCCGCAGGATTCATGCCTGCTCAGCTGCCTGATAATCGCCAGCTGGGCCGCAGGATTCATGCCTGCTCAGCTGCCTGATAATCGCCAGCTGGGCCGCAGGATTCATGCCTGCTCAGCTACCTGATAACCGCCAGCTGGGCCGCAGGATTGATGCCTTCTCAGCTGCCTGATAATCGCCAGCTGGGCCGCAGGATTCATGCCTGCTCAGCTGCTTGATTCTGCCTGCTGAGGCACATGATCCGTGCAGGAGAGCTACCTGATCAGCATGAGCAGTCACATGATCAGCGCCCTCAGTCACCTGATCACTGCATGACAGGCACGTGATCAGTGCCTGCTGAGGTGGGATCAGCGCCTGCTCAGCTGCCTCATAATCGCCAGCTGGGCCGAAGGATTCATGCCTGCTCAGCTGCCTGATAATCGCCAGCTGGGCCGCAGGATTCATGCCTGCTCAGCTGCTTGATTCTTGCCTGCTGAGGCACAGATCCGTGCAGGAGAGCTACCTGATCAGCACATGAGCAGTCACATGATCAGCGCCTCAGTCACCTGATCACTGCCAGGCACGTGATCAGTGCCTGCTGAGGTGCGGATCATGCCTGCTCAGCTGCCTGATAATCGCCAGCTGGGCCGCAGGATTCATGCCTGCTCAGCTGCCTGATAATCGCCAGCTGGGCCGCAGGATTCATGCCTGCTCAGCTGCCTGATAATCGCCAGCTGGGCCGCAGGATTCATGCCTGCTCAGCTGCCTGATAATCGCCAGCTGGGCCGCAGGATTCATGCCTGCTCAGCTGCCTGATAACGCCAGCTGGGCCGCAGGATTCATGCCTGCTCAGCTGCCTGATAACCGCCAGCTCGGCCGCAGGATTCATGCCTGCTCAGCTGCCTGATAATCGCCAGCTGGGCCGCAGGATTCATGCCTGCTCAGCTGCCTGATAATCGCCAGCTGGGCCGCAGGATTCATGCCTGCTCAGCTGCCTGATAATCGCCAGCTGGGCCGCAGGATTCATGCCTGCTCAGCTGCCTGATAATCGCCAGCTGGGCCGCAGGATTCATGCCTGCTCAGCTGCCTGATAATCGCCAGCTGGGCCGCAGGATTCATGCCTGCTCAGCTGCTTGATTCTTGCCTGCTGAGCACATGATCCGTGCAGGAGAGCTACCTGATCAGCACATGAGCAGTCACATGATCAGCGCCTCTCAGTCACCTGATCACTGCATGACAGGCACGTGATCAGTGCCTGCTGAGGTGCGGGATCAGCCTGCTCAGCTGCCTGATAATCGCCAGCTGGGCCGCAGGATTCATGCCTGCTCAGCTGCCTGATAATCGCCAGCTGGGCCGCAGGATTCATGCCTGCTCAGCTGCCTGATAATCGCCAGCTGGGCCGCAGGATTCATGCCTGCTCAGCTGCCTGATAATCGCCAGCTGGGCCGCAGGATTCATGCCTGCTCAGCTGCCTGATTCTGCTGCTGAGGCTGACCATGCAGGAGATCTGCCTGATCAGCACATGAGCAGTCACATGATCATGCCTCAGTCACCTGATCACTGCATGACAGGCACGTGATCAGTGCCTGCTGAGGTGCGGGATTCATGCCTGCTCAGCTGCCTGATAATCGCCAGCTGGGCCGCAGGATTCATGCCTGCTCAGCTGCCTGATAATCGCCAGCTGGGCCGCAGGATTCATGCCTGCTCAGCTGCCTGATAATCGCCAGCTGGGCCGCAGGATTCATGCCTGCTCAGCTGCTTGATTCTTGCCTGCTGAGGCACATGATCCGTGCAGGAGAGCTACCTGATCAGCACATGAGCAGTCACATGATCAGCGCTCTCAGTCACCTGATCACTGCATGACAGGCACGTGATCAGTGCCTGCTGAGGTGCGGGATCAGCGCCTGCTCAGCTGCCTGATAATCGCCAGCTGGGCCGCAGGATTCATGCCTGCTCAGCTGCCTGATAATCGCCAGCTGGGCCGCAGGATTCATGCCTGCTCAGCTGCCTGATAATCGCCAGCTGGGCCGCAGGATTCATGCCTGCTCAGCTGCCTGATAATCGCCAGCTGGGCCGCAGGATTCATGCCTGCTCAGCTGCCTGATAATCGCCAGCTGGGCCGCAGGATTCATGCCTGCTCAGCTGCCTGATAATCGCCAGCTGGGCCGCAGGATTCATGCCTGCTCAGCTGCCTGATAATCGCCAGCTGGGCCGCAGGATTCATGCCTGCTCAGCTGCCTGATAATCGCCAGCTGGGCCGCAGGATTCATGCCTGCTCAGCTGCCTGATAATCGCCAGCTGGGCCGCAGGATTCATGCCTGCTCAGCTGCCTGATAATCGCCAGCTGGGCCGCAGGATTCATGCCTGCTCAGCTGCTTGATTCTTGCCTGCTGAGGCACATGATCCGTGCAGGAGAGCTACCTGATCAGCACATGAGCAGTCACATGATCAGCGCCTCAGTCACCTGATCACTGCATGACAGGCACGTGATCAGTGCCTGCTGAGGTGCGGGATTAGCGCCTGCTCACCTGCCTGATAATCGCCAGCTGGGCCGCAGGATTCATGCCTGCTCAGCTGCCTGATAATCGCCAGCTGGGCCGCAGGATTCATGCCTGCTCAGCTGCCTGATAATCGCCAGCTGGGCCGCAGGATTCATGCCTGCTCAGCTGCCTGATAATCGCCAGCTGGGCCGCAGGATTCATGCCTGCTCAGCTGCCTGATAATCGCCAGCTGGGCCGCAGGATTCATGCCTGCTCAGCTGCCTGATAATCGCCAGCTGGGCCGCTGGATTCATGCCTGCTCAGCTGCCTGATAATCGCCAGCTGGGCCGCAGGATTCATGCCTGCTCAGCTGCCTGATAATCGCCAGCTGGGCCGCAGGATTCATGCCTGCTCAGCTGCTTGATTCTTGCCTGCTGAAGCACATGATCCGTGCAGGAGAGCTACCTGATCAGCACATGAGCAGTCACATGATCAGGGCCTCTCAGTCACCTGATCACTGCATGACAGGCACGTGATCAGTGCCTGCTGAGGTGCGGGATCAGCGCCTGCTCAGCTGCCTGATAATCGCCAGCTGGGCCGCAGGATTCATGCCTGCTCAGCTGCCTGATAATCGCCAGCTGGGCCGCAGGATTCATGCCTGCTCAGCTGCCTGATAATCGCCAGCTGGGCCGCTGGATTCATGCCTGCTCAGCTGCCTGATAATCGCCAGCTGGGCCGCAGGATTCATGCCTGCTCAGCTGCCTGATAATCGCCAGCTGGGCCGCAGGATTCATGCCTGCTCAGCTGCCTGATAATCGCCAGCTGGGCCGCAGGATTCATGCCTGCTCAGCTGCCTGATAATCGCCAGCTGGGCCGCAGGATTCATGCCTGCTCAGCTGCCTGATAATCGCCAGCTGGGCCGCAGGATTCATGCCTGCTCAGCTGCCTGATAATCGCCAGCTGGGCCGCAGGATTCATGCCTGCTCAGCTGCCTGATAATCGCCAGCTGGGCCGCAGGATTCATGCCTGCTCAGCTGCCTGATAATCGCCAGCTGGGCCGCAGGATTCATGCCTGCTCAGCTGCCTGATAATCGCCAGCTGGGCCGCAGGATTCATGCCTGCTCAGCTGCCTGATAATCGCCAGCTGGGCCGCAGGATTCATGCCTGCTCAGCTGCCTGATAATCGCCAGCTGGGCCGCAGGATTCATGCCTGCTCAGCTGCCTGATAATCGCCAGCTGGGCCGCAGGATTCATGCCTGCTCAGCTGCCTGATAATCGCCAGCTGGGCCGCAGGATTCATGCCTGCTCAGCTGCCTGATAATCGCCAGCTGGGCCGCAGGATTCATGCCTGCTCAGCTGCTTGATTCTTGCCTGCTGAGGCACATGATCCGTGCAGGAGAGCTACCTGATCAGCACATGAGCAGTCACATGATCAGCGCCTCTCAGTCACCTGATCACTGCATGACAGGCACGTGATCAGTGCCTGCTGAGGTGCGGGATCAGCGCCTGCTCAGCTGCCTGATAATCGCCAGCTGGGCCGCAGGATTCATGCCTGCTCAGCTGCCTGATAATCGCCAGCTGGGCCGCAGGATTCATGCCTGCTCAGCTGCCTGATAACCGCCAGCTGGGCCGCAGGATTCATGCCTGCTCAGCTGCCTGATAACGCCAGCTGGGCCGCAGGATTCATGCCTGCTCAGCTGCCTGATAACCGCCAGCTGGGCCGCAGGATTCATGCCTGCTCAGCTGCCTGATAATCGCCAGCTGGGCCGCAGGATTCATGCCTGCTCAGCTGCCTGATAATCGCCAGCTGGGCCGCAGGATTCATGCCTGCTCAGCTGCCTGATAATCGCCAGCTGGGCCGCAGGATTCATGCCTGCTCAGCTGCCTGATAATCGCCAGCTGGGCCGCAGGATTCATGCCTGCTCAGCTGCCTGATAATCGCCAGCTGGGCCGCAGGATTCATGCCTGCTCAGCTGCCTGATAATCGCCAGCTGGGCCGCAGGATTCATGCCTGCTCAGCTGCTTGATTCTTGCCTGCTGAGGCACATGATCCGTGCAGGAGAGCTACCTGATCAGCACATGAGCAGTCACATGATCAGCGCCTCTCAGTCACCTGATCACTGCATGACAGGCACGTGATCAGTGCCTGCTGAGGTGCGGGATCAGCGCCTGCTCAGCTGCCTGATAATCGCCAGCTGGGCCGCAGGATTCATGCCTGCTCAGCTGCCTGATAATCGCCAGCTGGGCCGCAGGATTCATGCCTGCTCAGCTGCCTGATAATCGCCAGCTGGGCCGCAGGATTCATGCCTGCTCAGCTGCCTGATAATCGCCAGCTGGGCCGCAGGATTCATGCCTGCTCAGCTGCCTGATAATCGCCAGCTGGGCCGCAGGATTCATGCCTGCTCAGCTGCCTGATAATCGCCAGCTGGGCCGCAGGATTCATGCCTGCTCAGCTGCCTGATAATCGCCAGCTGGGCCGCAGGATTCATGCCTGCTCAGCTGCCTGATAATCGCCAGCTGGGCCGCAGGATTCATGCCTGCTCAGCTGCCTGATAATCGCCAGCTGGGCCGCAGGATTCATGCCTGCTCAGCTGCCTGATAATCGCCAGCTGGGCCGCAGGATTCATGCCTGCTCAGCTGCCTGATAATCGCCAGCTGGGCCGCAGGATTCATGCCTGCTCAGCTGCCTGATAATCGCCAGCTGGGCCGCAGGACTCATGCCTGCTCAGCTGCCTGATAATCGCCAGCTGGGCCGCAGGATTCATGCCTGCTCAGCTGCCTGATAATCGCCAGCTGGGCCGCAGGATTCATGCCTGCTCAGCTGCCTGATAATCGCCAGCTGGGCCGCAGGATTCATGCCTGCTCAGCTGCTTGATTCTTGCCTGCTGAGGCACATGATCCGTGCAGGAGAGCTACCTGATCAGCACATGAGCAGTCACATGATCAGCGCCTCTCAGTCACCTGATCACTGCATGACAGGCACGTGATCAGTGCCTGCTGAGGTGCGGGATCAGCGCCTGCTCAGCTGCCTGATAATCGCCAGCTGGGCCGCAGGATTCATGCCTGCTCAGCTGCCTGATAATCGCCAGCTGGGCCGCAGGATTCATGCCTGCTCAGCTGCCTGATTCTTGCCTGCTGAGGCACATGATCCGTGCAGGAGAGCTACCTGATCAGCACATGAGCAGTCACATGATCAGCGCCTCTCAGTCACCTGATCACTGCATGACAGGCACGTGATCAGTGCCTGCTGAGGTGCGGGATCAGCGCCTGCTCAGCTGCCTGATAATCGCCAGCTGGGCCGCAGGATTCATGCCTGCTCAGCTGCCTGATAATCGCCAGCTGGGCCGCAGGATTCATGCCTGCTCAGCTGCCTGATAATCGCCAGCTGGGCCGCAGGATTCATGCCTGCTCAGCTGCCTGATAATCGCCAGCTGGGCCGCAGGATTCATGCCTGCTCAGCTGCCTGATAATCGCCAGCTGGGCCGCAGGATTCATGCCTGCTCAGCTGCCTGATAATCGCCAGCTGGGCCGCAGGATTCATGCCTGCTCAGCTGCCTGATAATCGCCAGCTGGGCCGCAGGATTCATGCCTGCTCAGCTGCCTGATAATCGCCAGCTGGGCCGCAGGATTCATGCCTGCTCAGCTGCCTGATAATCGCCAGCTGGGCCGCAGGATTCATGCCTGCTCAGCTGCCTGATAATCGCCAGCTGGGCCGCAGGATTCATGCCTGCTCAGCTGCCTGATAATCGCCAGCTGGGCCGCAGGATTCATGCCTGCTCAGCTGCCTGATAATCGCCAGCTGGGCCGCAGGATTCATGCCTGCTCAGCTGCTTGATTCTGCCTGCTGAGGCACATGATCCGTGCAGGAGAGCTACCTGATCAGCACATGAGCAGTCACATGATCAGCGCCTCTCAGTCACCTGATCACTGCATGACAGGCACGTGATCAGTGCCTGCTGAGGTGCGGGATCATGCCTGCTCAGCTGCCTGATAATCGCCAGCTGGGCCGCAGGATTCATGCCTGCTCAGCTGCCTGATAATCGCCAGCTGGGCCGCAGGATTCATGCCTGCTCAGCTGCCTGATAATCGCCAGCTGGGCCGCAGGATTCATGCCTGCTCAGCTGCTTGATTCCTGCCTGCTGAGGCACATGATCCGTGCAGGAGAGCTACCTGATCAGCACATGAGCAGTCACATGATCAGCGCCTCTCAGTCACCTGATCACTGCATGACAGGCACGTGATCAGTGCCAGCTGAGGTGCAGGATCAGCGCCTGCTCAGCTGCCTGATAATCGCCAGCTGGGCCGCAGGATTCATGCCTGCTCAGCTGCCTGATAATCGCCAGCTGGGCCGCAGGATTCATGCCTGCTCAGCTGCCTGATAATCGCCAGCTGGGCCGCAGGATTCATGCCTGCTCAGCTGCCTGATAATCGCCAGCTGGGCCGCAGGATTCATGCCTGCTCAGCTGCCTGATAATCGCCAGCTGGGCCGCAGGATTCATGCCTGCTCAGCTGCCTGATAATCGCCAGCTGGGCCGCAGGATTCATGCCTGCTCAGCTGCTTGATTCTTGCCTGCTGAGGCACATGATCCGTGCAGGAGAGCTACCTGATCAGCACATGAGCAGTCACATGATCAGCGCCTCTCAGTCACCTGATCACTGCATGACAGGCACGTGATCAGTGCCTGCTGAGGTGCGGGATCAGCGCCTGCTCAGCTGCCTGATAATCGCCAGCTGGGCCGCAGGATTCATGCCTGCTCAGCTGCCTGATAATCGCCAGCTGGGCCGCAGGATTCATGCCTGCTCAGCTGCCTGATAATCGCCAGCTGGGCCGCAGGATTCATGCCTGCTCAGCTGCCTGATAATCGCCAGCTGGGCCGCAGGATTCATGCCTGCTCAGCTGCCTGATAACGCCAGCTGGGCCGCAGGATTCATGCCTGCTCAGCTGCCTGATAATCGCCAGCTGGGCCGCAGGATTCATGCCTGCTCAGCTGCCTGATAATCGCCAGCTGGGCCGCAGGATTCATGCCTGCTCAGCTGCCTGATAATCGCCAGCTGGGCCGCAGGATTCATGCCTGCTCAGCTGCCTGATAATCGCCAGCTGGGCCGCAGGATTCATGCCTGCTCAGCTGCCTGATAATCGCCAGCTGGGCCGCAGGATTCATGCCTGCTCAGCTGCCTGATAATCGCCAGCTGGGCCGCAGGATTCATGCCTGCTCAGCTGCCTGATAATCGCCAGCTGGGCCGCAGGATTCATGTCTGCTCAGCTGCCTGATAATAGCCAGCTGGGCCGTAGGATTCATGTCGGCTCAGCTTCCTGATAATCGCCAGCTGGGCCGCAGGATTCATGCCTGCTCAGCTGCCTGATAATCGCCAGCTGGGCCGCAGAATTCATGCCTGCTCAGCTGCCTGATAATCGCCAGCTGGGTCTCAGGATTCATGCCTGCTCAGCTGCCTGATAATCACCAGCTGGGCCGCAGGATTCATGCCTGCTCAGCTGCTTGATTCTTGCCTGCTGAGGCACATGATCCGTGCAGGAGAGCTACCTGATCAGCACATGAGCAGTCACATGATCAGCGCCTCTCAGTCACCTGATCACTGCATGACAGGCTCGTGATCAGTGCCTGCTGAGGTGCGGGATCAGCGCCTGCTCAGCTGCCTGATAATCGCCAGCTGGGCCGCAGGATTCATGCCTGCTCAGCTGCCTGATAATCGCCAGCTGGGCCGCAGGATTCATGCCTGCTCAGCTGCCTGATAATCGCCAGCTGGGCCGCAGGATTCATGCCTGCTCAGCTGCCTGATAATCGCCAGCTGGGCCGCAGGATTCATGCCTGCTCAGCTGCCTGATAATCGCCAGCTGGGCCGCAGGATTCATGCCTGCTCAGCTGCCTGATAATCGCCAGCTGGGCCGCAGGATTCATGCCTGCTCAGCTGCCTGATAATCGCCAGCTGGGCCGCAGGATTCATGCCTGCTCAGCTGCCTGATAATCGCCAGCTGGGCCGCAGGATTCATGCCTGCTCAGCTGCCTGATAATCGCCAGCTGGGCCGCAGGATTCATGCCTGCTCAGCTGCCTGATAATCGCCAGCTGGGCCGCAGGATTCATGCCTGCTCAGCTGCCTGATAATCGCCAGCTGGGCCGCAGGATTCATGCCTGCTCAGCTGCTTGATTCTTGCCTGCTGAGGCACATGATCCGTGCAGGAGAGCTACCTGATCAGCACATGAGCAGTCACATGATCAGCGCCTCTCAGTCACCTGATCACTGCATGACAGGCACGTGATCAGTGCCTGCTGAGGTGCGGGATCAGCGCCTGCTCAGCTGCCTGATAATCGCCAGCTGGGCCGCAGGATTCATGCCTGCTCAGCTGCCTGATAATCGCCAGCTGGGCCGCAGGATTCATGCCTGCTCAGCTGCCTGATAATCGCCAGCTGGGCCGCAGGATTCATGCCTGCTCAGCTGCCTGATAATCGCCAGCTGGGCCGCAGGATTCATGCCTGCTCAGCTGCCTGATAATCGCCAGCTGGGCCGCAGGATTCATGCCTGCTCAGCTGCCTGATAATCGCCAGCTGGGCCGCAGGATTCATGCCTGCTCAGCTGCCTGATAATCGCCAGCTGGGCCGCAGGATTCATGCCTGCTCAGCTGCCTGATAATCGCCAGCTGGGCCGCAGGATTCATGCCTGCTCAGCTGCCTGATAATCGCCAGCTGGGCCGCTGGATTCATGCCTGCTCAGCTGCCTGATAATCGCCAGCTGGGCCGCAGGATTCATGCCTGCTCAGCTGCCTGATAATCGCCAGCTGGGCCGCAGGATTCATGCCTGCTCAGCTGCCTGATAATCGCCAGCTGGGCCGCAGGATTCATGCCTGCTCAGCTGCCTGATAATCGCCAGCTGGGCCGCAGGATTCATGCCTGCTCAGCTGCCTGATAATCGCCAGCTGGGCCGCAGGATTCATGCCTGCTCAGCTGCGTGATAATAGCCAGCTGGGCCGCAGGATTCATGCCTGCTCAGCTGCGTGATTCTTGCCTGCTGAGGCACATGATCCGTGCAGGAGCTACCTGATCAGCACATGAGCAGTCACATGATCAGCGCCTCTCAGTCACCTGATCACTGCATGACAGGCACGTGATCAGTGCCTGAGGTGCGGGATCAGCGCCTGCTCAGCTGCCTGATAATCGCCAGCTGGGCCGCAGGATTCATGCCTGCTCAGCTGCCTGATAACCGCCTGCTGGGCCGCAGGATTCATGCCTGCTCAGCTGCCTGATAATCGCCAGCTGGGCCGCAGGATTCATGCCTGCTCAGCTGCTTGATTCTTGCCTGCTGAGGCACATGATCCGGGCAGGAGAGCTACCTGATCAGCACATGAGCAGTCACATGATCAGCGCCTCTCAGTCACCTGATCACTGCATGACAGGCACGTGATCAGTGCCTGCTGAGGTGCGGGATCAGCGCCTGCTCAGCTGCCTGATAATCGCCAGCTGGGCCGCAGGATTCATGCCTGCTCAGCTGCCTGATAATCGCCAGCTGGGCCGCAGGATTCATGCCTGCTCAGCTGCCTGATAACCGCCAGCTGGGCCGCAGGATTCATGCCTGCTCAGCTGCCTGATAATCGCCAGCTGGGCCGCAGGATTCATGCCTGCTCAGCTGCCTGATAATCGCCAGCTGGGCCGCAGGATTCATGCCTGCTCAGCTGCCTGATAATCGCCAGCTGGGCCGCAGGATTCATGCCTGCTCAGCTGCCTGATAATCGCCAGCTGGGCCGCAGGATTCATGCCTGCTCAGCTGCCTGATAATCGCCAGCTGGGCCGCAGGATTCATGCCTGCTCAGCTGCCTGATAATCGCCAGCTGGGCCGCAGGATTCATGCCTGCTCAGCTGCCTGATAATCGCCAGCTGGGCCGCAGGATTCATGCCTGCTCAGCTGCCTGATAATCGCCAGCTGGGCCGCAGGATTCATGCCTGCTCAGCTGCTTGATTCTTGCCTGCTGAGGCACATGATCCGTGCAGGAGAGCTACCTGATCAGCACATGAACAGTCACATGATCAGCGCCTCTCAGTCACCTGATTATTGCATGACAGGCACGTGATCAGTGCCTGCTGAGGTGCGGGATCAGCGCCTGCTCAGCTGCCTGTTAATCGCCAGCTGGGCCGCAGGATTCATGCCTGCTCAGCTGCCTGATAATCGCCAGCTGGGCCGCAGGATTCATGCCTGCTCAGCTGCCTGATAATCGCCAGCTGGGCCGCAGGATTCATGCCTGCTCAGCTGCCTGATAATCGCCAGCTGGGCCGCAGGATTCATGCCTGCTCAGCTGCCTGATAATCGCCAGCTGGGCCGCAGGATTCATGCCTGCTCAGCTGCCTGATAATCGCCAGCTGGGCCGCAGGATTCATGCCTGCTCAGCTGCCTGATAATCGCCAGCTGGGCCGCAGGATTCATGCCTGCTCAGCTGCCTGATAATCGCCAGCTGGGCCGCAGGATTCATGCCTGCTCAGCTGCCTGATAATCGCCAGCTGGGCCGCAGGATTCATGCCTGCTCAGCTGCCTGATAATCGCCAGCTGGGCCGCAGGATTCATGCCTGCTCAGCTGCCTGATAATCGCCAGCTGGGCCGCAGGATTCATGCCTGCTCAGCTGCCTGATAATCGCCAGCTGGGCCGCAGGATTCATGCCTGCTCAGCTGCCTGATAATCGCCAGCTGGGCCGCAGGATTCATGCCTGCTCAGCTGCCTGATAATCGCCAGCTGGGCCGCAGGATTCATGCCTGCTCAGCTGCCTGATAATCGCCAGCTGGGCCGCAGGATTCATGCCTGCTCAGCTGCCTGATAATCGCCAGCTGGGCCGCAGGATTCATGCCTGCTCAGCTGCCTGATAATCGCCAGCTGGGCCGCAGGATTCATGCCTGCTCAGCTGCTTGATTCTTGTCTGCTGAGGCACATGAACCGTGCAGGAGAGCTACCTGATCAGCACATGAGCAGTCACATGATCAGCGCCTCTCAGTCACCTGATCACTGCATGACAGGCTCGTGATCAGTGCCTGCTGAGGTGCGGGATCAGCGCCTGCTCAGCTGCCTGATAATCGCCAGCTGGGCCGCAGGATGCATGCCTGCTCAGCTGCTGATAATCGCCAGCTGGGCCGCAGGACTCATGCCTGCTCAGCTGCCTAATAATCGCCAGCTGGGCCGCAGGATTCATGCCTGCTCAGCTGCCTGATAACCGCGAGCTGGGCCGCAGGATTCATGCCTGCTCAGCTGCCTGATAATCGCCAGCTGGGCCGCAGGATTCATGCCTGCTCAGCTGCTTGATTCTTGCCTGCTGAGGCACATGATCCGTGCAGGAGAGCTACCTGATCAGCACATGAGCAGTCACATGATCAGCGCCTCTCAGTCACCTGATCACTGCATGACAGGCACGTGATCAGTGCCTGCTGAGGTGGGGATCAGCGCCTGCTCAGCTGCCTGATAATCGCCAGCTGGGCCGCAGGATTCATGCCTGCTCAGCTGCCTGATAATCGCCAGCTGGGCCGCAGGATTCATGCCTGCTCAGCTGCCTGATAATCGCCAGCTGGGCCGCAGGATTCATGCCTGCTCAGCTGCCTGATAATCGCCAGCTGGGCCGCAGGATTCATGCCTGCTCAGCTGCCTGATAATCGCCAGCTGGGCCGCAGGATTCATGCCTGCTCAGCTGCCTGATAATCGCCAGCTGGGCCGCAGGATTCATGCCTGCTCAGCTGCCTGATAATCGCCAGCTGGGCCGCAGGATTCATGCCTGCTCAGCTGCCTGATAATCGCCAGCTGGGCCGCAGGATTCATGCCTGCTCAGCTGCCTGATAATCGCCAGCTGGGCCGCAGGATTCATGCCTGCTCAGCTGCTTGATTCTTGCCTGCTGAGGCACATGATCCGTGCAGGAGAGCTGCCTGATCAGCACATGAGCAGTCACATGATCAGCGCCTCTCAGTCACCTGATCACTGCATGACAGGCACGTGATCAGTGCCTGCTGAGGTGCGGGATCATGCCTGCTCAGCTGCCTGATAATCGCCAGCTGGGCCGCAGGATTCATGCCTGCTCAGCTGCCTGATAATCGCCAGCTGGGCCGCAGGATTCATGCCTGCTCAGCTGCCTGATAATCGCCAGCTGGGCCGCAGGATTCATGCCTGCTCAGCTGCTTGATTCTTGCCTGCTGAGGCACATGATCCGTGCAGGAGAGCTACCTGATCAGCACATGAGCAGTCACATGATCAGCGCCTCTCAGTCACCTGATCACTGCATGACAGGCACGTGATCAGTGCCTGCTGAGGTGCGGGATCAGCGCCTGCTCAGCTGCCTGATAATCGCCAGCTGGGCCGCAGGATTCATGCCTGCTCAGCTGCCTGATAATCGCCAGCTGGGCCGCAGGATTCATGCCTGCTCAGCTGCCTGATAATCGCCAGCTGGGCCGCAGGATTCATGCCTGCTCAGCTGCCTGATAATCGCCAGCTGGGCCGCAGGATTCATGCCTGCTCAGCTGCCTGATAATCGCCAGCTGGGCCGCAGGATTCATGCCTGCTCAGCTGCCTGATAATCGCCAGCTGGGCCGCAGGATTCATGCCTGCTCAGCTGCCTGATAATCGCCAGCTGGGCCGCAGGATTCATGCCTGCTCAGCTGCTTGATTCTTGCCTGCTGAGGCACATGATCCGTGCAGGAGAGCTACCTGATCAGCACATGAGCAGTCACATGATCAGCGCCTCTCAGTCACCTGATCACTGCATGACAGGCACGTGATCAGTGCCTGCTGAGGTGCGGGATCAGCGCCTGCTCAGCTGCCTGATAATCGCCAGCTGGGCCGCAGGATTCATGCCTGCTCAGCTGCCTGATAATCGCCAGCTGGGCCGCAGGATTCATGCCTGCTCAGCTGCCTGATAATCGCCAGCTGGGCCGCAGGATTCATGCCTGCTCAGCTGCCTGATAATCGCCAGCTGGGCCGCAGGATTCATGCCTGCTCAGCTGCCTGATAATCGCCAGCTGGGCCGCAGGATTCATGCCTGCTCAGCTGCCTGATAATCGCCAGCTGGGCCGCAGGATTCATGCCTGCTCAGCTGCCTGATAATCGCCAGCTGGGCCGCAGGATTCATGCCTGCTCAGCTGCCTGATAATCGCCAGCTGGGCCGCAGGATTCATGCCTGCTCAGCTGCTTGATTCTGCCTGCTGAGGCACATGATCCGTGCAGGAGAGCTACCTGATCAGCACATGAGCAGTCACATGATCAGCCTCTCAGTCACCTGATCACTGCATGACAGGCACGTGATCAGTGCCTGCTGAGGTGCGGGATCAGCGCCTGCTCAGCTGCCTGATAATCGCCAGCTGGGCCGCAGGATTCATGCCTGCTCAGCTGCCTGATAATCGCCAGCTGGGCCGCAGGATTCATGCCTGCTCAGCTGCCTGATAATCGCCAGCTGGGCCGCAGGATTCATGCCTGCTCAGCTGCTTGATTCTTGCCTGCTGAGGCACATGATCCGTGCAGGAGAGCTACCTGATCAGCACATGAGCAGTCACATGATCAGCGCCTCTCAGTCACCTGATCACTGCATGACAGGCACGTGATCAGTGCCTGCTGAGGTGCGGGATCAGCGCCTGCTCAGCTGCCTGATAATCGCCAGCTGGGCCGCAGGATTCATGCCTGCTCAGCTGCCTGATAATCGCCAGCTGGGCCGCAGGATTCATGCCTGCTCAGCTGCCTGATAATCGCCAGCTGGGCCGCAGGATTCATGCCTGCTCAGCTGCCTGATAATCGCCAGCTGGGCCGCAGGATTCATGCCTGCTCAGCTGCCTGATAATCGCCAGCTGGGCCGCAGGATTCATGCCTGCTCAGCTGCCTGATAATCGCCAGCTGGGCCGCAGGATTCATGCCTGCTCAGCTGCCTGATAATCGCCAGCTGGGCCGCAGGATTCATGCCTGCTCAGCTGCTTGATTCTTGCCTGCTGAGGCACATGATCCGTGCAGGAGAGCTACCTGATCAGCACATGAGCAGTCACATGATCAGCGCCTCTCAGTCACCTGATCACTGCATGACAGGCACGTGATCAGTGCCTGCTGAGGTGCGGGATCAGCGCCTGCTCAGCTGCCTGATAATCGCCAGCTGGGCCGCAGGATTCATGCCTGCTCAGCTGCCTGATAATCGCCAGCTGGGCCGCAGGATTCATGCCTGCTCAGCTGCCTGATAATCGCCAGCTGGGCCGCAGGATTCATGCCTGCTCAGCTGCCTGATAATCGCCAGCTGGGCCGCAGGATTCATGCCTGCTCAGCTGCCTGATAATCGCCAGCTGGGCCGCAGGATTCATGCCTGCTCAGCTGCCTGATAATCGCCAGCTGGGCCGCAGGATTCATGCCTGCTCAGCTGCCTGATAATCGCCAGCTGGGCCGCAGGATTCATGCCTGCTCAGCTGCCTGATAATCGCCAGCTGGGCCGCAGGATTCATGCCTGCTCAGCTGCCTGATAATCGCCAGCTGGGCCGCAGGATTCATGCCTGCTCAGCTGCCTGATAATCGCCAGCTGGGCCGCAGGATTCATGCCTGCTCAGCTGCCTGATAATCGCCAGCTGGGCCGCAGGATTCATGCCTGCTCAGCTGCCTGATAATCGCCAGCTGGGCCGCAGGATTCATGCCTGCTCAGCTGCCTGATAATCGCCAGCTGGGCCGCAGGATTCATGCCTGCTCAGCTGCTTGATTCTTGCCTGCTGAGGCACATGATCCGTGCAGGAGAGCTACCTGATCAGCACATGAGCAGTCACATGATCAGCGC
Organism: Bos javanicus; assembly: GCF_032452875.1. Taxonomy (NCBI): domain Eukaryota; kingdom Metazoa; phylum Chordata; class Mammalia; order Artiodactyla; family Bovidae; genus Bos; species Bos javanicus. The sequence continues at coordinate 180,644 of NW_026893695.1, forward strand.
CTCTCAGTCACCTGATCACTGCATGACAGGCACGTGATCAGTGCCTGCTGAGGTGCGGGATCAGCGCCTGCTCAGCTGCCTGATAATCGCCAGCTGGGCCGCAGGATTCATGCCTGCTCAGCTGCCTGATAATCGCCAGCTGGGCCGCAGGATTCATGCCTGCTCAGCTGCCTGATAATCGCCAGCTGGGCCGCAGGATTCATGCCTGCTCAGCTGCCTGATAATCGCCAGCTGGGCCGCAGGATTCATGCCTGCTCAGCTGCCTGATAATCGCCAGCTGGGCCGCAGGATTCATGCCTGCTCAGCTGCCTGATAATCGCCAGCTGGGCCGCAGGATTCATGCCTGCTCAGCTGCCTGATAATCGCCAGCTGGGCCGCAGGATTCATGCCTGCTCAGCTGCTTGATTCTTGCCTGCTGAGGCACATGATCCGTGCAGGAGAGCTACCTGATCAGCACATGAGCAGTCACATGATCAGCGCCTCTCAGTCACCTGATCACTGCATGACAGGCACGTGATCAGTGCCTGCTGAGGTGCGGGATCAGCGCCTGCTCAGCTGCCTGATAATCGCCAGCTGGGCCGCAGGATTCATGCCTGCTCAGCTGCCTGATAATCGCCAGCTGGGCCGCAGGATTCATGCCTGCTCAGCTGCCTGATAATCGCCAGCTGGGCCGCAGGATTCATGCCTGCTCAGCTGCCTGATAATCGCCAGCTGGGCCGCAGGATTCATGCCTGCTCAGCTGCTTGATTCTGCCAGCTGGGCACATGATCCGTGCAGGAGAGCTACCTGATCAGCACATGAGCAGTCACATGATCAGCGCCTCTCAGTCACCTGATCACTGCATGACAGGCACGTGATCAGTGCCTGCTGAGGTGCGGGATCAGCGCCTGCTCAGCTGCCTGATAATCGCCAGCTGGGCCGCAGGATTCATGCCTGCTCAGCTGCCTGATAATCGCCAGCTGGGCCGCAGGATTCATGCCTGCTCAGCTGCCTGATAATCGCCAGCTGGGCCGCAGGATTCATGCCTGCTCAGCTGCCTGATAATCGCCAGCTGGGCCGCAGGATTCATGCCTGCTCAGCTGCCTGATAATCGCCAGCTGGGCCGCAGGATTCATGCCTGCTCAGCTGCCTGATAATCGCCAGCTGGGCCGCAGGATTCATGCCTGCTCAGCTGCCTGATTCTTGCCTGCTGAGGCACATGATCCGTGCAGGAGAGCTACCTGATCAGCACATGAGCAGTCACATGATCAGCGCCTCTCAGTCACCTGATCACTGCATGACAGGCACGTGATCAGTGCCTGCTGAGGTGCGGGATCAGCGCCTGCTCAGCTGCCTGATAATCGCCAGCTGGGCCGCAGGATTCATGCCTGCTCAGCTGCCTGATAATCGCCAGCTGGGCCGCAGGATTCATGCCTGCTCAGCTGCCTGATAATCGCCAGCTGGGCCGCAGGATTCATGCCTGCTCAGCTGCCTGATAATCGCCAGCTGGGCCGCAGGATTCATGCCTGCTCAGCTGCCTGATTCTTGCCTGCTGAGGCACATGATCCGTGCAGGAGAGCTACCTGATCAGCACATGAGCAGTCACATGATCAGCGCCTCTCAGTCACCTGATCACTGCATGACAGGCACGTGATCAGTGCCTGCTGAGGTGCGGGATCAGCGCCTGCTCAGCTGCCTGATAATCGCCAGCTGGGCCGCAGGATTCATGCCTGCTCAGCTGCCTGATAATCGCCAGCTGGGCCGCAGGATTCATGCCTGCTCAGCTGCCTGATAATCGCCAGCTGGGCCGCAGGATTCATGCCTGCTCAGCTGCCTGATAATCGCCAGCTGGGCCGCAGGATTCATGCCTGCTCAGCTGCCTGATAATCGCCAGCTGGGCCGCAGGATTCATGCCTGCTCAGCTGCCTGATAATCGCCAGCTGGGCCGCAGGATTCATGCCTGCTCAGCTGCCTGATAACCGCCAGCTGGGCCGCAGGATTCATGCCTGCTCAGCTGCCTGATAATCGCCAGCTGGGCCGCAGGATTCATGCCTGCTCAGCTGCCTGATAATCGCCAGCTGGGCCGCAGGATTCATGCCTGCTCAGCTGCTTGATTCTTGCCTGCTGAGGCACATGATCCGTGCAGGAGAGCTACCTGATCAGCACATGAGCAGTCACATGATCAGCCTCTCAGTCACCTGATCACTGCATGACAGGCACGTGATCAGTGCCTGCTGAGGTGCGGGATCAGCGCCTGCTCAGCTGCCTGATAATCGCCAGCTGGGCCGCAGGATTCATGCCTGCTCAGCTGCCTGATTCTTGCCTGCTGAGCACAGGATTCATGCAGAGAGCTGCTGATCAGCACATGAGCAGTCACATGATCAGCGCCTCTCAGTCACCTGATCACTGCATGACAGGCACGTGATCAGTGCCTGCTGGATTAGCGCCTGCTCAGCTGCCAGATAATCGCCAGCTGGGCCGCAGGATTCATGCCTGCTCAGCTGCCTGATAATCGCCAGCTGGGCCGCAGGATTCATGCCTGCTCAGCTGCCTGATAACCGCCAGCTGGGCCGCAGGATTCATGCCTGCTCAGCTGCCTGATAACCGCCAGCTGGGCCGCAGGATTCATGCCTGCTCAGCTGCCTGATAATCGCCAGCTGGGCCGCAGGATTCATGCCTGCTCAGCTGCCTGATAATCGCCAGCTGGGCCGCAGGATTCATGCCTGCTCAGCTGCCTGATAACCGCCAGCTGGGCCGCAGGATTCTTGCCTGCTCAGCTGCCTGATAACCGCCAGCTGGGCCGCAGGATTCATGCCTGCTCAGCTGCCTGATAACCGCCAGCTGGGCCGCAGGATTCATGCCTGCTCAGCTGCCTGATAATCGCCAGCTGGGCCGCAGGATTCATGCCTGCTCAGCTGCCTGATAATCGCCAGCTGGGCCGCAGGATTCATGCCTGCTCAGCTGCCTGATAATCGCCAGCTGGGCCGCAGGATTCATGCCTGCTCAGCTGCTTGATTCTTGCCTGCTGAGGCACATGATCCGTGCAGGAGAGCTACCTGATCAGCACATGAGCAGTCACATGATCAGCGCCTCTCAGTCACCTGATCACTGCATGACAGGCACGTGATCAGTGCCTGCTGAGGTGCGGGATCAGCGCCTGCTCAGCTGCCTGATAATCGCCAGCTGGGCCGCAGGATTCATGCCTGCTCAGCTGCCTGATAATCGCCAGCTGGGCCGCAGGATTCATGCCTGCTCAGCTGCCTGATAACCGCCAGCTGGGCCGCAGGATTCATGCCTGCTCAGCTGCCTGATAATCGCCAGCTGGGCCGCAGGATTCATGCCTGCTCAGCTGCCTGATAACCGCCAGCTGGGCCGCAGGATTCATGCCTGCTCAGCTGCCTGATAATCGCCAGCTGGGCCGCAGGATTCATGCCTGCTCAGCTGCCTGATAATCGCCAGCTGGGCCGCAGGATTCATGCCTGCTCAGCTGCCTGATAATCGCCAGCTGGGCCGCAGGATTCATGCCTGCTCAGCTGCCTGATAACCGCCAGCTGGGCCGCAGGATTCATGCCTGCTCAGCTGCCTGATAACCGCCAGCTGGGCCGCAGGATTCATGCCTGCTCAGCTGCCTGATAATCGCCAGCTGGGCCGCAGGATTCATGCCTGCTCAGCTGCCTGATAATCGCCAGCTGGGCCGCAGGATTCATGCCTGCTCAGCTGCCTGATAATCGCCAGCTGGGCCGCAGGATTCATGCCTGCTCAGCTGCCTGATAATCGCCAGCTGGGCCGCAGGATTCATGCCTGCTCAGCTGCCTGATAATCGCCAGCTGGGCCGCAGGATTCATGCCTGCTCAGCTGCCTGATAATCGCCAGCTGGGCCGCAGGATTCATGCCTGCTCAGCTGCCTGATAATCGCCAGCTGGGCCGCAGGATTCATGCCTGCTCAGCTGCCTGATAATCGCCAGCTGGGCCGCAGGATTCATGCCTGCTCAGCTGCTTGATTCTTGCCTGCTGAGGCACATGATCCGTGCAGGAGAGCTACCTGATCAGCACATGAGCAGTCACATGATCAGCGCCTCTCAGTCACCTGATCACTGCATGACAGGCACGTGATCAGTGCCTGCTGAGGTGCGGGATCAGCGCCTGCTCAGCTGCCTGATAATCGCCAGCTGGGCCGCAGGATTCATGCCTGCTCAGCTGCCTGATAATCGCCAGCTGGGCCGCAGGATTCATGCCTGCTCAGCTGCCTGATAATCGCCAGCTGGGCCGCAGGATTCATGCCTGCTCAGCTGCCTGATAATCGCCAGCTGGGCCGCAGGATTCATGCCTGCTCAGCTGCCTGATAATCGCCAGCTGGGCCGCAGGATTCATGCCTGCTCAGCTGCCTGATAATCGCCAGCTGGGCCGCAGGATTCATGCCTGCTCAGCTGCCTGATAATCGCCAGCTGGGCCGCAGGATTCATGCCTGCTCAGCTGCCTGATAATCGCCAGCTGGGCCGCAGGATTCATGCCTGCTCAGCTGCCTGATAATCGCCAGCTGGGCCGCAGGATTCATGCCTGCTCAGCTGCCTGATAATCGCCAGCTGGGCCGCAGGATTCATGCCTGCTCAGCTGCCTGATAATCGCCAGCTGGGCCGCAGGATTCATGCCTGCTCAGCTGCTTGATTCTTGCCTGCTGAGGCACATGATCCGTGCAGGAGAGCTACCTGATCAGCACATGAGCAGTCACATGATCAGCGCCTCTCAGTCACCTGATCACTGCATGACAGGCACGTGATCAGTGCCTGCTGAGGTGCGGGATCAGCGCCTGCTCAGCTGCCTGATAATCGCCAGCTGGGCCGCAGGATTCATGCCTGCTCAGCTGCCTGATAATCGCCAGCTGGGCCGCAGGATTCATGCCTGCTCAGCTGCCTGATAATCGCCAGCTGGGCCGCAGGATTCATGCCTGCTCAGCTGCCTGATAATCGCCAGCTGGGCCGCAGGATTCATGCCTGCTCAGCTGCCTGATTCTTGCCTGCTGAGGCACATGATCCGTGCAGGAGAGCTGCCTGATCAGCACATGAGCAGTCACATGATCAGCGCCTCAGTCACCTGATCACTGCATGACAGGCACGTGATCAGTGCCTGCTGAGGTGCGGGATCATGCCTGCTCAGCTGCCTGATAATCGCCAGCTGGGCCGCAGGATTCATGCCTGCTCAGCTGCCTGATAATCGCCAGCTGGGCCGCAGGATTCATGCCTGCTCAGCTGCCTGATAATCGCCAGCTGGGCCGCAGGATTCATGCCTGCTCAGCTGCCTGATAATCGCCAGCTGGGCCGCAGGATTCATGCCTGCTCAGCTGCCTGATAATCGCCAGCTGGGCCGCAGGATTCATGCCTGCTCAGCTGCCTGATAATCGCCAGCTGGGCCGCAGGATTCATGCCTGCTCAGCTGCTTGATTCTTGCCTGCTGAGGCACATGATCCGTGCAGGAGAGCTACCTGATCAGCACATGAGCAGTCACATGATCAGCGCCTCTCAGTCACCTGATCACTGCATGACAGGCACGTGATCAGTGCCTGCTGAGGTGCGGGATCAGCGCCTGCTCAGCTGCCTGATAATCGCCAGCTGGGCCGCAGGATTCATGCCTGCTCAGCTGCCTGATAATCGCCAGCTGGGCCGCAGGATTCATGCCTGCTCAGCTGCCTGATAATCGCCAGCTGGGCCGCAGGATTCATGCCTGCTCAGCTGCCTGATAATCGCCAGCTGGGCCGCAGGATTCATGCCTGCTCAGCTGCCTGATTCTTGCCTGCTGAGGCACATGATCCGTGCAGGAGAGCTACCTGATCAGCACATGAGCAGTCACATGATCAGCGCCTCTCAGTCACCTGATCACTGCATGACAGGCACGTGATCAGTGCCTGCTGAGGTGCGGGATCATGCCTGCTCAGCTGCCTGATAATCGCCAGCTGGGCCGCAGGATTCATGCCTGCTCAGCTGCCTGATAATCGCCAGCTGGGCCGCAGGATTCATGCCTGCTCAGCTGCCTGATAATCGCCAGCTGGGCCGCAGGATTCATGCCTGCTCAGCTGCTTGATTCTTGCCTGCTGAGGCACATGATCCGTGCAGGAGAGCTACCTGATCAGCACATGAGCAGTCACATGATCAGCGCCTCTCAGTCACCTGATCACTGCATGACAGGCACGTGATCAGTGCCTGCTGAGGTGCGGGATCAGCGCCTGCTCAGCTGCCTGATAATCGCCAGCTGGGCCGCAGGATTCATGCCTGCTCAGCTGCCTGATAATCGCCAGCTGGGCCGCAGGATTCATGCCTGCTCAGCTGCCTGATAACCGCCAGCTGGGCCGCAGGATTCATGCCTGCTCAGCTGCCTGATAACCGCCAGCTGGGCCGCAGGATTCATGCCTGCTCAGCTGCCTGATAACCGCCAGCTGGGCCGCAGGATTCATGCCTGCTCAGCTGCCTGATAATCGCCAGCTGGGCCGCAGGATTCATGCCTGCTCAGCTGCCTGATAATCGCCAGCTGGGCCGCAGGATTCATGCCTGCTCAGCTGCCTGATAATCGCCAGCTGGGCCGCAGGATTCATGCCTGCTCAGCTGCCTGATAATCGCCAGCTGGGCCGCAGGATTCATGCCTGCTCAGCTGCCTGATAATCGCCAGCTGGGCCGCAGGATTCATGCCTGCTCAGCTGCCTGATAATCGCCAGCTGGGCCGCAGGATTCATGCCTGCTCAGCTGCCTGATAATCGCCAGCTGGGCCGCAGGATTCATGCCTGCTCAGCTGCCTGATAATCGCCAGCTGGGCCGCAGGATTCATGCCTGCTCAGCTGCCTGATAATCGCCAGCTGGGCCGCAGGATTCATGCCTGCTCAGCTGCCTGATAATCGCCAGCTGGGCCGCAGGATTCATGCCTGCTCAGCTGCCTGATAATCGCCAGCTGGGCCGCAGGATTCATGCCTGCTCAGCTGCCTGATAATCGCCAGCTGGGCCGCAGGATTCATGCCTGCTCAGCTGCCTGATAATCGCCAGCTGGGCCGCAGGATTCATGCCTGCTCAGCTGCCTGATAATCGCCAGCTGGGCCGCAGGATTCATGCCTGCTCAGCTGCCTGATAATCGCCAGCTGGGCCGCAGGATTCATGCCTGCTCAGCTGCCTGATAATCGCCAGCTGGGCCGCAGGATTCATGCCTGCTCAGCTGCCTGATAATCGCCAGCTGGGCCGCAGGATTCATGCCTGCTCAGCTGCTTGATTCTTGCCTGCTGAGGCACATGATCCGTGCAGGAGAGCTACCTGATCAGCACATGAGCAGTCACATGATCAGCGCCTCTCAGTCACCTGATCACTGCATGACAGGCACGTGATCAGTGCCTGCTGAGGTGCGGGATCAGCGCCTGCTCAGCTGCCTGATAATCGCCAGCTGGGCCGCAGGATTCATGCCTGCTCAGCTGCCTGATAATCGCCAGCTGGGCCGCAGGATTCATGCCTGCTCAGCTGCCTGATAATCGCCAGCTGGGCCGCAGGATTCATGCCTGCTCAGCTGCCTGATAATCGCCAGCTGGGCCGCAGGATTCATGCCTGCTCAGCTGCCTGATAATCGCCAGCTGGGCCGCAGGATTCATGCCTGCTCAGCTGCTTGATTCTTGCCTGCTGAGGCACATGATCCGTGCAGGAGAGCTACCTGATCAGCACATGAGCAGTCACATGATCAGCGCCTCTCAGTCACCTGATCACTGCATGACAGGCACGTGATCAGTGCCTGCTGAGGTGCGGGATCAGCGCCTGCTCAGCTGCCTGATAATCGCCAGCTGGGCCGCAGGATTCATGCCTGCTCAGCTGCCTGATAATCGCCAGCTGGGCCGCAGGATTCATGCCTGCTCAGCTGCCTGATAATCGCCAGCTGGGCCGCAGGATTCATGCCTGCTCAGCTGCCTGATAATCGCCAGCTGGGCCGCAGGATTCATGCCTGCTCAGCTGCCTGATAATCGCCAGCTGGGCCGCAGGATTCATGCCTGCTCAGCTGCCTGATAATCGCCAGCTGGGCCGCAGGATTCATGCCTGCTCAGCTGCCTGATAATCGCCAGCTGGGCCGCAGGATTCATGCCTGCTCAGCTGCCTGATAATCGCCAGCTGGGCCGCAGGATTCATGCCTGCTCAGCTGCCTGATAATCGCCAGCTGGGCCGCAGGATTCATGCCTGCTCAGCTGCCTGATAATCGCCAGCTGGGCCGCAGGATTCATGCCTGCTCAGCTGCCTGATAATCGCCAGCTGGGCCGCAGGATTCATGCCTGCTCAGCTGCTTGATTCTTGCCTGCTGAGGCACATGATCCGTGCAGGAGAGCTACCTGATCAGCACATGAGCAGTCACATGATCAGCGCCTCTCAGTCACCTGATCACTGCATGACAGGCACGTGATCAGTGCCTGCTGAGGTGCGGGATCAGCGCCTGCTCAGCTGCCTGATAATCGCCAGCTGGGCCGCAGGATTCATGCCTGCTCAGCTGCCTGATAATCGCCAGCTGGGCCGCAGGATTCATGCCTGCTCAGCTGCCTGATAATCGCCAGCTGGGCCGCAGGATTCATGCCTGCTCAGCTGCCTGATAATCGCCAGCTGGGCCGCAGGATTCATGCCTGCTCAGCTGCCTGATAATCGCCAGCTGGGCCGCAGGATTCATGCCTGCTCAGCTGCCTGATAATCGCCAGCTGGGCCGCAGGATTCATGCCTGCTCAGCTGCCTGATAATCGCCAGCTGGGCCGCAGGATTCATGCCTGCTCAGCTGCCTGATAACGCCAGCTGGGCCGCAGGATTCATGCCTGCTCAGCTGCCTGATAATCGCCAGCTGGGCCGCAGGATTCATGCCTGCTCAGCTGCCTGATAATCGCCAGCTGGGCCGCAGGATTCATGCCTGCTCAGCTGCCTGATAATCGCCAGCTGGGCCGCAGGATTCATGCCTGCTCAGCTGCCTGATAATCGCCAGCTGGGCCGCAGGATTCATGCCTGCTCAGCTGCCTGATAATCGCCAGCTGGGCCGCAGGATTCATGCCTGCTCAGCTGCCTGATAATCGCCAGCTGGGCCGCAGGATTCATGCCTGCTCAGCTGCCTGATAATCGCCAGCTGGGCCGCAGGATTCATGCCTGCTCAGCTGCTTGATTCTTGCCTGCTGAGGCACATGATCCGTGCAGGAGAGCTACCTGATCAGCACATGAGCAGTCACATGATCAGCGCCTCTCAGTCACCTGATCACTGCATGACAGGCACGTGATCAGTGCCTGCTGAGGTGCGGGATCAGCGCCTGCTCAGCTGCCTGATAATCGCCAGCTGGGCCGCAGGATTCATGCCTGCTCAGCTGCCTGATAATCGCCAGCTGGGCCGCAGGATTCATGCCTGCTCAGCTGCCTGATAATCGCCAGCTGGGCCGCAGGATTCATGCCTGCTCAGCTGCCTGATTCTTGCCTGCTGAGGCACCTGATCCGTGCAGGAGAGCTACCGGATCAGCACATGAGCAGTCACATGATCAGCGCCTCTCAGTCACCTGATCACTGCATGACAGGCACGTGATCAGTGCCTGCTGGGTGCGGGATCAGCGCCTGCTCAGCTGCCTGATAATCGCCAGCTGGGCCGCAGGATTCATGCCTGCTCAGCTGCCTGATAATCGCCAGCTGGGCCGCAGGATTCATGCCTGCTCAGCTGCCTGATTCTTGCCTGCTGAGGCACATGATCCGTGCAGGAGAGCTACCTGATCAGCACATGAGCAGTCACATGATCAGCGCCTCTCAGTCACCTGATCACTGCATGACAGGCACGTGATCAGTGCCTGCTGAGGTGCGGGTTCAGCGCCTGCTCAGCTGCCTGATAATCGCCAGCTGGGCCGCAGGATTCATGCCTGCTCAGCTGCCTGATAACCGCCAGCTGGGCCGCAGGATTCATGCCTGCTCAGCTGCCTGATAACCGCCAGCTGGGCCGCAGGATTCATGCCTGCTCAGCTGCCTGATAACCGCCAGCTGGGCCGCAGGATTCATGCCTGCTCAGCTGCCTGATAATCGCCAGCTGGGCCGCAGGATTCATGCCTGCTCAGCCGCCTGATAATCGCCAGCTGTGCCGCAGGATTCATGCCTGCTCAGCTGCTTGATTCTTGCCTGCTGAGGCACATGATCCGTGCAGGAGAGCTACCTGATCAGCACATGAGCAGTCACATGATCAGCGCCTCTCAGTCACCTGATCACTGCATGACAGGCACGTGATCAGTGCCTGCTGAGGTGCGGGATCAGCGCCTGCTCAGCTGCCTGATAATCGCCAGCTGGGCCGCAGGATTCATGCCTGCTCAGCTGCCTGATAATCGCCAGCTGGGCCGCAGGATTCATGCCTGCTCAGCTGCCTGATAATCGCCAGCTGGGCCGCAGGATTCATGCCTGCTCAGCTGCCTGATAATCGCCAGCTGGGCCGCAGGATTCATGCCTGCTCAGCTGCTTGATTCTTGCCTGCTGAGGCACATGATCCGTGCAGGAGAGCTACCTGATCAGCACATGAGCAGTCACATGATCAGCGCCTCTCAGTCACCTGATCACTGCATGACAGGCACGTGATCAGTGCCTGCTGAGGTGCGGGATCATGCCTGCTCAGCTGCCTGATAATCGCCAGCTGGGCCGCAGGATTCATGCCTGCTCAGCTGCCTGATAATCGCCAGCTGGGCCGCAGGATTCATGCCTGCTCAGCTGCCTGATAATCGCCAGCTGGGCCGCAGGATTCATGCCTGCTCAGCTGCTTGATTCTTGCCTGCTGAGGCACATGATCCGTGCAGGAGAGCTACCTGATCAGCACATGAGCAGTCACATGATCAGCGCCTCTCAGTCACCTGATCACTGCATGACAGGCACGTGATCAGTGCCTGCTGAGGTGCGGGATCAGCGCCTGCTCAGCTGCCTGATAATCGCCAGCTGGGCCGCAGGATTCATGCCTGCTCAGCTGCCTGATAATCGCCAGCTGGGCCGCAGGATTCATGCCTGCTCAGCTGCCTGATAACCGCCAGCTGGGCCGCAGGATTCATGCCTGCTCAGCTGCCTGATAACGCCAGCTGGGCCGCAGGATTCATGCCTGCTCAGCTGCCTGATAATCGCCAGCTGGGCCGCAGGATTCATGCCTGCTCAGCTGCCTGATAATCGCCAGCTGGGCCGCAGGATTCATGCCTGCTCAGCTGCCTGATAACGCCAGCTGGGCCGCAGGATTCATGCCTGCTCAGCTGCCTGATAATCGCCAGCTGGGCCGCAGGATTCATGCCTGCTCAGCTGCCTGATAATCGCCAGCTGGGCCGCAGGATTCATGCCTGCTCAGCTGCTTGATTCTTGCCTGCTGAGGCACATGATCCGTGCAGGAGAGCTACCTGATCAGCACATGAGCAGTCACATGATCAGCGCCTCTCAGTCACCTGATCACTGCATGACAGGCACGTGATCAGTGCCTGCTGAGGTGCGGGATCAGCGCCTGCTCAGCTGCCTGATAATCGCCAGCTGGGCCGCAGGATTCATGCCTGCTCAGCTGCCTGATAATCGCCAGCTGGGCCGCAGGATTCATGCCTGCTCAGCTGCCTGATAATCGCCAGCTGGGCCGCAGGATTCATGCCTGCTCAGCTGCCTGATAATCGCCAGCTGGGCCGCAGGATTCATGCCTGCTCAGCTGCCTGATAACCGCCAGCTGGGCCGCAGGATTCATGCCTGCTCAGCTGCCTGATAATCGCCAGCTGGGCCGCAGGATTCATGCCTGCTCAGCTGCCTGATAATCGCCAGCTGGGCCGCAGGATTCATGCCTGCTCAGCTGCCTGATAATCGCCAGCTGGGCCGCAGGATTCATGCCTGCTCAGCTGCCTGATAATCGCCAGCTGGGCCGCAGGATTCATGCCTGCTCAGCTGCCTGATAATCGCCAGCTGGGCCGCAGGATTCATGCCTGCTCAGCTGCTTGATTCTTGCCTGCTGAGGCACATGATCCGTGCAGGAGAGCTACCTGATCAGCACATGAGCAGTCACATGATCAGCGCCTCTCAGTCACCTGATCACTGCATGACAGGCACGTGATCAGTGCCTGCTGAGGTGCGGGATCAGCGCCTGCTCAGCTGCCTGATAATCGCCAGCTGGGCCGCAGGATTCATGCCTGCTCAGCTGCCTGATAATCGCCAGCTGGGCCGCAGGATTCATGCCTGCTCAGCTGCCTGATAATCGCCAGCTGGGCCGCAGGATTCATGCCTGCTCAGCTGCTTGATTCTTGCCTGCTGAGGCACATGATCCGTGCAGGAGAGCTACCTGATCAGCACATGAGCAGTCACATGATCAGCGCCTCTCAGTCACCTGATCACTGCATGACAGGCACGTGATCAGTGCCTGCTGAGGTGCGGGATCAGCGCCTGCTCAGCTGCCTGATAATCGCCAGCTGGGCCGCAGGATTCATGCCTGCTCAGCTGCCTGATAATCGCCAGCTGGGCCGCAGGATTCATGCCTGCTCAGCTGCCTGATAATCGCCAGCTGGGCCGCAGGATTCATGCCTGCTCAGCTGCCTGATAACCGCCAGCTGGGCCGCAGGATTCATGCCTGCTCAGCTGCCTGATAATCGCCAGCTGGGCCGCAGGATTCATGCCTGCTCAGCTGCCTGATAATCGCCAGCTGGGCCGCAGGATTCATGCCTGCTCAGCTGCCTGATAATCGCCAGCTGGGCCGCAGGATTCATGCCTGCTCAGCTGCTTGATTCTTGCCTGCTGAGGCACATGATCCGTGCAGGAGAGCTACCTGATCAGCACATGAGCAGTCACATGATCAGCGCCTCTCAGTCACCTGATCACTGCATGACAGGCACGTGATCAGTGCCTGCTGAGGTGCGGGATCAGCGCCTGCTCAGCTGCCTGATAATCGCCAGCTGGGCCGCAGGATTCATGCCTGCTCAGCTGCCTGATAATCGCCAGCTGGGCCGCAGGATTCATGCCTGCTCAGCTGCCTGATAATCGCCAGCTGGGCCGCAGGATTCATGCCTGCTCAGCTGCCTGATAATCGCCAGCTGGGCCGCAGGATTCATGCCTGCTCAGCTGCCTGATTCTGCCAGCTGAGGCACATGATCCTGCAGGAGAGCTGCCTGATCAGCACATGAGCAGTCACATGATCAGCGCCTCTCAGTCACCTGATCACTGCATGACAGGCACGTGATCAGTGCCTGCTGAGGTGCGGGATCATGCCTGCTCAGCTGCCTGATAATCGCCAGCTGGGCCGCAGGATTCATGCCTGCTCAGCTGCCTGATAATCGCCAGCTGGGCCGCAGGATTCATGCCTGCTCAGCTGCCTGATAATCGCCAGCTGGGCCGCAGGATTCATGCCTGCTCAGCTGCCTGATAATCGCCAGCTGGGCCGCAGGATTCATGCCTGCTCAGCTGCCTGATAATCGCCAGCTGGGCCGCAGGATTCATGCCTGCTCAGCTGCCTGATAATCGCCAGCTGGGCCGCAGGATTCATGCCTGCTCAGCTGCTTGATTCTTGCCTGCTGAGGCACATGATCCGTGCAGGAGAGCTACCTGATCAGCACATGAGCAGTCACATGATCAGCGCCTCTCAGTCACCTGATCACTGCATGACAGGCACGTGATCAGTGCCTGCTGAGGTGCGGGATCAGCGCCTGCTCAGCTGCCTGATAATCGCCAGCTGGGCCGCAGGATTCATGCCTGCTCAGCTGCCTGATAATCGCCAGCTGGGCCGCAGGATTCATGCCTGCTCAGCTGCCTGATAATCGCCAGCTGGGCCGCAGGATTCATGCCTGCTCAGCTGCCTGATAATCGCCAGCTGGGCCGCAGGATTCATGCCTGCTCAGCTGCCTGATTCTTGCCTGCTGGGCACATGATCCGTGCAGGAGAGCTGCCTGATCAGCACATGAGCAGTCACATGATCAGCGCTCTCAGTCACCTGATCACTGCATGACAGGCACGTGATCAGTGCCTGCTGAGGTGCAGGATCATGCCTGCTCAGCTGCCTGATAATCGCCAGCTGGGCCGCAGGATTCATGCCTGCTCAGCTGCCTGATAATCGCCAGCTGGGCCGCAGGATTCATGCCTGCTCAGCTGCCTGATAATCGCCAGCTGGGCCGCAGGATTCATGCCTGCTCAGCTGCTTGATTCTTGCCTGCTGAGGCACATGATCCGTGCAGGAGAGCTACCTGATCAGCACATGAGCAGTCACATGATCAGCGCCTCTCAGTCACCTGATCACTGCATGACAGGCACGTGATCAGTGCCTGCTGAGGTGCGGGATCAGCGCCTGCTCAGCTGCCTGATAATCGCCAGCTGGGCCGCAGGATTCATGCCTGCTCAGCTGCCTGATAATCGCCAGCTGGGCCGCAGGATTCATGCCTGCTCAGCTGCCTGATAATCGCCAGCTGGGCCGCAGGATTCATGCCTGCTCAGCTGCCTGATAACCGCCAGCTGGGCCGCAGGATTCATGCCTGCTCAGCTGCCTGATAATCGCCAGCTGGGCCGCAGGATTCATGCCTGCTCAGCTGCCTGATAATCGCCAGCTGGGCCGCAGGATTCATGCCTGCTCAGCTGCTTGATTCTTGCCTGCTGAGGCACATGATCCGTGCAGGAGAGCTACCTGATCAGCACATGAGCAGTCACATGATCAGCGCCTCTCAGTCACCTGATCACTGCATGACAGGCACGTGATCAGTGCCTGCTGAGGTGCGGGATCAGCGCCTGCTCAGCTGCCTGATAATCGCCAGCTGGGCCGCAGGATTCATGCCTGCTCAGCTGCCTGATAATCGCCAGCTGGGCCGCAGGATTCATGCCTGCTCAGCTGCCTGATAATCGCCAGCTGGGCCGCAGGATTCATGCCTGCTCAGCTGCCTGATAATCGCCAGCTGGGCCGCAGGATTCATGCCTGCTCAGCTGCCTGATTCTTGCCTGCTGAGGCACATGATCCGTGCAGGAGAGCTGCCTGATCAGCACATGAGCAGTCACATGATCAGCGCCTCTCAGTCACCTGATCACTGCATGACAGGCACGTGATCAGTGCCTGCTGAGGTGCGGGATCATGCCTGCTCAGCTGCCTGATAATCGCCAGCTGGGCCGCAGGATTCATGCCTGCTCAGCTGCCTGATAATCGCCAGCTGGGCCGCAGGATTCATGCCTGCTCAGCTGCCTGATAATCGCCAGCTGGGCCGCAGGATTCATGCCTGCTCAGCTGCCTGATTCTTGCCTGCTGAGGCACATGATCCGTGCAGGAGAGCTACCTGATCAGCACATGAGCAGTCACATGATCAGCGCCTCTCAGTCACCTGATCACTGCATGACAGGCACGTGATCAGTGCCTGCTGAGGTGCGGGATCATGCCTGCTCAGCTGCCTGATAATCGCCAGCTGGGCCGCAGGATTCATGCCTGCTCAGCTGCCTGATAATCGCCAGCTGGGCCGCAGGATTCATGCCTGCTCAGCTGCCTGATAATCGCCAGCTGGGCCGCAGGATTCATGCCTGCTCAGCTGCCTGATAACCGCCAGCTGGGCCGCAGGATTCATGCCTGCTCAGCTGCCTGATAACCGCCAGCTGGGCCGCAGGATTCATGCCTGCTCAGCTGCCTGATAACCGCCAGCTGGGCCGCAGGATTCATGCCTGCTCAGCTGCCTGATAATCGCCAGCTGGGCCGCAGGATTCATGCCTGCTCAGCTGCCTGATAACCGCCAGCTGGGCCGCAGGATTCATGCCTGCTCAGCTGCCTGATAACCGCCAGCTGGGCCGCAGGATTCATGCCTGCTCAGCTGCCTGATAACCGCCAGCTGGGCCGCAGGATTCATGCCTGCTCAGCTGCCTGATAACCGCCAGCTGGGCCGCAGGATTCATGCCTGCTCAGCTGCCTGATAATCGCCAGCTGGGCCGCAGGATTCATGCCTGCTCAGCTGCCTGATAATCGCCAGCTGGGCCGCAGGATTCATGCCTGCTCAGCTGCCTGATAATCGCCAGCTGGGCCGCAGGATTCATGCCTGCTCAGCTGCCTGATAATCGCCAGCTGGGCCGCAGGATTCATGCCTGCTCAGCTGCCTGATAATCGCCAGCTGGGCCGCAGGATTCATGCCTGCTCAGCTGCCTGATAATCGCCAGCTGGGCCGCAGGATTCATGCCTGCTCAGCTGCTTGATTCTTGCCTGCTGAGGCACATGATCCGTGCAGGAGAGCTACCTGATCAGCACATGAGCAGTCACATGATCAGCGCCTCTCAGTCACCTGATCACTGCATGACAGGCACGTGATCAGTGCCTGCTGAGGTGCGGGATCAGCGCCTGCTCAGCTGCCTGATAATCGCCAGCTGGGCCGCAGGATTCATGCCTGCTCAGCTGCCTGATAATCGCCAGCTGGGCCGCAGGATTCATGCCTGCTCAGCTGCCTGATAATCGCCAGCTGGGCCGCAGGATTCATGCCTGCTCAGCTGCTTGATTCTTGCCTGCTGAGGCACATGATCCGTGCAGGAGAGCTACCTGATCAGCACATGAGCAGTCACATGATCAGCGCCTCTCAGTCACCTGATCACTGCATGACAGGCACGTGATCAGTGCCTGCTGAGGTGCGGGATCAGCGCCTGCTCAGCTGCCTGATAATCGCCAGCTGGGCCGCAGGATTCATGCCTGCTCAGCTGCCTGATAATCGCCAGCTGGGCCGCAGGATTCATGCCTGCTCAGCTGCCTGATAATCGCCAGCTGGGCCGCAGGATTCATGCCTGCTCAGCTGCCTGATAATCGCCAGCTGGGCCGCAGGATTCATGCCTGCTCAGCTGCCTGATAATCGCCAGCTGGGCCGCAGGATTCATGCCTGCTCAGCTGCCTGATAATCGCCAGCTGGGCCGCAGGATTCATGCCTGCTCAGCTGCTTGATTCTTGCCTGCTGAGGCACATGATCCGTGCAGGAGAGCTACCTGATCAGCACATGAGCAGTCACATGATCAGCGCCTCTCAGTCACCTGATCACTGCATGACAGGCACGTGATCAGTGCCTGCTGAGGTGCGGGATCAGCGCCTGCTCAGCTGCCTGATAATCGCCAGCTGGGCCGCAGGATTCATGCCTGCTCAGCTGCCTGATAATCGCCAGCTGGGCCGCAGGATTCATGCCTGCTCAGCTGCCTGATAATCGCCAGCTGGGCCGCAGGATTCATGCCTGCTCAGCTGCCTGATAATCGCCAGCTGGGCCGCAGGATTCATGCCTGCTCAGCTGCCTGATTCTTGCCAGCTGAGGCACATGATCCGTGCAGGAGAGCAGCTGCCTGATCAGCACATGAGCAGTCACATGATCAGCGCCTCTCAGTCACCTGATCACTGCATGACAGGCACGTGATCAGTGCCTGCTGGGTGCGGGATCAGCGCCTGCTCAGCTGCCTGATAATCGCCAGCTGGGCCGCAGGATTCATGCCTGCTCAGCTGCCTGATAATCGCCAGCTGGGCCGCAGGATTCATGCCTGCTCAGCTGCCTGATAATCGCCAGCTGGGCCGCAGGATTCATGCCTGCTCAGCTGCTTGATTCTTGCCTGCTGAGGCACATGATCCGTGCAGGAGAGCTACCTGATCAGCACATGAGCAGTCACATGATCAGCGCCTCTCAGTCACCTGATCACTGCATGACAGGCACGTGATCAGTGCCTGCTGAGGTGCGGGATCAGCGCCTGCTCAGCTGCCTGATAATCGCCAGCTGGGCCGCAGGATTCATGCCTGCTCAGCTGCCTGATAATCGCCAGCTGGGCCGCAGGATTCATGCCTGCTCAGCTGCCTGATAACCGCCAGCTGGGCCGCAGGATTCATGCCTGCTCAGCTGCCTGATAACCGCCAGCTGGGCCGCAGGATTCATGCCTGCTCAGCTGCCTGATAATCGCCAGCTGGGCCGCAGGATTCATGCCTGCTCAGCTGCCTGATAATCGCCAGCTGGGCCGCAGGATTCATGCCTGCTCAGCTGCTTGATTCTTGCCTGCTGAGGCACATGATCCGTGCAGGAGAGCTACCTGATCAGCACATGAGCAGTCACATGATCAGCGCCTCTCAGTCACCTGATCACTGCATGACAGGCACGTGATCAGTGCCTGCTGAGGTGCGGGATCAGCCTGCTCAGCTGCCTGATAATCGCCAGCTGGGCCGCAGGATTCATGCCTGCTCAGCTGCCTGATAATCGCCAGCTGGGCCGCAGGATTCATGCCTGCTCAGCTGCCTGATAATCGCCAGCTGGGCCGCAGGATTCATGCCTGCTCAGCTGCCTGATAATCGCCAGCTGGGCCGCAGGATTCATGCCTGCTCAGCTGCTTGATTCTTGCCTGCTGAGGCACATGATCCGTGCAGGAGAGCTACCTGATCAGCACATGAGCAGTCACATGATCAGCGCCTCTCAGTCACCTGATCACTGCATGACAGGCACGTGATCAGTGCCTGCTGAGGTGCGGGATCATGCCTGCTCAGCTGCCTGATAATCGCCAGCTGGGCCGCAGGATTCATGCCTGCTCAGCTGCCTGATAATCGCCAGCTGGGCCGCAGGATTCATGCCTGCTCAGCTGCCTGATAATCGCCAGCTGGGCCGCAGGATTCATGCCTGCTCAGCTGCTTGATTCTTGCCTGCTGAGGCACATGATCCGTGCAGGAGAGCTACCTGATCAGCACATGAGCAGTCACATGATCAGCGCCCTCAGTCACCTGATCACTGCATGACAGGCACGTGATCAGTGCCTGCTGAGGTGCGGGATCAGCGCCTGCTCAGCTGCCTGATAATCGCCAGCTGGGCCGCAGGATTCATGCCTGCTCAGCTGCCTGATAATCGCCAGCTGGGCCGCAGGATTCATGCCTGCTCAGCTGCCTGATAACCGCCAGCTGGGCCGCAGGATTCATGCCTGCTCAGCTGCCTGATAATCGCCAGCTGGGCCGCAGGATTCATGCCTGCTCAGCTGCCTGATAACCGCCAGCTGGGCCGCAGGATTCATGCCTGCTCAGCTGCCTGATAATCGCCAGCTGGGCCGCAGGATTCATGCCTGCTCAGCTGCCTGATAACCGCCAGCTGGGCCGCAGGATTCATGCCTGCTCAGCTGCCTGATAATCGCCAGCTGGGCCGCAGGATTCATGCCTGCTCAGCTGCCTGATAACCGCCAGCTGGGCCGCAGGATTCATGCCTGCTCAGCTGCCTGATAACCGCCAGCTGGGCCGCAGGATTCATGCCTGCTCAGCTGCCTGATAACCGCCAGCTGGGCCGCAGGATTCATGCCTGCTCAGCTGCCTGATAATCGCCAGCTGGGCCGCAGGATTCATGCCTGCTCAGCTGCCTGATAATCGCCAGCTGGGCCGCAGGATTCATGCCTGCTCAGCTGCCTGATAATCGCCAGCTGGGCCGCAGGATTCATGCCTGCTCAGCTGCCTGATAATCGCCAGCTGGGCCGCAGGATTCATGCCTGCTCAGCTGCCTGATAATCGCCAGCTGGGCCGCAGGATTCATGCCTGCTCAGCTGCCTGATAATCGCCAGCTGGGCCGCAGGATTCATGCCTGCTCAGCTGCCTGATAATCGCCAGCTGGGCCGCAGGATTCATGCCTGCTCAGCTGCCTGATAATCGCCAGCTGGGCCGCAGGATTCATGCCTGCTCAGCTGCCTGATAATCGCCAGCTGGGCCGCAGGATTCATGCCTGCTCAGCTGCCTGATAATCGCCAGCTGGGCCGCAGGATTCATGCCTGCTCAGCTGCCTGATAATCGCCAGCTGGGCCGCAGGATTCATGCCTGCTCAGCTGCCTGATAATCGCCAGCTGGGCCGCAGGATTCATGCCTGCTCAGCTGCCTGATAATCGCCAGCTGGGCCGCAGGATTCATGCCTGCTCAGCTGCTTGATTCTTGCCTGCTGAGGCACATGATCCGTGCAGGAGAGCTACCTGATCAGCACATGAGCAGTCACATGATCAGCGCCTCTCAGTCACCTGATCACTGCATGACAGGCACGTGATCAGTGCCTGCTGAGGTGCGGGATCAGCGCCTGCTCAGCTGCCTGATAATCGCCAGCTGGGCCGCAGGATTCATGCCTGCTCAGCTGCCTGATAATCGCCAGCTGGGCCGCAGGATTCATGCCTGCTCAGCTGCCTGATAATCGCCAGCTGGGCCGCAGGATTCATGCCTGCTCAGCTGCCTGATAATCGCCAGCTGGGCCGCAGGATTCATGCCTGCTCAGCTGCCTGATAATCGCCAGCTGGGCCGCAGGATTCATGCCTGCTCAGCTGCTTGATTCTTGCCTGCTGAGGCACATGATCCGTGCAGGAGAGCTACCTGATCAGCACATGAGCAGTCACATGATCAGCGCCTCTCAGTCACCTGATCACTGCATGACAGGCACGTGATCAGTGCCTGCTGAGGTGCGGGATCAGCGCCTGCTCAGCTGCCTGATAATCGCCAGCTGGGCCGCAGGATTCATGCCTGCTCAGCTGCCTGATAATCGCCAGCTGGGCCGCAGGATTCATGCCTGCTCAGCTGCCTGATAATCGCCAGCTGGGCCGCAGGATTCATGCCTGCTCAGCTGCCTGATAATCGCCAGCTGGGCCGCAGGATTCATGCCTGCTCAGCTGCCTGATAATCGCCAGCTGGGCCGCAGGATTCATGCCTGCTCAGCTGCCTGATAATCGCCAGCTGGGCCGCAGGATTCATGCCTGCTCAGCTGCCTGATAATCGCCAGCTGGGCCGCAGGATTCATGCCTGCTCAGCTGCTTGATTCTTGCCTGCTGAGGCACATGATCCGTGCAGGAGAGCTACCTGATCAGCACATGAGCAGTCACATGATCAGCGCCTCTCAGTCACCTGATCACTGCATGACAGGCACGTGATCAGTGCCTGCTGAGGTGCGGGATCAGCGCCTGCTCAGCTGCCTGATAATCGCCAGCTGGGCCGCAGGATTCATGCCTGCTCAGCTGCCTGATAATCGCCAGCTGGGCCGCAGGATTCATGCCTGCTCAGCTGCCTGATAATCGCCAGCTGGGCCGCAGGATTCATGCCTGCTCAGCTGCCTGATAATCGCCAGCTGGGCCGCAGGATTCATGCCTGCTCAGCTGCTTGATTCTTGCCTGCTGAGGCACATGATCCGTGCAGGAGAGCTACCTGATCAGCACATGAGCAGTCACATGATCAGCGCCTCTCAGTCACCTGATCACTGCATGACAGGCACGTGATC
This sequence comes from Bos javanicus, assembly GCF_032452875.1. Classification (NCBI taxonomy): domain Eukaryota; kingdom Metazoa; phylum Chordata; class Mammalia; order Artiodactyla; family Bovidae; genus Bos; species Bos javanicus. Next base: position 201,789 of record NW_026893695.1, read on the forward strand.
AGTGCCTGCTGAGGTGCGGGATCAGCGCCTGCTCAGCTGCCTGATAATCGCCAGCTGGGCCGCAGGATTCATGCCTGCTCAGCTGCCTGATAATCGCCAGCTGGGCCGCAGGATTCATGCCTGCTCAGCTGCCTGATAATCGCCAGCTGGGCCGCAGGATTCATGCCTGCTCAGCTGCCTGATAATCGCCAGCTGGGCCGCAGGATTCATGCCTGCTCAGCTGCCTGATAATCGCCAGCTGGGCCGCAGGATTCATGCCTGCTCAGCTGCCTGATAATCGCCAGCTGGGCCGCAGGATTCATGCCTGCTCAGCTGCTTGATTCTTGCCTGCTGAGGCACATGATCCGTGCAGGAGAGCTACCTGATCAGCACATGAGCAGTCACATGATCAGCGCCTCTCAGTCACCTGATCACTGCATGACAGGCACGTGATCAGTGCCTGCTGAGGTGCGGGATCAGCGCCTGCTCAGCTGCCTGATAATCGCCAGCTGGGCCGCAGGATTCATGCCTGCTCAGCTGCCTGATAATCGCCAGCTGGGCCGCAGGATTCATGCCTGCTCAGCTGCCTGATAATCGCCAGCTGGGCCGCAGGATTCATGCCTGCTCAGCTGCCTGATAATCGCCAGCTGGGCCGCAGGATTCATGCCTGCTCAGCTGCCTGATTCCGCCAGCTGGGCACATGATCCATGCAGGAGAGCTGCCTGATCAGCACATGAGCAGTCACATGATCAGCGCCTCTCAGTCACCTGATCACTGCATGACAGGCACGTGATCAGTGCCTGCTGGGTGCGGGATCATGCCTGCTCAGCTGCCTGATAATCGCCAGCTGGGCCGCAGGATTCATGCCTGCTCAGCTGCCTGATAATCGCCAGCTGGGCCGCAGGATTCATGCCTGCTCAGCTGCCTGATAATCGCCAGCTGGGCCGCAGGATTCATGCCTGCTCAGCTGCTTGATTCTTGCCTGCTGAGGCACATGATCCGTGCAGGAGAGCTACCTGATCAGCACATGAGCAGTCACATGATCAGCGCCTCTCAGTCACCTGATCACTGCATGACAGGCACGTGATCAGTGCCTGCTGAGGTGCGGGATCAGCGCCTGCTCAGCTGCCTGATAATCGCCAGCTGGGCCGCAGGATTCATGCCTGCTCAGCTGCCTGATAATCGCCAGCTGGGCCGCAGGATTCATGCCTGCTCAGCTGCCTGATAACCGCCAGCTGGGCCGCAGGATTCATGCCTGCTCAGCTGCCTGATAACCGCCAGCTGGGCCGCAGGATTCATGCCTGCTCAGCTGCCTGATAATCGCCAGCTGGGCCGCAGGATTCATGCCTGCTCAGCTGCCTGATTCTTGCCTGCTGGGCACATGATCCGTGCAGGAGAGCTGCCTGATCAGCACATGAGCAGTCACATGATCAGCGCCTCTCAGTCACCTGATCACTGCATGACAGGCACGTGATCAGTGCCTGCTGAGGTGGGATCATGCCTGCTCAGCTGCCTGATAATCGCCAGCTGGGCCGCAGGATTCATGCCTGCTCAGCTGCCTGATAATCGCCAGCTGGGCCGCAGGATTCATGCCTGCTCAGCTGCCTGATAATCGCCAGCTGGGCCGCAGGATTCATGCCTGCTCAGCTGCCTGATAATCGCCAGCTGGGCCGCAGGATTCATGCCTGCTCAGCTGCCTGATTCTTGCCTGCTGAGGCACATGATCCGCAGGAGAGCTACCTGATCAGCACATGAGCAGTCACATGATCAGCGCCTCTCAGTCACCTGATCACTGCATGACAGGCACGTGATCAGTGCCTGCTGAGGTGCGGGATCAGCGCCTGCTCAGCTGCCTGATAATCGCCAGCTGGGCCGCAGGATTCATGCCTGCTCAGCTGCCTGATAATCGCCAGCTGGGCCGCAGGATTCATGCCTGCTCAGCTGCCTGATAATCGCCAGCTGGGCCGCAGGATTCATGCCTGCTCAGCTGCCTGATAATCGCCAGCTGGGCCGCAGGATTCATGCCTGCTCAGCTGCTTGATTCTTGCCTGCTGAGGCACATGATCCGTGCAGGAGAGCTACCTGATCAGCACATGAGCAGTCACATGATCAGCGCCTCTCAGTCACCTGATCACTGCATGACAGGCACGTGATCAGTGCCTGCTGAGGTGCGGGATCATGCCTGCTCAGCTGCCTGATAATCGCCAGCTGGGCCGCAGGATTCATGCCTGCTCAGCTGCCTGATAATCGCCAGCTGGGCCGCAGGATTCATGCCTGCTCAGCTGCCTGATAATCGCCAGCTGGGCCGCAGGATTCATGCCTGCTCAGCTGCTTGATTCTTGCCTGCTGAGGCACATGATCCGTGCAGGAGAGCTACCTGATCAGCACATGAGCAGTCACATGATCAGCGCCTCTCAGTCACCTGATCACTGCATGACAGGCACGTGATCAGTGCCTGCTGAGGTGCGGGATCAGCGCCTGCTCAGCTGCCTGATAATCGCCAGCTGGGCCGCAGGATTCATGCCTGCTCAGCTGCCTGATAATCGCCAGCTGGGCCGCAGGATTCATGCCTGCTCAGCTGCCTGATAACCGCCAGCTGGGCCGCAGGATTCATGCCTGCTCAGCTGCCTGATAACCGCCAGCTGGGCCGCAGGATTCATGCCTGCTCAGCTGCCTGATAACCGCCAGCTGGGCCGCAGGATTCATGCCTGCTCAGCTGCCTGATAACCGCCAGCTGGGCCGCAGGATTCATGCCTGCTCAGCTGCCTGATAATCGCCAGCTGGGCCGCAGGATTCATGCCTGCTCAGCTGCCTGATAATCGCCAGCTGGGCCGCAGGATTCATGCCTGCTCAGCTGCCTGATAATCGCCAGCTGGGCCGCAGGATTCATGCCTGCTCAGCTGCCTGATAATCGCCAGCTGGGCCGCAGGATTCATGCCTGCTCAGCTGCCTGATAATCGCCAGCTGGGCCGCAGGATTCATGCCTGCTCAGCTGCCTGATAATCGCCAGCTGGGCCGCAGGATTCATGCCTGCTCAGCTGCCTGATAATCGCCAGCTGGGCCGCAGGATTCATGCCTGCTCAGCTGCCTGATAATCGCCAGCTGGGCCGCAGGATTCATGCCTGCTCAGCTGCCTGATAATCGCCAGCTGGGCCGCAGGATTCATGCCTGCTCAGCTGCCTGATAATCGCCAGCTGGGCCGCAGGATTCATGCCTGCTCAGCTGCCTGATAATCGCCAGCTGGGCCGCAGGATTCATGCCTGCTCAGCTGCCTGATAATCGCCAGCTGGGCCGCAGGATTCATGCCTGCTCAGCTGCCTGATAATCGCCAGCTGGGCCGCAGGATTCATGCCTGCTCAGCTGCCTGATAATCGCCAGCTGGGCCGCAGGATTCATGCCTGCTCAGCTGCTTGATTCTTGCCTGCTGAGGCACATGATCCGTGCAGGAGAGCTACCTGATCAGCACATGAGCAGTCACATGATCAGCGCCTCTCAGTCACCTGATCACTGCATGACAGGCACGTGATCAGTGCCTGCTGAGGTGCGGGATCAGCGCCTGCTCAGCTGCCTGATAATCGCCAGCTGGGCCGCAGGATTCATGCCTGCTCAGCTGCCTGATAATCGCCAGCTGGGCCGCAGGATTCATGCCTGCTCAGCTGCCTGATAATCGCCAGCTGGGCCGCAGGATTCATGCCTGCTCAGCTGCCTGATAATCGCCAGCTGGGCCGCAGGATTCATGCCTGCTCAGCTGCCTGATAATCGCCAGCTGGGCCGCAGGATTCATGCCTGCTCAGCTGCCTGATAATCGCCAGCTGGGCCGCAGGATTCATGCCTGCTCAGCTGCCTGATAATCGCCAGCTGGGCCGCAGGATTCATGCCTGCTCAGCTGCCTGATAATCGCCAGCTGGGCCGCAGGATTCATGCCTGCTCAGCTGCCTGATAATCGCCAGCTGGGCCGCAGGATTCATGCCTGCTCAGCTGCCTGATAATCGCCAGCTGGGCCGCAGGATTCATGCCTGCTCAGCTGCCTGATAATCGCCAGCTGGGCCGCAGGATTCATGCCTGCTCAGCTGCCTGATAATCGCCAGCTGGGCCGCAGGATTCATGCCTGCTCAGCTGCCTGATAATCGCCAGCTGGGCCGCAGGATTCATGCCTGCTCAGCTGCTTGATTCTTGCCTGCTGAGGCACATGATCCGTGCAGGAGAGCTACCTGATCAGCACATGAGCAGTCACATGATCAGCGCCTCTCAGTCACCTGATCACTGCATGACAGGCACGTGATCAGTGCCTGCTGAGGTGCGGGATCAGCGCCTGCTCAGCTGCCTGATAATCGCCAGCTGGGCCGCAGGATTCATGCCTGCTCAGCTGCCTGATAATCGCCAGCTGGGCCGCAGGATTCATGCCTGCTCAGCTGCCTGATAATCGCCAGCTGGGCCGCAGGATTCATGCCTGCTCAGCTGCCTGATAATCGCCAGCTGGGCCGCAGGATTCATGCCTGCTCAGCTGCCTGATAATCGCCAGCTGGGCCGCAGGATTCATGCCTGCTCAGCTGCCTGATAATCGCCAGCTGGGCCGCAGGATTCATGCCTGCTCAGCTGCCTGATAATCGCCAGCTGGGCCGCAGGATTCATGCCTGCTCAGCTGCCTGATAATCGCCAGCTGGGCCGCAGGATTCATGCCTGCTCAGCTGCCTGATAATCGCCAGCTGGGCCGCAGGATTCATGCCTGCTCAGCTGCCTGATAATCGCCAGCTGGGCCGCAGGATTCATGCCTGCTCAGCTGCCTGATAATCGCCAGCTGGGCCGCAGGATTCATGCCTGCTCAGCTGCCTGATAATCGCCAGCTGGGCCGCAGGATTCATGCCTGCTCAGCTGCCTGATAATCGCCAGCTGGGCCGCAGGATTCATGCCTGCTCAGCTGCCTGATAATCGCCAGCTGGGCCGCAGGATTCATGCCTGCTCAGCTGCTTGATTCTTGCCTGCTGAGGCACATGATCCGTGCAGGAGAGCTACCTGATCAGCACATGAGCAGTCACATGATCAGCGCCTCTCAGTCACCTGATCACTGCATGACAGGCACGTGATCAGTGCCTGCTGAGGTGCGGGATCAGCGCCTGCTCAGCTGCCTGATAATCGCCAGCTGGGCCGCAGGATTCATGCCTGCTCAGCTGCCTGATAATCGCCAGCTGGGCCGCAGGATTCATGCCTGCTCAGCTGCCTGATAATCGCCAGCTGGGCCGCAGGATTCATGCCTGCTCAGCTGCCTGATAATCGCCAGCTGGGCCGCAGGATTCATGCCTGCTCAGCTGCCTGATAATCGCCAGCTGGGCCGCAGGATTCATGCCTGCTCAGCTGCCTGATAATCGCCAGCTGGGCCGCAGGATTCATGCCTGCTCAGCTGCCTGATAATCGCCAGCTGGGCCGCAGGATTCATGCCTGCTCAGCTGCCTGATAATCGCCAGCTGGGCCGCAGGATTCATGCCTGCTCAGCTGCCTGATAATCGCCAGCTGGGCCGCAGGATTCATGCCTGCTCAGCTGCCTGATAATCGCCAGCTGGGCCGCAGGATTCATGCCTGCTCAGCTGCCTGATAATCGCCAGCTGGGCCGCAGGATTCATGCCTGCTCAGCTGCCTGATAATCGCCAGCTGGGCCGCAGGATTCATGCCTGCTCAGCTGCCTGATAATCGCCAGCTGGGCCGCAGGATTCATGCCTGCTCAGCTGCTTGATTCTTGCCTGCTGAGGCACATGATCCGTGCAGGAGAGCTACCTGATCAGCACATGAGCAGTCACATGATCAGCGCCTCTCAGTCACCTGATCACTGCATGACAGGCACGTGATCAGTGCCTGCTGAGGTGCGGGATCAGCGCCTGCTCAGCTGCCTGATAATCGCCAGCTGGGCCGCAGGATTCATGCCTGCTCAGCTGCCTGATAATCGCCAGCTGGGCCGCAGGATTCATGCCTGCTCAGCTGCCTGATAATCGCCAGCTGGGCCGCAGGATTCATGCCTGCTCAGCTGCCTGATAATCGCCAGCTGGGCCGCAGGATTCATGCCTGCTCAGCTGCCTGATAATCGCCAGCTGGGCCGCAGGATTCATGCCTGCTCAGCTGCCTGATAATCGCCAGCTGGGCCGCAGGATTCATGCCTGCTCAGCTGCTGATTCTTGCCTGCTGAGGCACATGATCCGTGCAGGAGAGCTACCTGATCAGCACATGAGCAGTCACATGATCAGCGCCTCTCAGTCACCTGATCACTGCATGACAGGCACGTGATCAGTGCCTGCTGAGGTGCGGGATCAGCGCCTGCTCAGCTGCCTGATAATCGCCAGCTGGGCCGCAGGATTCATGCCTGCTCAGCTGCCTGATAATCGCCAGCTGGGCCGCAGGATTCATGCCTGCTCAGCTGCCTGATAATCGCCAGCTGGGCCGCAGGATTCATGCCTGCTCAGCTGCCTGATAATCGCCAGCTGGGCCGCAGGATTCATGCCTGCTCAGCTGCCTGATTCTTGCCTGCTGAGGCACATGATCCGTGCAGGAGAGCTACCTGATCAGCACATGAGCAGTCACATGATCAGCGCTCAGTCACCTGATCACTGCATGACAGGCACCTGATCAGTGCCTGCTGAGGTGCGGGATCATGCCTGCTCAGCTGCCTGATAATCGCCAGCTGGGCCGCAGGATTCATGCCTGCTCAGCTGCCTGATAATCGCCAGCTGGGCCGCAGGATTCATGCCTGCTCAGCTGCCTGATAATCGCCAGCTGGGCCGCAGGATTCATGCCTGCTCAGCTGCCTGATAATCGCCAGCTGGGCCGCAGGATTCATGCCTGCTCAGCTGCCTGATAATCGCCAGCTGGGCCGCAGGATTCATGCCTGCTCAGCTGCCTGATAATCGCCAGCTGGGCCGCAGGATTCATGCCTGCTCAGCTGCTTGATTCTTGCCTGCTGAGGCACATGATCCGTGCAGGAGAGCTACCTGATCAGCACATGAGCAGTCACATGATCAGCGCCTCTCAGTCACCTGATCACTGCATGACAGGCACGTGATCAGTGCCTGCTGAGGTGCGGGATCAGCGCCTGCTCAGCTGCCTGATAATCGCCAGCTGGGCCGCAGGATTCATGCCTGCTCAGCTGCCTGATAATCGCCAGCTGGGCCGCAGGATTCATGCCTGCTCAGCTGCCTGATAATCGCCAGCTGGGCCGCAGGATTCATGCCTGCTCAGCTGCCTGATAATCGCCAGCTGGGCCGCAGGATTCATGCCTGCTCAGCTGCCTGATTCTTGCCTGCTGAGGCACATGATCCGTGCAGGAGAGCTGCCTGATCAGCACATGAGCAGTCACATGATCAGCGCCTCTCAGTCACCTGATCACTGCATGACAGGCACGTGATCAGTGCCTGCTGAGGTGCGGGATCATGCCTGCTCAGCTGCCTGATAATCGCCAGCTGGGCCGCAGGATTCATGCCTGCTCAGCTGCCTGATAATCGCCAGCTGGGCCGCAGGATTCATGCCTGCTCAGCTGCCTGATAATCGCCAGCTGGGCCGCAGGATTCATGCCTGCTCAGCTGCTTGATTCTTGCCTGCTGAGGCACATGATCCGTGCAGGAGAGCTACCTGATCAGCACATGAGCAGTCACATGATCAGCGCCTCTCAGTCACCTGATCACTGCATGACAGGCACGTGATCAGTGCCTGCTGAGGTGCGGGATCGCCTGCTCAGCTGCCTGATAATCGCCAGCTGGGCCGCAGGATTCATGCCTGCTCAGCTGCCTGATAATCGCCAGCTGGGCCGCAGGATTCATGCCTGCTCAGCTGCCTGATAACCGCCAGCTGGGCCGCAGGATTCATGCCTGCTCAGCTGCCTGATAACCGCCAGCTGGGCCGCAGGATTCATGCCTGCTCAGCTGCCTGATAATCGCCAGCTGGGCCGCAGGATTCATGCCTGCTCAGCTGCCTGATAATCGCCAGCTGGGCCGCAGGATTCATGCCTGCTCAGCTGCCTGATAATCGCCAGCTGGGCCGCAGGATTCATGCCTGCTCAGCTGCCTGATAATCGCCAGCTGGGCCGCAGGATTCATGCCTGCTCAGCTGCTTGATTCTTGCCTGCTGAGGCACATGATCCGTGCAGGAGAGCTACCTGATCAGCACATGAGCAGTCACATGATCAGCGCCTCTCAGTCACCTGATCACTGCATGACAGGCACGTGATCAGTGCCTGCTGAGGTGCGGGATCAGCGCCTGCTCAGCTGCCTGATAATCGCCAGCTGGGCCGCAGGATTCATGCCTGCTCAGCTGCCTGATAATCGCCAGCTGGGCCGCAGGATTCATGCCTGCTCAGCTGCCTGATAATCGCCAGCTGGGCCGCAGGATTCATGCCTGCTCAGCTGCCTGATAATCGCCAGCTGGGCCGCAGGATTCATGCCTGCTCAGCTGCCTGATAATCGCCAGCTGGGCCGCAGGATTCATGCCTGCTCAGCTGCCTGATAATCGCCAGCTGGGCCGCAGGATTCATGCCTGCTCAGCTGCCTGATAATCGCCAGCTGGGCCGCAGGATTCATGCCTGCTCAGCTGCCTGATAATCGCCAGCTGGGCCGCAGGATTCATGCCTGCTCAGCTGCCTGATAATCGCCAGCTGGGCCGCAGGATTCATGCCTGCTCAGCTGCCTGATAATCGCCAGCTGGGCCGCAGGATTCATGCCTGCTCAGCTGCCTGATAATCGCCAGCTGGGCCGCAGGATTCATGCCTGCTCAGCTGCCTGATAATCGCCAGCTGGGCCGCAGGATTCATGCCTGCTCAGCTGCCTGATAATCGCCAGCTGGGCCGCAGGATTCATGCCTGCTCAGCTGCTTGATTCTTGCCTGCTGAGGCACATGATCCGTGCAGGAGAGCTACCTGATCAGCACATGAGCAGTCACATGATCAGCGCCTCTCAGTCACCTGATCACTGCATGACAGGCACGTGATCAGTGCCTGCTGAGGTGCGGGATCAGCGCCTGCTCAGCTGCCTGATAATCGCCAGCTGGGCCGCAGGATTCATGCCTGCTCAGCTGCCTGATAATCGCCAGCTGGGCCGCAGGATTCATGCCTGCTCAGCTGCCTGATAATCGCCAGCTGGGCCGCAGGATTCATGCCTGCTCAGCTGCCTGATAATCGCCAGCTGGGCCGCAGGATTCATGCCTGCTCAGCTGCCTGATAATCGCCAGCTGGGCCGCAGGATTCATGCCTGCTCAGCTGCCTGATAATCGCCAGCTGGGCCGCAGGATTCATGCCTGCTCAGCTGCCTGATAATCGCCAGCTGGGCCGCAGGATTCATGCCTGCTCAGCTGCCTGATAATCGCCAGCTGGGCCGCAGGATTCATGCCTGCTCAGCTGCCTGATAACCGCCAGCTGGGCCGCAGGATTCATGCCTGCTCAGCTGCCTGATAATCGCCAGCTGGGCCGCAGGATTCATGCCTGCTCAGCTGCCTGATAATCGCCAGCTGGGCCGCAGGATTCATGCCTGCTCAGCTGCCTGATAATCGCCAGCTGGGCCGCAGGATTCATGCCTGCTCAGCTGCCTGATAATCGCCAGCTGGGCCGCAGGATTCATGCCTGCTCAGCTGCCTGATAATCGCCAGCTGGGCCGCAGGATTCATGCCTGCTCAGCTGCTTGATTCTTGCCTGCTGAGGCACATGATCCGTGCAGGAGAGCTACCTGATCAGCACATGAGCAGTCACATGATCAGCGCCTCTCAGTCACCTGATCACTGCATGACAGGCACGTGATCAGTGCCTGCTGAGGTGCGGGATCAGCGCCTGCTCAGCTGCCTGATAATCGCCAGCTGGGCCGCAGGATTCATGCCTGCTCAGCTGCCTGATAATCGCCAGCTGGGCCGCAGGATTCATGCCTGCTCAGCTGCCTGATAATCGCCAGCTGGGCCGCAGGATTCATGCCTGCTCAGCTGCCTGATAATCGCCAGCTGGGCCGCAGGATTCATGCCTGCTCAGCTGCCTGATAATCGCCAGCTGGGCCGCAGGATTCATGCCTGCTCAGCTGCCTGATAATCGCCAGCTGGGCCGCAGGATTCATGCCTGCTCAGCTGCCTGATAATCGCCAGCTGGGCCGCAGGATTCATGCCTGCTCAGCTGCTTGATTCTTGCCTGCTGAGGCACATGATCCGTGCAGGAGAGCTACCTGATCAGCACATGAGCAGTCACATGATCAGCGCCTCTCAGTCACCTGATCACTGCATGACAGGCACGTGATCAGTGCCTGCTGAGGTGCGGGATCAGCGCCTGCTCAGCTGCCTGATAATCGCCAGCTGGGCCGCAGGATTCATGCCTGCTCAGCTGCCTGATAATCGCCAGCTGGGCCGCAGGATTCATGCCTGCTCAGCTGCCTGATAATCGCCAGCTGGGCCGCAGGATTCATGCCTGCTCAGCTGCCTGATAATCGCCAGCTGGGCCGCAGGATTCATGCCTGCTCAGCTGCCTGATAATCGCCAGCTGGGCCGCAGGATTCATGCCTGCTCAGCTGCCTGATAATCGCCAGCTGGGCCGCAGGATTCATGCCTGCTCAGCTGCTTGATTCTTGCCTGCTGAGGCACATGATCCGTGCAGGAGAGCTACCTGATCAGCACATGAGCAGTCACATGATCAGCGCCTCTCAGTCACCTGATCACTGCATGACAGGCACGTGATCAGTGCCTGCTGAGGTGCGGGATCAGCGCCTGCTCAGCTGCCTGATAATCGCCAGCTGGGCCGCAGGATTCATGCCTGCTCAGCTGCCTGATAATCGCCAGCTGGGCCGCAGGATTCATGCCTGCTCAGCTGCCTGATAATCGCCAGCTGGGCCGCAGGATTCATGCCTGCTCAGCTGCCTGATAATCGCCAGCTGGGCCGCAGGATTCATGCCTGCTCAGCTGCTTGATTCTTGCCTGCTGAGGCACATGATCCGTGCAGGAGAGCTACCTGATCAGCACATGAGCAGTCACATGATCAGCGCCTCTCAGTCACCTGATCACTGCATGACAGGCACGTGATCAGTGCCTGCTGAGGTGCGGGATCAGCGCCTGCTCAGCTGCCTGATAATCGCCAGCTGGGCCGCAGGATTCATGCCTGCTCAGCTGCCTGATAATCGCCAGCTGGGCCGCAGGATTCATGCCTGCTCAGCTGCCTGATAATCGCCAGCTGGGCCGCAGGATTCATGCCTGCTCAGCTGCCTGATAATCGCCAGCTGGGCCGCAGGATTCATGCCTGCTCAGCTGCCTGATAATCGCCAGCTGGGCCGCAGGATTCATGCCTGCTCAGCTGCCTGATAATCGCCAGCTGGGCCGCAGGATTCATGCCTGCTCAGCTGCTTGATTCTTGCCTGCTGGGCACATGATCCGTGCAGGAGAGCTACCTGATCAGCACATGAGCAGTCACATGATCAGCGCCTCTCAGTCACCTGATCACTGCATGACAGGCACGTGATCAGTGCCTGCTGAGGTGCGGGATCAGCGCCTGCTCAGCTGCCTGATAATCGCCAGCTGGGCCGCAGGATTCATGCCTGCTCAGCTGCCTGATAATCGCCAGCTGGGCCGCAGGATTCATGCCTGCTCAGCTGCCTGATAATCGCCAGCTGGGCCGCAGGATTCATGCCTGCTCAGCTGCCTGATAATCGCCAGCTGGGCCGCAGGATTCATGCCTGCTCAGCTGCCTGATTCTTGCCTGCTGAGGCACATGATCCGTGCAGGAGAGCTACCTGATCAGCACATGAGCAGTCACATGATCAGCGCCTCAGTCACCTGATCACTGCATGACAGGCACGTGATCAGTGCCTGCTGAGGTGCGGGATCATGCCTGCTCAGCTGCCTGATAATCGCCAGCTGGGCCGCAGGATTCATGCCTGCTCAGCTGCCTGATTCTTGCCAGCTGAGGCACAGGATCCGTGCAGGAGAGCTGCCTGATCAGCACATGAGCAGTCACATGATCAGCGCCTCTCAGTCACCTGATCACTGCATGACAGGCACGTGATCAGTGCCTGCTGAGCTGCGGGATCATGCCTGCTCAGCTGCCTGATAATCGCCAGCTGGGCCGCAGGATTCATGCCTGCTCAGCTGCCTGATAATCGCCAGCTGGGCCGCAGGATTCATGCCTGCTCAGCTGCCTGATAATCGCCAGCTGGGCCGCAGGATTCATGCCTGCTCAGCTGCCTGATAATCGCCAGCTGGGCCGCAGGATTCATGCCTGCTCAGCTGCTTGATTCTTGCCTGCTGAGGCACATGATCCGTGCAGGAGAGCTACCTGATCAGCACATGAGCAGTCACATGATCAGCGCCTCTCAGTCACCTGATCACTGCATGACAGGCACGTGATCAGTGCCTGCTGAGGTGCGGGATCAGCCTGCTCAGCTGCCTGATAATCGCCAGCTGGGCCGCAGGATTCATGCCTGCTCAGCTGCCTGATAATCGCCAGCTGGGCCGCAGGATTCATGCCTGCTCAGCTGCCTGATAATCGCCAGCTGGGCCGCAGGATTCATGCCTGCTCAGCTGCCTGATAATCGCCAGCTGGGCCGCAGGATTCATGCCTGCTCAGCTGCCTGATAATCGCCAGCTGGGCCGCAGGATTCATGCCTGCTCAGCTGCCTGATAATCGCCAGCTGGGCCGCAGGATTCATGCCTGCTCAGCTGCTTGATTCTTGCCTGCTGAGGCACATGATCCGTGCAGGAGAGCTACCTGATCAGCACATGAGCAGTCACATGATCAGCGCCTCTCAGTCACCTGATCACTGCATGACAGGCACGTGATCAGTGCCTGCTGAGGTGCGGGATCAGCGCCTGCTCAGCTGCCTGATAATCGCCAGCTGGGCCGCAGGATTCATGCCTGCTCAGCTGCCTGATAATCGCCAGCTGGGCCGCAGGATTCATGCCTGCTCAGCTGCCTGATAATCGCCAGCTGGGCCGCAGGATTCATGCCTGCTCAGCTGCCTGATAATCGCCAGCTGGGCCGCAGGATTCATGCCTGCTCAGCTGCCTGATTCTTGCCTGCTGAGGCACATGATCCGTGCAGGAGAGCTGCCTGATCAGCACATGAGCAGTCACATGATCAGCGCCTCTCAGTCACCTGATCACTGCATGACAGGCACGTGATCAGTGCCTGCTGAGGTGCGGGATCATGCCTGCTCAGCTGCCTGATAATCGCCAGCTGGGCCGCAGGATTCATGCCTGCTCAGCTGCCTGATAATCGCCAGCTGGGCCGCAGGATTCATGCCTGCTCAGCTGCCTGATAATCGCCAGCTGGGCCGCAGGATTCATGCCTGCTCAGCTGCTTGATTCTTGCCTGCTGAGGCACATGATCCGTGCAGGAGAGCTACCTGATCAGCACATGAGCAGTCACATGATCAGCGCCTCTCAGTCACCTGATCACTGCATGACAGGCACGTGATCAGTGCCTGCTGAGGTGCGGGATCAGCGCCTGCTCAGCTGCCTGATAATCGCCAGCTGGGCCGCAGGATTCATGCCTGCTCAGCTGCCTGATAATCGCCAGCTGGGCCGCAGGATTCATGCCTGCTCAGCTGCCTGATAACCGCCAGCTGGGCCGCAGGATTCATGCCTGCTCAGCTGCCTGATAACCGCCAGCTGGGCCGCAGGATTCATGCCTGCTCAGCTGCCTGATAATCGCCAGCTGGGCCGCAGGATTCATGCCTGCTCAGCTGCCTGATAATCGCCAGCTGGGCCGCAGGATTCATGCCTGCTCAGCTGCCTGATAATCGCCAGCTGGGCCGCAGGATTCATGCCTGCTCAGCTGCCTGATAATCGCCAGCTGGGCCGCAGGATTCATGCCTGCTCAGCTGCTTGATTCTTGCCTGCTGAGGCACATGATCCGTGCAGGAGAGCTACCTGATCAGCACATGAGCAGTCACATGATCAGCGCCTCTCAGTCACCTGATCACTGCATGACAGGCACGTGATCAGTGCCTGCTGAGGTGCGGGATCAGCGCCTGCTCAGCTGCCTGATAATCGCCAGCTGGGCCGCAGGATTCATGCCTGCTCAGCTGCCTGATAATCGCCAGCTGGGCCGCAGGATTCATGCCTGCTCAGCTGCCTGATAATCGCCAGCTGGGCCGCAGGATTCATGCCTGCTCAGCTGCCTGATAATCGCCAGCTGGGCCGCAGGATTCATGCCTGCTCAGCTGCCTGATAATCGCCAGCTGGGCCGCAGGATTCATGCCTGCTCAGCTGCCTGATAATCGCCAGCTGGGCCGCAGGATTCATGCCTGCTCAGCTGCCTGATAATCGCCAGCTGGGCCGCAGGATTCATGCCTGCTCAGCTGCCTGATAATCGCCAGCTGGGCCGCAGGATTCATGCCTGCTCAGCTGCCTGATAATCGCCAGCTGGGCCGCAGGATTCATGCCTGCTCAGCTGCCTGATAATCGCCAGCTGGGCCGCAGGATTCATGCCTGCTCAGCTGCCTGATAATCGCCAGCTGGGCCGCAGGATTCATGCCTGCTCAGCTGCCTGATAATCGCCAGCTGGGCCGCAGGATTCATGCCTGCTCAGCTGCCTGATAATCGCCAGCTGGGCCGCAGGATTCATGCCTGCTCAGCTGCTTGATTCTTGCCTGCTGAGGCACATGATCCGTGCAGGAGAGCTACCTGATCAGCACATGAGCAGTCACATGATCAGCGCCTCTCAGTCACCTGATCACTGCATGACAGGCACGTGATCAGTGCCTGCTGAGGTGCGGGATCAGCGCCTGCTCAGCTGCCTGATAATCGCCAGCTGGGCCGCAGGATTCATGCCTGCTCAGCTGCCTGATAATCGCCAGCTGGGCCGCAGGATTCATGCCTGCTCAGCTGCCTGATAATCGCCAGCTGGGCCGCAGGATTCATGCCTGCTCAGCTGCCTGATAATCGCCAGCTGGGCCGCAGGATTCATGCCTGCTCAGCTGCCTGATAATCGCCAGCTGGGCCGCAGGATTCATGCCTGCTCAGCTGCCTGATAATCGCCAGCTGGGCCGCAGGATTCATGCCTGCTCAGCTGCCTGATAATCGCCAGCTGGGCCGCAGGATTCATGCCTGCTCAGCTGCCTGATAATCGCCAGCTGGGCCGCAGGATTCATGCCTGCTCAGCTGCCTGATAATCGCCAGCTGGGCCGCAGGATTCATGCCTGCTCAGCTGCCTGATAATCGCCAGCTGGGCCGCAGGATTCATGCCTGCTCAGCTGCCTGATAATCGCCAGCTGGGCCGCAGGATTCATGCCTGCTCAGCTGCCTGATAATCGCCAGCTGGGCCGCAGGATTCATGCCTGCTCAGCTGCCTGATAATCGCCAGCTGGGCCGCAGGATTCATGCCTGCTCAGCTGCCTGATAATCGCCAGCTGGGCCGCAGGATTCATGCCTGCTCAGCTGCTTGATTCTTGCCTGCTGAGGCACATGATCCGTGCAGGAGAGCTACCTGATCAGCACATGAGCAGTCACATGATCAGCGCCTCTCAGTCACCTGATCACTGCATGACAGGCACGTGATCAGTGCCTGCTGAGGTGCGGGATCAGCGCCTGCTCAGCTGCCTGATAATCGCCAGCTGGGCCGCAGGATTCATGCCTGCTCAGCTGCCTGATAATCGCCAGCTGGGCCGCAGGATTCATGCCTGCTCAGCTGCCTGATAATCGCCAGCTGGGCCGCAGGATTCATGCCTGCTCAGCTGCCTGATAATCGCCAGCTGGGCCGCAGGATTCATGCCTGCTCAGCTGCCTGATAATCGCCAGCTGGGCCGCAGGATTCATGCCTGCTCAGCTGCCTGATAATCGCCAGCTGGGCCGCAGGATTCATGCCTGCTCAGCTGCCTGATAATCGCCAGCTGGGCCGCAGGATTCATGCCTGCTCAGCTGCTTGATTCTTGCCTGCTGAGGCACATGATCCGTGCAGGAGAGCTACCTGATCAGCACATGAGCAGTCACATGATCAGCGCCTCTCAGTCACCTGATCACTGCATGACAGGCACGTGATCAGTGCCTGCTGAGGTGCGGGATCAGCGCCTGCTCAGCTGCCTGATAATCGCCAGCTGGGCCGCAGGATTCATGCCTGCTCAGCTGCCTGATAATCGCCAGCTGGGCCGCAGGATTCATGCCTGCTCAGCTGCCTGATAATCGCCAGCTGGGCCGCAGGATTCATGCCTGCTCAGCTGCCTGATAATCGCCAGCTGGGCCGCAGGATTCATGCCTGCTCAGCTGCCTGATAATCGCCAGCTGGGCCGCAGGATTCATGCCTGCTCAGCTGCCTGATAATCGCCAGCTGGGCCGCAGGATTCATGCCTGCTCAGCTGCTTGATTCTTGCCTGCTGAGGCACATGATCCGTGCAGGAGAGCTGCCTGATCAGCACATGAGCAGTCACATGATCAGCGCCTCTCAGTCACCTGATCACTGCATGACAGGCACGTGATCAGTGCCTGCTGAGGTGCGGGATCAGCGCCTGCTCAGCTGCCTGATAATCGCCAGCTGGGCCGCAGGATTCATGCCTGCTCAGCTGCCTGATAATCGCCAGCTGGGCCGCAGGATTCATGCCTGCTCAGCTGCCTGATAATCGCCAGCTGGGCCGCAGGATTCATGCCTGCTCAGCTGCCTGATAATCGCCAGCTGGGCCGCAGGATTCATGCCTGCTCAGCTGCTTGATTCTTGCCTGCTGAGGCACATGATCCGTGCAGGAGAGCTACCTGATCAGCACATGAGCAGTCACATGATCAGCGCCTCTCAGTCACCTGATCACTGCATGACAGGCACGTGATCAGTGCCTGCTGAGGTGCGGGATCAGCGCCTGCTCAGCTGCCTGATAATCGCCAGCTGGGCCGCAGGATTCATGCCTGCTCAGCTGCCTGATAATCGCCAGCTGGGCCGCAGGATTCATGCCTGCTCAGCTGCCTGATAATCGCCAGCTGGGCCGCAGGATTCATGCCTGCTCAGCTGCCTGATAATCGCCAGCTGGGCCGCAGGATTCATGCCTGCTCAGCTGCCTGATAATCGCCAGCTGGGCCGCAGGATTCATGCCTGCTCAGCTGCCTGATAATCGCCAGCTGGGCCGCAGGATTCATGCCTGCTCAGCTGCCTGATTCTTGCCTGCTGAGGCACATGATCCGTGCAGGAGAGCTACCTGATCAGCACATGAGCAGTCACATGATCAGCGCCTCTCAGTCACCTGATCACTGCATGACAGGCACGTGATCAGTGCCTGCTGAGGTGCGGGATCAGCGCCTGCTCAGCTGCCTGATAATCGCCAGCTGGGCCGCAGGATTCATGCCTGCTCAGCTGCCTGATAATCGCCAGCTGGGCCGCAGGATTCATGCCTGCTCAGCTGCCTGATAATCGCCAGCTGGGCCGCAGGATTCATGCCTGCTCAGCTGCCTGATAATCGCCAGCTGGGCCGCAGGATTCATGCCTGCTCAGCTGCTTGATTCTTGCCTGCTGAGGCACATGATCCGTGCAGGAGAGCTGCCTGATCAGCACATGAGCAGTCACATGATCAGCGCCTCTCAGTCACCTGATCACTGCATGACAGGCACGTGATCAGTGCCTGCTGAGGTGCGGGATCAGCGCCTGCTCAGCTGCCTGATAATCGCCAGCTGGGCCGCAGGATTCATGCCTGCTCAGCTGCCTGATAATCGCCAGCTGGGCCGCAGGATTCATGCCTGCTCAGCTGCCTGATAATCGCCAGCTGGGCCGCAGGATTCATGCCTGCTCAGCTGCTTGATTCTTGCCTGCTGAGGCACATGATCCGTGCAGGAGAGCTACCTGATCAGCACATGAGCAGTCACATGATCAGCGCCTCTCAGTCACCTGATCACTGCATGACAGGCACGTGATCAGTGCCTGCTGAGGTGCGGATCAGCGCCTGCTCAGCTGCCTGATAATCGCCAGCTGGGCCGCAGGATTCATGCCTGCTCAGCTGCCTGATAATCGCCAGCTGGGCCGCAGGATTCATGCCTGCTCAGCTGCCTGATAATCGCCAGCTGGGCCGCAGGATTCATGCCTGCTCAGCTGCCTGATAATCGCCAGCTGGGCCGCAGGATTCATGCCTGCTCAGCTGCCTGATAATCGCCAGCTGGGCCGCAGGATTCATGCCTGCTCAGCTGCTTGATTCTTGCCTGCTGAGGCACATGATCCGTGCAGGAGAGCTACCTGATCAGCACATGAGCAGTCACATGATCAGCGCCTCTCAGTCACCTGATCACTGCATGACAGGCACGTGATCAGTGCCTGCTGAGGTGCGGGATCAGCGCCTGCTCAGCTGCCTGATAATCGCCAGCTGGGCCGCAGGATTCATGCCTGCTCAGCTGCCTGATAATCGCCAGCTGGGCCGCAGGATTCATGCCTGCTCAGCTGCCTGATAATCGCCAGCTGGGCCGCAGGATTCATGCCTGCTCAGCTGCCTGATAATCGCCAGCTGGGCCGCAGGATTCATGCCTGCTCAGCTGCTTGATTCTTGCCTGCTGAGGCACATGATCCGTGCAGGAGAGCTGCCTGATCAGCACATGAGCAGTCACATGATCAGCGCCTCTCAGTCACCTGATCACTGCATGACAGGCACGTGATCAGTGCCTGCTGAGGTGCGGGATCAGCGCCTGCTCAGCTGCCTGATAATCGCCAGCTGGGCCGCAGGATTCATGCCTGCTCAGCTGCCTGATAATCGCCAGCTGGGCCGCAGGATTCATGCCTGCTCAGCTGCCTGATAATCGCCAGCTGGGCCGCAGGATTCATGCCTGCTCAGCTGCCTGATAATCGCCAGCTGGGCCGCAGGATTCATGCCTGCTCAGCTGCTTGATTCTTGCCTGCTGAGGCACATGATCCGTGCAGGAGAGCTGCCTGATCAGCACATGAGCAGTCACATGATCAGCGCCTCTCAGTCACCTGATCACTGCATGACAGGCACGTGATCAGTGCCTGCTGAGGTGCGGGATCAGCGCCTGCTCAGCTGCCTGATAATCGCCAGCTGGGCCGCAGGATTCATGCCTGCTCAGCTGCCTGATAATCGCCAGCTGGGCCGCAGGATTCATGCCTGCTCAGCTGCCTGATAATCGCCAGCTGGGCCGCAGGATTCATGCCTGCTCAGCTGCTTGATTCTTGCCTGCTGAGGCACATGATCCGTGCAGGAGAGCTACCTGATCAGCACATGAGCAGTCACATGATCAGCGCCTCTCAGTCACCTGATCACTGCATGACAGGCACGTGATCAGTGCCTGCTGAGGTGCGGGATCAGCGCCTGCTCAGCTGCCTGATAATCGCCAGCTGGGCCGCAGGATTCATGCCTGCTCAGCTGCCTGATAATCGCCAGCTGGGCCGCAGGATTCATGCCTGCTCAGCTGCCTGATAACCGCCAGCTGGGCCGCAGGATTCATGCCTGCTCAGCTGCCTGATAACCGCCAGCTGGGCCGCAGGATTCATGCCTGCTCAGCTGCCTGATAATCGCCAGCTGGGCCGCAGGATTCATGCCTGCTCAGCTGCCTGATAATCGCCAGCTGGGCCGCAGGATTCATGCCTGCTCAGCTGCCTGATAATCGCCAGCTGGGCCGCAGGATTCATGCCTGCTCAGCTGCCTGATAACCGCCAGCTGGGCCGCAGGATTCATGCCTGCTCAGCTGCCTGATAATCGCCAGCTGGGCCGCAGGATTCATGCCTGCTCAGCTGCCTGATAATCGCCAGCTGGGCCGCAGGATTCATGCCTGCTCAGCTGCCTGATAATCGCCAGCTGGGCCGCAGGATTCATGCCTGCTCAGCTGCCTGATAATCGCCAGCTGGGCCGCAGGATTCATGCCTGCTCAGCTGCCTGATAATCGCCAGCTGGGCCGCAGGATTCATGCCTGCTCAGCTGCCTGATAATCGCCAGCTGGGCCGCAGGATTCATGCCTGCTCAGCTGCCTGATAATCGCCAGCTGGGCCGCAGGATTCATGCCTGCTCAGCTGCCTGATAATCGCCAGCTGGGCCGCAGGATTCATGCCTGCTCAGCTGCCTGATAATCGCCAGCTGGGCCGCAGGATTCATGCCTGCTCAGCTGCCTGATAATCGCCAGCTGGGCCGCAGGATTCATGCCTGCTCAGCTGCCTGATAATCGCCAGCTGGGCCGCAGGATTCATGCCTGCTCAGCTGCCTGATAATCGCCAGCTGGGCCGCAGGATTCATGCCTGCTCAGCTGCCTGATAATCGCCAGCTGGGCCGCAGGATTCATGCCTGCTCAGCTGCTTGATTCTTGCCTGCTGAGGCACATGATCCGTGCAGGAGAGCTACCTGATCAGCACATGAGCAGTCACATGATCAGCGCCTCTCAGTCACCTGATCACTGCATGACAGGCACGTGATCAGTGCCTGCTGAGGTGCGGGATCAGCGCCTGCTCAGCTGCCTGATAATCGCCAGCTGGGCCGCAGGATTCATGCCTGCTCAGCTGCCTGATAATCGCCAGCTGGGCCGCAGGATTCATGCCTGCTCAGCTGCCTGATAATCGCCAGCTGGGCCGCAGGATTCATGCCTGCTCAGCTGCCTGATAATCGCCAGCTGGGCCGCAGGATTCATGCCTGCTCAGCTGCCTGATAATCGCCAGCTGGGCCGCAGGATTCATGCCTGCTCAGCTGCCTGATAATCGCCAGCTGGGCCGCAGGATTCATGCCTGCTCAGCTGCCTGATAATCGCCAGCTGGGCCGCAGGATTCATGCCTGCTCAGCTGCCTGATAATCGCCAGCTGGGCCGCAGGATTCATGCCTGCTCAGCTGCCTGATAATCGCCAGCTGGGCCGCAGGATTCATGCCTGCTCAGCTGCCTGATAATCGCCAGCTGGGCCGCAGGATTCATGCCTGCTCAGCTGCCTGATAATCGCCAGCTGGGCCGCAGGATTCATGCCTGCTCAGCTGCCTGATAATCGCCAGCTGGGCCGCAGGATTCATGCCTGCTCAGCTGCCTGATAATCGCCAGCTGGGCCGCAGGATTCATGCCTGCTCAGCTGCTTGATTCTTGCCTGCTGAGGCACATGATCCGTGCAGGAGAGCTACCTGATCAGCACATGAGCAGTCACATGATCAGCGCCTCTCAGTCACCTGATCACTGCATGACAGGCACGTGATCAGTGCCTGCTGAGGTGCGGGATCAGCGCCTGCTCAGCTGCCTGATAATCGCCAGCTGGGCCGCAGGATTCATGCCTGCTCAGCTGCCTGATAATCGCCAGCTGGGCCGCAGGATTCATGCCTGCTCAGCTGCCTGATAATCGCCAGCTGGGCCGCAGGATTCATGCCTGCTCAGCTGCCTGATAATCGCCAGCTGGGCCGCAGGATTCATGCCTGCTCAGCTGCCTGATAATCGCCAGCTGGGCCGCAGGATTCATGCCTGCTCAGCTGCCTGATAATCGCCAGCTGGGCCGCAGGATTCATGCCTGCTCAGCTGCCTGATAATCGCCAGCTGGGCCGCAGGATTCATGCCTGCTCAGCTGCCTGATAATCGCCAGCTGGGCCGCAGGATTCATGCCTGCTCAGCTGCCTGATAATCGCCAGCTGGGCCGCAGGATTCATGCCTGCTCAGCTGCCTGATAATCGCCAGCTGGGCCGCAGGATTCATGCCTGCTCAGCTGCCTGATAATCGCCAGCTGGGCCGCAGGATTCATGCCTGCTCAGCTGCCTGATAATCGCCAGCTGGGCCGCAGGATTCATGCCTGCTCAGCTGCCTGATAATCGCCAGCTGGGCCGCAGGATTCATGCCTGCTCAGCTGCTTGATTCTTGCCTGCTGAGGCACATGATCCGTGCAGGAGAGCTACCTGATCAGCACATGAGCAGTCACATGATCAGCGCCTCTCAGTCACCTGATCACTGCATGACAGGCACGTGATCAGTGCCTGCTGAGGTGCGGGATCAGCGCCTGCTCAGCTGCCTGATAATCGCCAGCTGGGCCGCAGGATTCATGCCTGCTCAGCTGCCTGATAATCGCCAGCTGGGCCGCAGGATTCATGCCTGCTCAGCTGCCTGATAATCGCCAGCTGGGCCGCAGGATTCATGCCTGCTCAGCTGCTTGATTCTTGCCTGCTGAGGCACATGATCCGTGCAGGAGAGCTACCTGATCAGCACATGAGCAGTCACATGATCAGCGCCTCTCAGTCACCTGATCACTGCATGACAGGCACGTGATCAGTGCCTGCTGAGGTGCGGGATCAGCGCCTGCTCAGCTGCCTGATAAT
Source organism: Bos javanicus (assembly GCF_032452875.1). Taxonomy (NCBI): domain Eukaryota; kingdom Metazoa; phylum Chordata; class Mammalia; order Artiodactyla; family Bovidae; genus Bos; species Bos javanicus. Next base: position 223,934 of record NW_026893695.1, read on the forward strand.
CGCCAGCTGGGCCGCAGGATTCATGCCTGCTCAGCTGCCTGATAATCGCCAGCTGGGCCGCAGGATTCATGCCTGCTCAGCTGCCTGATAACCGCCAGCTGGGCCGCAGGATTCATGCCTGCTCAGCTGCCTGATAACCGCCAGCTGGGCCGCAGGATTCATGCCTGCTCAGCTGCCTGATAACCGCCAGCTGGGCCGCAGGATTCATGCCTGCTCAGCTGCCTGATAACCGCCAGCTGGGCCGCAGGATTCATGCCTGCTCAGCTGCCTGATAATCGCCAGCTGGGCCGCAGGATTCATGCCTGCTCAGCTGCCTGATAATCGCCAGCTGGGCCGCAGGATTCATGCCTGCTCAGCTGCCTGATAATCGCCAGCTGGGCCGCAGGATTCATGCCTGCTCAGCTGCCTGATAATCGCCAGCTGGGCCGCAGGATTCATGCCTGCTCAGCTGCCTGATAATCGCCAGCTGGGCCGCAGGATTCATGCCTGCTCAGCTGCCTGATAATCGCCAGCTGGGCCGCAGGATTCATGCCTGCTCAGCTGCCTGATAATCGCCAGCTGGGCCGCAGGATTCATGCCTGCTCAGCTGCCTGATAATCGCCAGCTGGGCCGCAGGATTCATGCCTGCTCAGCTGCCTGATAATCGCCAGCTGGGCCGCAGGATTCATGCCTGCTCAGCTGCCTGATAATCGCCAGCTGGGCCGCAGGATTCATGCCTGCTCAGCTGCCTGATAATCGCCAGCTGGGCCGCAGGATTCATGCCTGCTCAGCTGCCTGATAATCGCCAGCTGGGCCGCAGGATTCATGCCTGCTCAGCTGCCTGATAATCGCCAGCTGGGCCGCAGGATTCATGCCTGCTCAGCTGCCTGATAATCGCCAGCTGGGCCGCAGGATTCATGCCTGCTCAGCTGCCTGATAATCGCCAGCTGGGCCGCAGGATTCATGCCTGCTCAGCTGCCTGATAATCGCCAGCTGGGCCGCAGGATTCATGCCTGCTCAGCTGCCTGATAATCGCCAGCTGGGCCGCAGGATTCATGCCTGCTCAGCTGCCTGATAATCGCCAGCTGGGCCGCAGGATTCATGCCTGCTCAGCTGCTTGATTCTTGCCTGCTGAGGCACATGATCCGTGCAGGAGAGCTACCTGATCAGCACATGAGCAGTCACATGATCAGCGCCTCTCAGTCACCTGATCACTGCATGACAGGCACGTGATCAGTGCCTGCTGAGGTGCGGGATCAGCGCCTGCTCAGCTGCCTGATAATCGCCAGCTGGGCCGCAGGATTCATGCCTGCTCAGCTGCCTGATAATCGCCAGCTGGGCCGCAGGATTCATGCCTGCTCAGCTGCCTGATAATCGCCAGCTGGGCCGCAGGATTCATGCCTGCTCAGCTGCCTGATAATCGCCAGCTGGGCCGCAGGATTCATGCCTGCTCAGCTGCCTGATAATCGCCAGCTGGGCCGCAGGATTCATGCCTGCTCAGCTGCTTGATTCTTGCCTGCTGAGGCACATGATCCGTGCAGGAGAGCTACCTGATCAGCACATGAGCAGTCACATGATCAGCGCCTCTCAGTCACCTGATCACTGCATGACAGGCACGTGATCAGTGCCTGCTGAGGTGCGGGATCAGCGCCTGCTCAGCTGCCTGATAATCGCCAGCTGGGCCGCAGGATTCATGCCTGCTCAGCTGCCTGATAATCGCCAGCTGGGCCGCAGGATTCATGCCTGCTCAGCTGCCTGATAATCGCCAGCTGGGCCGCAGGATTCATGCCTGCTCAGCTGCCTGATAATCGCCAGCTGGGCCGCAGGATTCATGCCTGCTCAGCTGCCTGATAATCGCCAGCTGGGCCGCAGGATTCATGCCTGCTCAGCTGCCTGATAATCGCCAGCTGGGCCGCAGGATTCATGCCTGCTCAGCTGCCTGATAATCGCCAGCTGGGCCGCAGGATTCATGCCTGCTCAGCTGCTTGATTCTTGCCTGCTGAGGCACATGATCCGTGCAGGAGAGCTACCTGATCAGCACATGAGCAGTCACATGATCAGCGCCTCTCAGTCACCTGATCACTGCATGACAGGCACGTGATCAGTGCCTGCTGAGGTGCGGGATCAGCGCCTGCTCAGCTGCCTGATAATCGCCAGCTGGGCCGCAGGATTCATGCCTGCTCAGCTGCCTGATAATCGCCAGCTGGGCCGCAGGATTCATGCCTGCTCAGCTGCCTGATAATCGCCAGCTGGGCCGCAGGATTCATGCCTGCTCAGCTGCCTGATAATCGCCAGCTGGGCCGCAGGATTCATGCCTGCTCAGCTGCTTGATTCTTGCCTGCTGAGGCACATGATCCGTGCAGGAGAGCTACCTGATCAGCACATGAGCAGTCACATGATCAGCGCCTCTCAGTCACCTGATCACTGCATGACAGGCACGTGATCAGTGCCTGCTGAGGTGCGGGATCAGCGCCTGCTCAGCTGCCTGATAATCGCCAGCTGGGCCGCAGGATTCATGCCTGCTCAGCTGCCTGATAATCGCCAGCTGGGCCGCAGGATTCATGCCTGCTCAGCTGCCTGATAATCGCCAGCTGGGCCGCAGGATTCATGCCTGCTCAGCTGCCTGATAATCGCCAGCTGGGCCGCAGGATTCATGCCTGCTCAGCTGCCTGATAATCGCCAGCTGGGCCGCAGGATTCATGCCTGCTCAGCTGCCTGATAATCGCCAGCTGGGCCGCAGGATTCATGCCTGCTCAGCTGCTTGATTCTTGCCTGCTGAGGCACATGATCCGTGCAGGAGAGCTACCTGATCAGCACATGAGCAGTCACATGATCAGCGCCTCTCAGTCACCTGATCACTGCATGACAGGCACGTGATCAGTGCCTGCTGAGGTGCGGGATCAGCGCCTGCTCAGCTGCCTGATAATCGCCAGCTGGGCCGCAGGATTCATGCCTGCTCAGCTGCCTGATAATCGCCAGCTGGGCCGCAGGATTCATGCCTGCTCAGCTGCCTGATAATCGCCAGCTGGGCCGCAGGATTCATGCCTGCTCAGCTGCCTGATAATCGCCAGCTGGGCCGCAGGATTCATGCCTGCTCAGCTGCCTGATTCTTGCCAGCTGGGCACATGATCCGTGCAGGAGAGCTGCCTGATCAGCACATGAGCAGTCACATGATCAGCGCCTCTCAGTCACCTGATCACTGCATGACAGGCACGTGATCAGTGCCTGCTGAGGTGCATGCCTGCTCAGCTGCCTGATAATCGCCAGCTGGGCCGCAGGATTCATGCCTGCTCAGCTGCCTGATAATCGCCAGCTGGGCCGCAGGATTCATGCCTGCTCAGCTGCCTGATAATCGCCAGCTGGGCCGCAGGATTCATGCCTGCTCAGCTGCTTGATTCTTGCCTGCTGAGGCACATGATCCGTGCAGGAGAGCTACCTGATCAGCACATGAGCAGTCACATGATCAGCGCCTCTCAGTCACCTGATCACTGCATGACAGGCACGTGATCAGTGCCTGCTGAGGTGCGGGATCAGCGCCTGCTCAGCTGCCTGATAATCGCCAGCTGGGCCGCAGGATTCATGCCTGCTCAGCTGCCTGATAATCGCCAGCTGGGCCGCAGGATTCATGCCTGCTCAGCTGCCTGATAATCGCCAGCTGGGCCGCAGGATTCATGCCTGCTCAGCTGCCTGATAATCGCCAGCTGGGCCGCAGGATTCATGCCTGCTCAGCTGCCTGATAATCGCCAGCTGGGCCGCAGGATTCATGCCTGCTCAGCTGCTTGATTCTTGCCTGCTGAGGCACATGATCCGTGCAGGAGAGCTACCTGATCAGCACATGAGCAGTCACATGATCAGCGCCTCTCAGTCACCTGATCACTGCATGACAGGCACGTGATCAGTGCCTGCTGAGGTGCGGGATCAGCGCCTGCTCAGCTGCCTGATAATCGCCAGCTGGGCCGCAGGATTCATGCCTGCTCAGCTGCCTGATAATCGCCAGCTGGGCCGCAGGATTCATGCCTGCTCAGCTGCCTGATAATCGCCAGCTGGGCCGCAGGATTCATGCCTGCTCAGCTGCCTGATAATCGCCAGCTGGGCCGCAGGATTCATGCCTGCTCAGCTGCCTGATTCTTGCCAGCTGGGCACATGATCCGTGCAGGAGAGCTGCCTGATCAGCACATGAGCAGTCACATGATCAGCGCCTCTCAGTCACCTGATCACTGCATGACAGGCACGTGATCAATGCCTGCTGGGTGCGGGATCATGCCTGCTCAGCTGCCTGATAATCGCCAGCTGGGCCGCAGGATTCATGCCTGCTCAGCTGCCTGATAATCGCCAGCTGGGCCGCAGGATTCATGCCTGCTCAGCTGCCTGATAATCGCCAGCTGGGCCGCAGGATTCATGCCTGCTCAGCTGCTTGATTCTTGCCTGCTGAGGCACATGATCCGTGCAGGAGAGCTACCTGATCAGCACATGAGCAGTCACATGATCAGCGCCTCAGTCACCTGATCACTGCATGACAGGCACGTGATCAGTGCCTGCTGAGGTGCGGGATCAGCGCCTGCTCAGCTGCCTGATAATCGCCAGCTGGGCCGCAGGATTCATGCCTGCTCAGCTGCCTGATAATCGCCAGCTGGGCCGCAGGATTCATGCCTGCTCAGCTGCCTGATAATCGCCAGCTGGGCCGCAGGATTCATGCCTGCTCAGCTGCCTGATAATCGCCAGCTGGGCCGCAGGATTCATGCCTGCTCAGCTGCCTGATAACCGCCAGCTGGGCCGCAGGATTCATGCCTGCTCAGCTGCCTGATAATCGCCAGCTGGGCCGCAGGATTCATGCCTGCTCAGCTGCCTGATAATCGCCAGCTGGGCCGCAGGATTCATGCCTGCTCAGCTGCTTGATTCTTGCCTGCTGAGGCACATGATCCGTGCAGGAGAGCTACCTGATCAGCACATGAGCAGTCACATGATCAGCGCCTCTCAGTCACCTGATCACTGCATGACAGGCACGTGATCAGTGCCTGCTGAGGTGCGGGATCAGCGCCTGCTCAGCTGCCTGATAATCGCCAGCTGGGCCGCAGGATTCATGCCTGCTCAGCTGCCTGATAATCGCCAGCTGGGCCGCAGGATTCATGCCTGCTCAGCTGCCTGATAATCGCCAGCTGGGCCGCAGGATTCATGCCTGCTCAGCTGCCTGATAATCGCCAGCTGGGCCGCAGGATTCATGCCTGCTCAGCTGCCTGATAATCGCCAGCTGGGCCGCAGGATTCATGCCTGCTCAGCTGCTTGATTCTTGCCTGCTGAGGCACATGATCCGTGCAGGAGAGCTACCTGATCAGCACATGAGCAGTCACATGATCAGCGCCTCTCAGTCACCTGATCACTGCATGACAGGCACGTGATCAGTGCCTGCTGAGGTGCGGGATCAGCGCCTGCTCAGCTGCCTGATAATCGCCAGCTGGGCCGCAGGATTCATGCCTGCTCAGCTGCCTGATAATCGCCAGCTGGGCCGCAGGATTCATGCCTGCTCAGCTGCCTGATAATCGCCAGCTGGGCCGCAGGATTCATGCCTGCTCAGCTGCCTGATAATCGCCAGCTGGGCCGCAGGATTCATGCCTGCTCAGCTGCCTGATAATCGCCAGCTGGGCCGCAGGATTCATGCCTGCTCAGCTGCCTGATAATCGCCAGCTGGGCCGCAGGATTCATGCCTGCTCAGCTGCCTGATAATCGCCAGCTGGGCCGCAGGATTCATGCCTGCTCAGCTGCCTGATAATCGCCAGCTGGGCCGCAGGATTCATGCCTGCTCAGCTGCCTGATAATCGCCAGCTGGGCCGCAGGATTCATGCCTGCTCAGCTGCCTGATAATCGCCAGCTGGGCCGCAGGATTCATGCCTGCTCAGCTGCTTGATTCTTGCCTGCTGAGGCACATGATCCGTGCAGGAGAGCTACCTGATCAGCACATGAGCAGTCACATGATCAGCGCCTCTCAGTCACCTGATCACTGCATGACAGGCACGTGATCAGTGCCTGCTGAGGTGCGGGATCAGCGCCTGCTCAGCTGCCTGATAATCGCCAGCTGGGCCGCAGGATTCATGCCTGCTCAGCTGCCTGATAATCGCCAGCTGGGCCGCAGGATTCATGCCTGCTCAGCTGCCTGATAATCGCCAGCTGGGCCGCAGGATTCATGCCTGCTCAGCTGCCTGATAATCGCCAGCTGGGCCGCAGGATTCATGCCTGCTCAGCTGCCTGATAATCGCCAGCTGGGCCGCAGGATTCATGCCTGCTCAGCTGCCTGATAATCGCCAGCTGGGCCGCAGGATTCATGCCTGCTCAGCTGCCTGATAATCGCCAGCTGGGCCGCAGGATTCATGCCTGCTCAGCTGCCTGATAATCGCCAGCTGGGCCGCAGGATTCATGCCTGCTCAGCTGCCTGATAATCGCCAGCTGGGCCGCAGGATTCATGCCTGCTCAGCTGCCTGATAATCGCCAGCTGGGCCGCAGGATTCATGCCTGCTCAGCTGCCTGATAATCGCCAGCTGGGCCGCAGGATTCATGCCTGCTCAGCTGCCTGATAATCGCCAGCTGGGCCGCAGGATTCATGCCTGCTCAGCTGCCTGATAATCGCCAGCTGGGCCGCAGGATTCATGCCTGCTCAGCTGCTTGATTCTTGCCTGCTGAGGCACATGATCCGTGCAGGAGAGCTACCTGATCAGCACATGAGCAGTCACATGATCAGCGCCTCTCAGTCACCTGATCACTGCATGACAGGCACGTGATCAGTGCCTGCTGAGGTGCGGGATCAGCGCCTGCTCAGCTGCCTGATAATCGCCAGCTGGGCCGCAGGATTCATGCCTGCTCAGCTGCCTGATAATCGCCAGCTGGGCCGCAGGATTCATGCCTGCTCAGCTGCCTGATAATCGCCAGCTGGGCCGCAGGATTCATGCCTGCTCAGCTGCCTGATAATCGCCAGCTGGGCCGCAGGATTCATGCCTGCTCAGCTGCCTGATAATCGCCAGCTGGGCCGCAGGATTCATGCCTGCTCAGCTGCCTGATAATCGCCAGCTGGGCCGCAGGATTCATGCCTGCTCAGCTGCCTGATAATCGCCAGCTGGGCCGCAGGATTCATGCCTGCTCAGCTGCTTGATTCTTGCCTGCTGAGGCACATGATCCGTGCAGGAGCTACCTGATCAGCACATGAGCAGTCACATGATCAGCGCCTCTCAGTCACCTGATCACTGCATGACAGGCACGTGATCAGTGCCTGCTGAGGTGCGGGATCAGCGCCTGCTCAGCTGCCTGATAATCGCCAGCTGGGCCGCAGGATTCATGCCTGCTCAGCTGCCTGATAATCGCCAGCTGGGCCGCAGGATTCATGCCTGCTCAGCTGCCTGATAATCGCCAGCTGGGCCGCAGGATTCATGCCTGCTCAGCTGCCTGATAATCGCCAGCTGGGCCGCAGGATTCATGCCTGCTCAGCTGCCTGATTCTTGCCTGCTGGGCACATGATCCGTGCAGGAGAGCTACCTGATCAGCACATGAGCAGTCACATGATCAGCGCCTCTCAGTCACCTGATCACTGCATGACAGGCACGTGATCAGTGCCTGCTGAGGTGCGGGATCAGCGCCTGCTCAGCTGCCTGATAATCGCCAGCTGGGCCGCAGGATTCATGCCTGCTCAGCTGCCTGATAATCGCCAGCTGGGCCGCAGGATTCATGCCTGCTCAGCTGCCTGATAATCGCCAGCTGGGCCGCAGGATTCATGCCTGCTCAGCTGCCTGATAATCGCCAGCTGGGCCGCAGGATTCATGCCTGCTCAGCTGCCTGATAATCGCCAGCTGGGCCGCAGGATTCATGCCTGCTCAGCTGCCTGATAATCGCCAGCTGGGCCGCAGGATTCATGCCTGCTCAGCTGCTTGATTCTTGCCTGCTGAGGCACATGATCCGTGCAGGAGAGCTACCTGATCAGCACATGAGCAGTCACATGATCAGCGCCTCTCAGTCACCTGATCACTGCATGACAGGCACGTGATCAGTGCCTGCTGAGGTGCGGGATCAGCGCCTGCTCAGCTGCCTGATAATCGCCAGCTGGGCCGCAGGATTCATGCCTGCTCAGCTGCCTGATAATCGCCAGCTGGGCCGCAGGATTCATGCCTGCTCAGCTGCCTGATAATCGCCAGCTGGGCCGCAGGATTCATGCCTGCTCAGCTGCCTGATAATCGCCAGCTGGGCCGCAGGATTCATGCCTGCTCAGCTGCCTGATTCTTGCCTGCTGAGGCACATGATCCGTGCAGGAGAGCTACCTGATCAGCACATGAGCAGTCACATGATCAGCGCCTCTCAGTCACCTGATCACTGCATGACAGGCACGTGATCAGTGCCTGCTGAGGTGCGGGATCAGCGCCTGCTCAGCTGCCTGATAATCGCCAGCTGGGCCGCAGGATTCATGCCTGCTCAGCTGCCTGATAATCGCCAGCTGGGCCGCAGGATTCATGCCTGCTCAGCTGCCTGATAATCGCCAGCTGGGCCGCAGGATTCATGCCTGCTCAGCTGCTTGATTCTTGCCTGCTGAGGCACATGATCCGTGCAGGAGAGCTACCTGATCAGCACATGAGCAGTCACATGATCAGCGCCTCTCAGTCACCTGATCACTGCATGACAGGCACGTGATCAGTGCCTGCTGAGGTGCGGGATCAGCGCCTGCTCAGCTGCCTGATAATCGCCAGCTGGGCCGCAGGATTCATGCCTGCTCAGCTGCCTGATAATCGCCAGCTGGGCCGCAGGATTCATGCCTGCTCAGCTGCCTGATAATCGCCAGCTGGGCCGCAGGATTCATGCCTGCTCAGCTGCCTGATAATCGCCAGCTGGGCCGCAGGATTCATGCCTGCTCAGCTGCCTGATAATCGCCAGCTGGGCCGCAGGATTCATGCCTGCTCAGCTGCCTGATAATCGCCAGCTGGGCCGCAGGATTCATGCCTGCTCAGCTGCCTGATAATCGCCAGCTGGGCCGCAGGATTCATGCCTGCTCAGCTGCCTGATAATCGCCAGCTGGGCCGCAGGATTCATGCCTGCTCAGCTGCTTGATTCTTGCCTGCTGAGGCACATGATCCGTGCAGGAGAGCTACCTGATCAGCACATGAGCAGTCACATGATCAGCGCCTCTCAGTCACCTGATCACTGCATGACAGGCACGTGATCAGTGCCTGCTGAGGTGCGGGATCAGCGCCTGCTCAGCTGCCTGATAATCGCCAGCTGGGCCGCAGGATTCATGCCTGCTCAGCTGCCTGATAATCGCCAGCTGGGCCGCAGGATTCATGCCTGCTCAGCTGCCTGATAATCGCCAGCTGGGCCGCAGGATTCATGCCTGCTCAGCTGCCTGATAATCGCCAGCTGGGCCGCAGGATTCATGCCTGCTCAGCTGCCTGATAATCGCCAGCTGGGCCGCAGGATTCATGCCTGCTCAGCTGCCTGATAATCGCCAGCTGGGCCGCAGGATTCATGCCTGCTCAGCTGCCTGATAATCGCCAGCTGGGCCGCAGGATTCATGCCTGCTCAGCTGCTTGATTCTTGCCTGCTGAGGCACATGATCCGTGCAGGAGGCTACCTGATCAGCACATGAGCAGTCACATGATCAGCGCCTCTCAGTCACCTGATCACTGCATGACAGGCACGTGATCAGTGCCTGCTGAGTGCGGGATCAGCGCCTGCTCAGCTGCCTGATAATCGCCAGCTGGGCCGCAGGATTCATGCCTGCTCAGCTGCCTGATAATCGCCAGCTGGGCCGCAGGATTCATGCCTGCTCAGCTGCCTGATAATCGCCAGCTGGGCCGCAGGATTCATGCCTGCTCAGCTGCCTGATAATCGCCAGCTGGGCCGCAGGATTCATGCCTGCTCAGCTGCTTGATTCTTGCCTGCTGAGGCACATGATCCGTGCAGGAGAGCTACCTGATCAGCACATGAGCAGTCACATGATCAGCGCCTCTCAGTCACCTGATCACTGCATGACAGGCACGTGATCAGTGCCTGCTGAGGTGCGGGATCAGCGCCTGCTCAGCTGCCTGATAATCGCCAGCTGGGCCGCAGGATTCATGCCTGCTCAGCTGCCTGATAATCGCCAGCTGGGCCGCAGGATTCATGCCTGCTCAGCTGCCTGATAATCGCCAGCTGGGCCGCAGGATTCATGCCTGCTCAGCTGCCTGATAATCGCCAGCTGGGCCGCAGGATTCATGCCTGCTCAGCTGCCTGATAATCGCCAGCTGGGCCGCAGGATTCATGCCTGCTCAGCTGCCTGATAATCGCCAGCTGGGCCGCAGGATTCATGCCTGCTCAGCTGCTTGATTCTTGCCTGCTGAGGCACATGATCCGTGCAGGAGAGCTACCTGATCAGCACATGAGCAGTCACATGATCAGCGCCTCTCAGTCACCTGATCACTGCATGACAGGCACGTGATCAGTGCCTGCTGAGGTGCGGGATCAGCGCCTGCTCAGCTGCCTGATAATCGCCAGCTGGGCCGCAGGATTCATGCCTGCTCAGCTGCCTGATAATCGCCAGCTGGGCCGCAGGATTCATGCCTGCTCAGCTGCCTGATAATCGCCAGCTGGGCCGCAGGATTCATGCCTGCTCAGCTGCCTGATAATCGCCAGCTGGGCCGCAGGATTCATGCCTGCTCAGCTGCTGATTCTTGCCTGCTGAGGCACATGATCCGTGCAGGAGAGCTACCTGATCAGCACATGAGCAGTCACATGATCAGCGCCTCTCAGTCACCTGATCACTGCATGACAGGCACGTGATCAGTGCCTGCTGAGGTGCGGATCAGCGCCTGCTCAGCTGCCTGATAATCGCCAGCTGGGCCGCAGGATTCATGCCTGCTCAGCTGCCTGATAATCGCCAGCTGGGCCGCAGGATTCATGCCTGCTCAGCTGCCTGATAATCGCCAGCTGGGCCGCAGGATTCATGCCTGCTCAGCTGCTTGATTCTTGCCTGCTGAGGCACATGATCCGTGCAGGAGAGCTACCTGATCAGCACATGAGCAGTCACATGATCAGCGCCTCTCAGTCACCTGATCACTGCATGACAGGCACGTGATCAGTGCCTGCTGAGGTGCGGGATCAGCGCCTGCTCAGCTGCCTGATAATCGCCAGCTGGGCCGCAGGATTCATGCCTGCTCAGCTGCCTGATAATCGCCAGCTGGGCCGCAGGATTCATGCCTGCTCAGCTGCCTGATAACCGCCAGCTGGGCCGCAGGATTCATGCCTGCTCAGCTGCCTGATAACCGCCAGCTGGGCCGCAGGATTCATGCCTGCTCAGCTGCCTGATAACCGCCAGCTGGGCCGCAGGATTCATGCCTGCTCAGCTGCCTGATAACGCCAGCTGGGCCGCAGGATTCATGCCTGCTCAGCTGCCTGATAACCGCCAGCTGGGCCGCAGGATTCATGCCTGCTCAGCTGCCTGATAATCGCCAGCTGGGCCGCAGGATTCATGCCTGCTCAGCTGCCTGATAATCGCCAGCTGGGCCGCAGGATTCATGCCTGCTCAGCTGCCTGATAATCGCCAGCTGGGCCGCAGGATTCATGCCTGCTCAGCTGCCTGATAATCGCCAGCTGGGCCGCAGGATTCATGCCTGCTCAGCTGCCTGATAATCGCCAGCTGGGCCGCAGGATTCATGCCTGCTCAGCTGCCTGATAATCGCCAGCTGGGCCGCAGGATTCATGCCTGCTCAGCTGCCTGATAATCGCCAGCTGGGCCGCAGGATTCATGCCTGCTCAGCTGCCTGATAATCGCCAGCTGGGCCGCAGGATTCATGCCTGCTCAGCTGCCTGATAATCGCCAGCTGGGCCGCAGGATTCATGCCTGCTCAGCTGCCTGATAATCGCCAGCTGGGCCGCAGGATTCATGCCTGCTCAGCTGCCTGATAATCGCCAGCTGGGCCGCAGGATTCATGCCTGCTCAGCTGCCTGATAATCGCCAGCTGGGCCGCAGGATTCATGCCTGCTCAGCTGCCTGATAATCGCCAGCTGGGCCGCAGGATTCATGCCTGCTCAGCTGCCTGATAATCGCCAGCTGGGCCGCAGGATTCATGCCTGCTCAGCTGCTTGATTCTTGCCTGCTGAGGCACATGATCCGTGCAGGAGAGCTACCTGATCAGCACATGAGCAGTCACATGATCAGCGCCTCTCAGTCACCTGATCACTGCATGACAGGCACGTGATCAGTGCCTGCTGAGGTGCGGGATCAGCGCCTGCTCAGCTGCCTGATAATCGCCAGCTGGGCCGCAGGATTCATGCCTGCTCAGCTGCCTGATAATCGCCAGCTGGGCCGCAGGATTCATGCCTGCTCAGCTGCCTGATAATCGCCAGCTGGGCCGCAGGATTCATGCCTGCTCAGCTGCCTGATAATCGCCAGCTGGGCCGCAGGATTCATGCCTGCTCAGCTGCTTGATTCTTGCCTGCTGAGGCACATGATCCGTGCAGGAGAGCTACCTGATCAGCACATGAGCAGTCACATGATCAGCGCCTCTCAGTCACCTGATCACTGCATGACAGGCACGTGATCAGTGCCTGCTGAGGTGCGGGATCAGCGCCTGCTCAGCTGCCTGATAATCGCCAGCTGGGCCGCAGGATTCATGCCTGCTCAGCTGCCTGATAATCGCCAGCTGGGCCGCAGGATTCATGCCTGCTCAGCTGCCTGATAATCGCCAGCTGGGCCGCAGGATTCATGCCTGCTCAGCTGCCTGATAATCGCCAGCTGGGCCGCAGGATTCATGCCTGCTCAGCTGCCTGATAATCGCCAGCTGGGCCGCAGGATTCATGCCTGCTCAGCTGCCTGATAATCGCCAGCTGGGCCGCAGGATTCATGCCTGCTCAGCTGCCTGATAATCGCCAGCTGGGCCGCAGGATTCATGCCTGCTCAGCTGCCTGATAATCGCCAGCTGGGCCGCAGGATTCATGCCTGCTCAGCTGCCTGATAATCGCCAGCTGGGCCGCAGGATTCATGCCTGCTCAGCTGCCTGATAATCGCCAGCTGGGCCGCAGGATTCATGCCTGCTCAGCTGCCTGATAATCGCCAGCTGGGCCGCAGGATTCATGCCTGCTCAGCTGCTTGATTCTTGCCTGCTGAGGCACATGATCCGTGCAGGAGAGCTACCTGATCAGCACATGAGCAGTCACATGATCAGCGCCTCTCAGTCACCTGATCACTGCATGACAGGCACGTGATCAGTGCCTGCTGAGGTGCGGGATCAGCGCCTGCTCAGCTGCCTGATAATCGCCAGCTGGGCCGCAGGATTCATGCCTGCTCAGCTGCCTGATAATCGCCAGCTGGGCCGCAGGATTCATGCCTGCTCAGCTGCCTGATAACCGCCAGCTGGGCCGCAGGATTCATGCCTGCTCAGCTGCCTGATAACCGCCAGCTGGGCCGCAGGATTCATGCCTGCTCAGCTGCCTGATAATCGCCAGCTGGGCCGCAGGATTCATGCCTGCTCAGCTGCCTGATAATCGCCAGCTGGGCCGCAGGATTCATGCCTGCTCAGCTGCCTGATAACCGCCAGCTGGGCCGCAGGATTCATGCCTGCTCAGCTGCCTGATAACCGCCAGCTGGGCCGCAGGATTCATGCCTGCTCAGCTGCCTGATAATCGCCAGCTGGGCCGCAGGATTCATGCCTGCTCAGCTGCCTGATAATCGCCAGCTGGGCCGCAGGATTCATGCCTGCTCAGCTGCCTGATAATCGCCAGCTGGGCCGCAGGATTCATGCCTGCTCAGCTGCCTGATAATCGCCAGCTGGGCCGCAGGATTCATGCCTGCTCAGCTGCCTGATAATCGCCAGCTGGGCCGCAGGATTCATGCCTGCTCAGCTGCCTGATAATCGCCAGCTGGGCCGCAGGATTCATGCCTGCTCAGCTGCCTGATAATCGCCAGCTGGGCCGCAGGATTCATGCCTGCTCAGCTGCCTGATAATCGCCAGCTGGGCCGCAGGATTCATGCCTGCTCAGCTGCCTGATAATCGCCAGCTGGGCCGCAGGATTCATGCCTGCTCAGCTGCCTGATAATCGCCAGCTGGGCCGCAGGATTCATGCCTGCTCAGCTGCCTGATAATCGCCAGCTGGGCCGCAGGATTCATGCCTGCTCAGCTGCCTGATAATCGCCAGCTGGGCCGCAGGATTCATGCCTGCTCAGCTGCCTGATAATCGCCAGCTGGGCCGCAGGATTCATGCCTGCTCAGCTGCCTGATAATCGCCAGCTGGGCCGCAGGATTCATGCCTGCTCAGCTGCCTGATAATCGCCAGCTGGGCCGCAGGATTCATGCCTGCTCAGCTGCTTGATTCTTGCCTGCTGAGGCACATGATCCGTGCAGGAGAGCTACCTGATCAGCACATGAGCAGTCACATGATCAGCGCCTCTCAGTCACCTGATCACTGCATGACAGGCACGTGATCAGTGCCTGCTGAGGTGCGGGATCAGCGCCTGCTCAGCTGCCTGATAATCGCCAGCTGGGCCGCAGGATTCATGCCTGCTCAGCTGCCTGATAATCGCCAGCTGGGCCGCAGGATTCATGCCTGCTCAGCTGCCTGATAATCGCCAGCTGGGCCGCAGGATTCATGCCTGCTCAGCTGCCTGATAATCGCCAGCTGGGCCGCAGGATTCATGCCTGCTCAGCTGCTTGATTCTTGCCTGCTGAGGCACATGATCCGTGCAGGAGAGCTACCTGATCAGCACATGAGCAGTCACATGATCAGCGCCTCTCAGTCACCTGATCACTGCATGACAGGCACGTGATCAGTGCCTGCTGAGGTGCGGGATCAGCGCCTGCTCAGCTGCCTGATAATCGCCAGCTGGGCCGCAGGATTCATGCCTGCTCAGCTGCCTGATAATCGCCAGCTGGGCCGCAGGATTCATGCCTGCTCAGCTGCCTGATAATCGCCAGCTGGGCCGCAGGATTCATGCCTGCTCAGCTGCCTGATAATCGCCAGCTGGGCCGCAGGATTCATGCCTGCTCAGCTGCCTGATAATCGCCAGCTGGGCCGCAGGATTCATGCCTGCTCAGCTGCCTGATAATCGCCAGCTGGGCCGCAGGATTCATGCCTGCTCAGCTGCCTGATAATCGCCAGCTGGGCCGCAGGATTCATGCCTGCTCAGCTGCCTGATAATCGCCAGCTGGGCCGCAGGATTCATGCCTGCTCAGCTGCCTGATAATCGCCAGCTGGGCCGCAGGATTCATGCCTGCTCAGCTGCCTGATAATCGCCAGCTGGGCCGCAGGATTCATGCCTGCTCAGCTGCCTGATAATCGCCAGCTGGGCCGCAGGATTCATGCCTGCTCAGCTGCTTGATTCTTGCCTGCTGAGGCACATGATCCGTGCAGGAGAGCTACCTGATCAGCACATGAGCAGTCACATGATCAGCGCCTCTCAGTCACCTGATCACTGCATGACAGGCACGTGATCAGTGCCTGCTGAGGTGCGGGATCAGCGCCTGCTCAGCTGCCTGATAATCGCCAGCTGGGCCGCAGGATTCATGCCTGCTCAGCTGCCTGATAATCGCCAGCTGGGCCGCAGGATTCATGCCTGCTCAGCTGCCTGATAATCGCCAGCTGGGCCGCAGGATTCATGCCTGCTCAGCTGCCTGATAATCGCCAGCTGGGCCGCAGGATTCATGCCTGCTCAGCTGCCTGATAATCGCCAGCTGGGCCGCAGGATTCATGCCTGCTCAGCTGCCTGATAATCGCCAGCTGGGCCGCAGGATTCATGCCTGCTCAGCTGCCTGATAATCGCCAGCTGGGCCGCAGGATTCATGCCTGCTCAGCTGCCTGATAATCGCCAGCTGGGCCGCAGGATTCATGCCTGCTCAGCTGCCTGATAATCGCCAGCTGGGCCGCAGGATTCATGCCTGCTCAGCTGCCTGATAATCGCCAGCTGGGCCGCAGGATTCATGCCTGCTCAGCTGCCTGATAATCGCCAGCTGGGCCGCAGGATTCATGCCTGCTCAGCTGCCTGATAATCGCCAGCTGGGCCGCAGGATTCATGCCTGCTCAGCTGCCTGATAATCGCCAGCTGGGCCGCAGGATTCATGCCTGCTCAGCTGCCTGATAATCGCCAGCTGGGCCGCAGGATTCATGCCTGCTCAGCTGCTTGATTCTTGCCTGCTGAGGCACATGATCCGTGCAGGAGAGCTACCTGATCAGCACATGAGCAGTCACATGATCAGCGCCTCTCAGTCACCTGATCACTGCATGACAGGCACGTGATCAGTGCCTGCTGAGGTGCGGGATCAGCGCCTGCTCAGCTGCCTGATAATCGCCAGCTGGGCCGCAGGATTCATGCCTGCTCAGCTGCCTGATAATCGCCAGCTGGGCCGCAGGATTCATGCCTGCTCAGCTGCCTGATAATCGCCAGCTGGGCCGCAGGATTCATGCCTGCTCAGCTGCCTGATAATCGCCAGCTGGGCCGCAGGATTCATGCCTGCTCAGCTGCCTGATAATCGCCAGCTGGGCCGCAGGATTCATGCCTGCTCAGCTGCCTGATAATCGCCAGCTGGGCCGCAGGATTCATGCCTGCTCAGCTGCCTGATAATCGCCAGCTGGGCCGCAGGATTCATGCCTGCTCAGCTGCCTGATAATCGCCAGCTGGGCCGCAGGATTCATGCCTGCTCAGCTGCCTGATAATCGCCAGCTGGGCCGCAGGATTCATGCCTGCTCAGCTGCCTGATAATCGCCAGCTGGGCCGCAGGATTCATGCCTGCTCAGCTGCCTGATAATCGCCAGCTGGGCCGCAGGATTCATGCCTGCTCAGCTGCCTGATAATCGCCAGCTGGGCCGCAGGATTCATGCCTGCTCAGCTGCCTGATAATCGCCAGCTGGGCCGCAGGATTCATGCCTGCTCAGCTGCTTGATTCTTGCCTGCTGAGGCACATGATCCGTGCAGGAGAGCTACCTGATCAGCACATGAGCAGTCACATGATCAGCGCCTCTCAGTCACCTGATCACTGCATGACAGGCACGTGATCAGTGCCTGCTGAGGTGCGGGATCAGCGCCTGCTCAGCTGCCTGATAATCGCCAGCTGGGCCGCAGGATTCATGCCTGCTCAGCTGCCTGATAATCGCCAGCTGGGCCGCAGGATTCATGCCTGCTCAGCTGCCTGATAATCGCCAGCTGGGCCGCAGGATTCATGCCTGCTCAGCTGCCTGATAATCGCCAGCTGGGCCGCAGGATTCATGCCTGCTCAGCTGCCTGATAATCGCCAGCTGGGCCGCAGGATTCATGCCTGCTCAGCTGCCTGATAATCGCCAGCTGGGCCGCAGGATTCATGCCTGCTCAGCTGCCTGATAATCGCCAGCTGGGCCGCAGGATTCATGCCTGCTCAGCTGCTTGATTCTTGCCTGCTGAGGCACATGATCCGTGCAGGAGAGCTACCTGATCAGCACATGAGCAGTCACATGATCAGCGCCTCTCAGTCACCTGATCACTGCATGACAGGCACGTGATCAGTGCCTGCTGAGGTGCGGGATCAGCGCCTGCTCAGCTGCCTGATAATCGCCAGCTGGGCCGCAGGATTCATGCCTGCTCAGCTGCCTGATAATCGCCAGCTGGGCCGCAGGATTCATGCCTGCTCAGCTGCCTGATAATCGCCAGCTGGGCCGCAGGATTCATGCCTGCTCAGCTGCCTGATAATCGCCAGCTGGGCCGCAGGATTCATGCCTGCTCAGCTGCCTGATAATCGCCAGCTGGGCCGCAGGATTCATGCCTGCTCAGCTGCCTGATAATCGCCAGCTGGGCCGCAGGATTCATGCCTGCTCAGCTGCTTGATTCTTGCCTGCTGAGGCACATGATCCGTGCAGGAGAGCTACCTGATCAGCACATGAGCAGTCACATGATCAGCGCCTCTCAGTCACCTGATCACTGCATGACAGGCACGTGATCAGTGCCTGCTGAGGTGCGGGATCAGCGCCTGCTCAGCTGCCTGATAATCGCCAGCTGGGCCGCAGGATTCATGCCTGCTCAGCTGCCTGATAATCGCCAGCTGGGCCGCAGGATTCATGCCTGCTCAGCTGCCTGATAATCGCCAGCTGGGCCGCAGGATTCATGCCTGCTCAGCTGCCTGATAATCGCCAGCTGGGCCGCAGGATTCATGCCTGCTCAGCTGCCTGATTCTTGCCTGCTGAGGCACATGATCCGTGCAGGAGAGCTGCCTGATCAGCACATGAGCAGTCACATGATCAGCGCCTCTCAGTCACCTGATCACTGCATGACAGGCACGTGATCAGTGCCTGCTGGGTGCGGGATCATGCCTGCTCAGCTGCCTGATAATCGCCAGCTGGGCCGCAGGATTCATGCCTGCTCAGCTGCCTGATAATCGCCAGCTGGGCCGCAGGATTCATGCCTGCTCAGCTGCCTGATAATCGCCAGCTGGGCCGCAGGATTCATGCCTGCTCAGCTGCTTGATTCTTGCCTGCTGAGGCACATGATCCGTGCAGGAGAGCTACCTGATCAGCACATGAGCAGTCACATGATCAGCGCCTCTCAGTCACCTGATCACTGCATGACAGGCACGTGATCAGTGCCTGCTGAGGTGCGGGATCAGCGCCTGCTCAGCTGCCTGATAATCGCCAGCTGGGCCGCAGGATTCATGCCTGCTCAGCTGCCTGATAATCGCCAGCTGGGCCGCAGGATTCATGCCTGCTCAGCTGCCTGATAACCGCCAGCTGGGCCGCAGGATTCATGCCTGCTCAGCTGCCTGATAATCGCCAGCTGGGCCGCAGGATTCATGCCTGCTCAGCTGCCTGATAATCGCCAGCTGGGCCGCAGGATTCATGCCTGCTCAGCTGCCTGATAATCGCCAGCTGGGCCGCAGGATTCATGCCTGCTCAGCTGCCTGATAATCGCCAGCTGGGCCGCAGGATTCATGCCTGCTCAGCTGCCTGATAATCGCCAGCTGGGCCGCAGGATTCATGCCTGCTCAGCTGCCTGATAATCGCCAGCTGGGCCGCAGGATTCATGCCTGCTCAGCTGCCTGATAATCGCCAGCTGGGCCGCAGGATTCATGCCTGCTCAGCTGCCTGATAATCGCCAGCTGGGCCGCAGGATTCATGCCTGCTCAGCTGCCTGATAATCGCCAGCTGGGCCGCAGGATTCATGCCTGCTCAGCTGCCTGATAATCGCCAGCTGGGCCGCAGGATTCATGCCTGCTCAGCTGCCTGATAATCGCCAGCTGGGCCGCAGGATTCATGCCTGCTCAGCTGCCTGATAATCGCCAGCTGGGCCGCAGGATTCATGCCTGCTCAGCTGCCTGATAATCGCCAGCTGGGCCGCAGGATTCATGCCTGCTCAGCTGCCTGATAATCGCCAGCTGGGCCGCAGGATTCATGCCTGCTCAGCTGCCTGATAATCGCCAGCTGGGCCGCAGGATTCATGCCTGCTCAGCTGCCTGATAATCGCCAGCTGGGCCGCAGGATTCATGCCTGCTCAGCTGCCTGATAATCGCCAGCTGGGCCGCAGGATTCATGCCTGCTCAGCTGCTTGATTCTTGCCTGCTGAGGCACATGATCCGTGCAGGAGAGCTACCTGATCAGCACATGAGCAGTCACATGATCAGCGCCTCTCAGTCACCTGATCACTGCATGACAGGCACGTGATCAGTGCCTGCTGAGGTGCGGGATCAGCGCCTGCTCAGCTGCCTGATAATCGCCAGCTGGGCCGCAGGATTCATGCCTGCTCAGCTGCCTGATAATCGCCAGCTGGGCCGCAGGATTCATGCCTGCTCAGCTGCCTGATAATCGCCAGCTGGGCCGCAGGATTCATGCCTGCTCAGCTGCCTGATAATCGCCAGCTGGGCCGCAGGATTCATGCCTGCTCAGCTGCCTGATAATCGCCAGCTGGGCCGCAGGATTCATGCCTGCTCAGCTGCTTGATTCTTGCCTGCTGAGGCACATGATCCGTGCAGGAGAGCTACCTGATCAGCACATGAGCAGTCACATGATCAGCGCCTCTCAGTCACCTGATCACTGCATGACAGGCACGTGATCAGTGCCTGCTGAGGTGCGGGATCAGCGCCTGCTCAGCTGCCTGATAATCGCCAGCTGGGCCGCAGGATTCATGCCTGCTCAGCTGCCTGATAATCGCCAGCTGGGCCGCAGGATTCATGCCTGCTCAGCTGCCTGATAATCGCCAGCTGGGCCGCAGGATTCATGCCTGCTCAGCTGCCTGATAATCGCCAGCTGGGCCGCAGGATTCATGCCTGCTCAGCTGCCTGATAATCGCCAGCTGGGCCGCAGGATTCATGCCTGCTCAGCTGCCTGATAATCGCCAGCTGGGCCGCAGGATTCATGCCTGCTCAGCTGCCTGATAATCGCCAGCTGGGCCGCAGGATTCATGCCTGCTCAGCTGCCTGATAATCGCCAGCTGGGCCGCAGGATTCATGCCTGCTCAGCTGCCTGATAATCGCCAGCTGGGCCGCAGGATTCATGCCTGCTCAGCTGCCTGATAATCGCCAGCTGGGCCGCAGGATTCATGCCTGCTCAGCTGCCTGATAATCGCCAGCTGGGCCGCAGGATTCATGCCTGCTCAGCTGCTTGATTCTTGCCTGCTGAGGCACATGATCCGTGCAGGAGAGCTACCTGATCAGCACATGAGCAGTCACATGATCAGCGCCTCTCAGTCACCTGATCACTGCATGACAGGCACGTGATCAGTGCCTGCTGAGGTGCGGGATCAGCGCCTGCTCAGCTGCCTGATAATCGCCAGCTGGGCCGCAGGATTCATGCCTGCTCAGCTGCCTGATAATCGCCAGCTGGGCCGCAGGATTCATGCCTGCTCAGCTGCCTGATAATCGCCAGCTGGGCCGCAGGATTCATGCCTGCTCAGCTGCTTGATTCTTGCCTGCTGAGGCACATGATCCGTGCAGGAGAGCTACCTGATCAGCACATGAGCAGTCACATGATCAGCGCCTCTCAGTCACCTGATCACTGCATGACAGGCACGTGATCAGTGCCTGCTGAGGTGCGGGATCAGCGCCTGCTCAGCTGCCTGATAATCGCCAGCTGGGCCGCAGGATTCATGCCTGCTCAGCTGCCTGATAATCGCCAGCTGGGCCGCAGGATTCATGCCTGCTCAGCTGCCTGATAACCGCCAGCTGGGCCGCAGGATTCATGCCTGCTCAGCTGCCTGATAATCGCCAGCTGGGCCGCAGGATTCATGCCTGCTCAGCTGCCTGATAATCGCCAGCTGGGCCGCAGGATTCATGCCTGCTCAGCTGCCTGATAACCGCCAGCTGGGCCGCAGGATTCATGCCTGCTCAGCTGCCTGATAATCGCCAGCTGGGCCGCAGGATTCATGCCTGCTCAGCTGCCTGATAATCGCCAGCTGGGCCGCAGGATTCATGCCTGCTCAGCTGCCTGATAATCGCCAGCTGGGCCGCAGGATTCATGCCTGCTCAGCTGCCTGATAATCGCCAGCTGGGCCGCAGGATTCATGCCTGCTCAGCTGCCTGATAATCGCCAGCTGGGCCGCAGGATTCATGCCTGCTCAGCTGCCTGATAATCGCCAGCTGGGCCGCAGGATTCATGCCTGCTCAGCTGCCTGATAATCGCCAGCTGGGCCGCAGGATTCATGCCTGCTCAGCTGCCTGATAATCGCCAGCTGGGCCGCAGGATTCATGCCTGCTCAGCTGCCTGATAATCGCCAGCTGGGCCGCAGGATTCATGCCTGCTCAGCTGCCTGATAATCGCCAGCTGGGCCGCAGGATTCATGCCTGCTCAGCTGCCTGATAATCGCCAGCTGGGCCGCAGGATTCATGCCTGCTCAGCTGCCTGATAATCGCCAGCTGGGCCGCAGGATTCATGCCTGCTCAGCTGCCTGATAATCGCCAGCTGGGCCGCAGGATTCATGCCTGCTCAGCTGCCTGATAATCGCCAGCTGGGCCGCAGGATTCATGCCTGCTCAGCTGCCTGATAATCGCCAGCTGGGCCGCAGGATTCATGCCTGCTCAGCTGCTTGATTCTTGCCTGCTGAGGCACATGATCCGTGCAGGAGAGCTACCTGATCAGCACATGAGCAGTCACATGATCAGCGCCTCTCAGTCACCTGATCACTGCATGACAGGCACGTGATCAGTGCCTGCTGAGGTGCGGGATCAGCGCCTGCTCAGCTGCCTGATAATCGCCAGCTGGGCCGCAGGATTCATGCCTGCTCAGCTGCCTGATAATCGCCAGCTGGGCCGCAGGATTCATGCCTGCTCAGCTGCCTGATAATCGCCAGCTGGGCCGCAGGATTCATGCCTGCTCAGCTGCCTGATAATCGCCAGCTGGGCCGCAGGATTCATGCCTGCTCAGCTGCTTGATTCTTGCCTGCTGAGGCACATGATCCGTGCAGGAGAGCTACCTGATCAGCACATGAGCAGTCACATGATCAGCGCCTCTCAGTCACCTGATCACTGCATGACAGGCACGTGATCAGTGCCTGCTGAGGTGCGGGATCAGCGCCTGCTCAGCTGCCTGATAATCGCCAGCTGGGCCGCAGGATTCATGCCTGCTCAGCTGCCTGATAATCGCCAGCTGGGCCGCAGGATTCATGCCTGCTCAGCTGCCTGATAATCGCCAGCTGGGCCGCAGGATTCATGCCTGCTCAGCTGCCTGATAATCGCCAGCTGGGCCGCAGGATTCATGCCTGCTCAGCTGCCTGATAATCGCCAGCTGGGCCGCAGGATTCATGCCTGCTCAGCTGCCTGATAATCGCCAGCTGGGCCGCAGGATTCATGCCTGCTCAGCTGCCTGATAATCGCCAGCTGGGCCGCAGGATTCATGCCTGCTCAGCTGCCTGATAATCGCCAGCTGGGCCGCAGGATTCATGCCTGCTCAGCTGCCTGATAATCGCCAGCTGGGCCGCAGGATTCATGCCTGCTCAGCTGCCTGATAATCGCCAGCTGGGCCGCAGGATTCATGCCTGCTCAGCTGCCTGATAATCGCCAGCTGGGCCGCAGGATTCATGCCTGCTCAGCTGCTTGATTCTTGCCTGCTGAGGCACATGATCCGTGCAGGAGAGCTACCTGATCAGCACATGAGCAGTCACATGATCAGCGCCTCTCAGTCACCTGATCACTGCATGACAGGCACGTGATCAGTGCCTGCTGAGGTGCGGGATCAGCGCCTGCTCAGCTGCCTGATAATCGCCAGCTGGGCCGCAGGATTCATGCCTGCTCAGCTGCCTGATAATCGCCAGCTGGGCCGCAGGATTCATGCCTGCTCAGCTGCCTGATAATCGCCAGCTGGGCCGCAGGATTCATGCCTGCTCAGCTGCCTGATAATCGCCAGCTGGGCCGCAGGATTCATGCCTGCTCAGCTGCCTGATAATCGCCAGCTGGGCCGCAGGATTCATGCCTGCTCAGCTGCCTGATAATCGCCAGCTGGGCCGCAGGATTCATGCCTGCTCAGCTGCCTGATAATCGCCAGCTGGGCCGCAGGATTCATGCCTGCTCAGCTGCCTGATAATCGCCAGCTGGGCCGCAGGATTCATGCCTGCTCAGCTGCCTGATAATCGCCAGCTGGGCCGCAGGATTCATGCCTGCTCAGCTGCCTGATAATCGCCAGCTGGGCCGCAGGATTCATGCCTGCTCAGCTGCCTGATAATCGCCAGCTGGGCCGCAGGATTCATGCCTGCTCAGCTGCCTGATAATCGCCAGCTGGGCCGCAGGATTCATGCCTGCTCAGCTGCCTGATAATCGCCAGCTGGGCCGCAGGATTCATGCCTGCTCAGCTGCCTGATAATCGCCAGCTGGGCCGCAGGATTCATGCCTGCTCAGCTGCTTGATTCTTGCCTGCTGAGGCACATGATCCGTGCAGGAGAGCTACCTGATCAGCACATGAGCAGTCACATGATCAGCGCCTCTCAGTCACCTGATCACTGCATGACAGGCACGTGATCAGTGCCTGCTGAGGTGCGGGATCAGCGCCTGCTCAGCTGCCTGATAATCGCCAGCTGGGCCGCAGGATTCATGCCTGCTCAGCTGCCTGATAATCGCCAGCTGGGCCGCAGGATTCATGCCTGCTCAGCTGCCTGATAATCGCCAGCTGGGCCGCAGGATTCATGCCTGCTCAGCTGCCTGATAATCGCCAGCTGGGCCGCAGGATTCATGCCTGCTCAGCTGCCTGATAATCGCCAGCTGGGCCGCAGGATTCATGCCTGCTCAGCTGCCTGATAATCGCCAGCTGGGCCGCAGGATTCATGCCTGCTCAGCTGCCTGATAATCGCCAGCTGGGCCGCAGGATTCATGCCTGCTCAGCTGCCTGATAATCGCCAGCTGGGCCGCAGGATTCATGCCTGCTCAGCTGCCTGATAATCGCCAGCTGGGCCGCAGGATTCATGCCTGCTCAGCTGCCTGATAATCGCCAGCTGGGCCGCAGGATTCATGCCTGCTCAGCTGCCTGATAATCGCCAGCTGGGCCGCAGGATTCATGCCTGCTCAGCTGCCTGATAATCGCCAGCTGGGCCGCAGGATTCATGCCTGCTCAGCTGCCTGATAATCGCCAGCTGGGCCGCAGGATTCATGCCTGCTCAGCTGCTTGATTCTTGCCTGCTGAGGCACATGATCCGTGCAGGAGAGCTACCTGATCAGCACATGAGCAGTCACATGATCAGCGCCTCTCAGTCACCTGATCACTGCATGACAGGCACGTGATCAGTGCCTGCTGAGGTGCGGGATCAGCGCCTGCTCAGCTGCCTGATAATCGCCAGCTGGGCCGCAGGATTCATGCCTGCTCAGCTGCCTGATAATCGCCAGCTGGGCCGCAGGATTCATGCCTGCTCAGCTGCCTGATAATCGCCAGCTGGGCCGCAGGATTCATGCCTGCTCAGCTGCCTGATAATCGCCAGCTGGGCCGCAGGATTCATGCCTGCTCAGCTGCCTGATAATCGCCAGCTGGGCCGCAGGATTCATGCCTGCTCAGCTGCCTGATAATCGCCAGCTGGGCCGCAGGATTCATGCCTGCTCAGCTGCCTGATAATCGCCAGCTGGGCCGCAGGATTCATGCCTGCTCAGCTGCTTGATTCTTGCCTGCTGAGGCACATGATCCGTGCAGGAGAGCTACCTGATCAGCACATGAGCAGTCACATGATCAGCGCCTCTCAGTCACCTGATCACTGCATGACAGGCACGTGATCAGTGCCTGCTGAGGTGCGGGATCAGCGCCTGCTCAGCTGCCTGATAATCGCCAGCTGGGCCGCAGGATTCATGCCTGCTCAGCTGCCTGATAATCGCCAGCTGGGCCGCAGGATTCATGCCTGCTCAGCTGCCTGATAATCGCCAGCTGGGCCGCAGGATTCATGCCTGCTCAGCTGCCTGATAATCGCCAGCTGGGCCGCAGGATTCATGCCTGCTCAGCTGCCTGATAATCGCCAGCTGGGCCGCAGGATTCATGCCTGCTCAGCTGCCTGATAATCGCCAGCTGGGCCGCAGGATTCATGCCTGCTCAGCTGCTTGATTCTTGCCTGCTGAGGCACATGATCCGTGCAGGAGAGCTACCTGATCAGCACATGAGCAGTCACATGATCAGCGCCTCTCAGTCACCTGATCACTGCATGACAGGCACGTGATCAGTGCCTGCTGAGGTGCGGGATCAGCGCCTGCTCAGCTGCCTGATAATCGCCAGCTGGGCCGCAGGATTCATGCCTGCTCAGCTGCCTGATAATCGCCAGCTGGGCCGCAGGATTCATGCCTGCTCAGCTGCCTGATAATCGCCAGCTGGGCCGCAGGATTCATGCCTGCTCAGCTGCCTGATAATCGCCAGCTGGGCCGCAGGATTCATGCCTGCTCAGCTGCTTGATTCTTGCCTGCTGAGGCACATGATCCGTGCAGGAGAGCTACCTGATCAGCACATGAGCAGTCACATGATCAGCGCCTCTCAGTCACCTGATCACTGCATGACAGGCACGTGATCAGTGCCTGCTGAGGTGCGGGATCAGCGCCTGCTCAGCTGCCTGATAATCGCCAGCTGGGCCGCAGGATTCATGCCTGCTCAGCTGCCTGATAATCGCCAGCTGGGCCGCAGGATTCATGCCTGCTCAGCTGCCTGATAATCGCCAGCTGGGCCGCAGGATTCATGCCTGCTCAGCTGCTTGATTCTTGCCTGCTGAGGCACATGATCCGTGCAGGAGAGCTACCTGATCAGCACATGAGCAGTCACATGATCAGCGCCTCTCAGTCACCTGATCACTGCATGACAGGCACGTGATCAGTGCCTGCTGAGGTGCGGGATCAGCGCCTGCTCAGCTGCCTGATAATCGCCAGCTGGGCCGCAGGATTCATGCCTGCTCAGCTGCCTGATAATCGCCAGCTGGGCCGCAGGATTCATGCCTGCTCAGCTGCCTGATAACCGCCAGCTGGGCCGCAGGATTCATGCCTGCTCAGCTGCCTGATAATCGCCAGCTGGGCCGCAGGATTCATGCCTGCTCAGCTGCCTGATAACCGCCAGCTGGGCCGCAGGATTCATGCCTGCTCAGCTGCCTGATAATCGCCAGCTGGGCCGCAGGATTCATGCCTGCTCAGCTGCCTGATAATCGCCAGCTGGGCCGCAGGATTCATGCCTGCTCAGCTGCCTGATAATCGCCAGCTGGGCCGCAGGATTCATGCCTGCTCAGCTGCCTGATAATCGCCAGCTGGGCCGCAGGATTCATGCCTGCTCAGCTGCCTGATAATCGCCAGCTGGGCCGCAGGATTCATGCCTGCTCAGCTGCCTGATAATCGCCAGCTGGGCCGCAGGATTCATGCCTGCTCAGCTGCCTGATAATCGCCAGCTGGGCCGCAGGATTCATGCCTGCTCAGCTGCCTGATAATCGCCAGCTGGGCCGCAGGATTCATGCCTGCTCAGCTGCCTGATAATCGCCAGCTGGGCCGCAGGATTCATGCCTGCTCAGCTGCCTGATAATCGCCAGCTGGGCCGCAGGATTCATGCCTGCTCAGCTGCCTGATAATCGCCAGCTGGGCCGCAGGATTCATGCCTGCTCAGCTGCCTGATAATCGCCAGCTGGGCCGCAGGATTCATGCCTGCTCAGCTGCCTGATAATCGCCAGCTGGGCCGCAGGATTCATGCCTGCTCAGCTGCCTGATAATCGCCAGCTGGGCCGCAGGATTCATGCCTGCTCAGCTGCCTGATAATCGCCAGCTGGGCCGCAGGATTCATGCCTGCTCAGCTGCTTGATTCTTGCCTGCTGAGGCACATGATCCGTGCAGGAGAGCTACCTGATCAGCACATGAGCAGTCACATGATCAGCGCCTCTCAGTCACCTGATCACTGCATGACAGGCACGTGATCAGTGCCTGCTGAGGTGCGGGATCAGCGCCTGCTCAGCTGCCTGATAATCGCCAGCTGGGCCGCAGGATTCATGCCTGCTCAGCTGCCTGATAATCGCCAGCTGGGCCGCAGGATTCATGCCTGCTCAGCTGCCTGATAATCGCCAGCTGGGCCGCAGGATTCATGCCTGCTCAGCTGCCTGATAATCGCCAGCTGGGCCGCAGGATTCATGCCTGCTCAGCTGCCTGATAATCGCCAGCTGGGCCGCAGGATTCATGCCTGCTCAGCTGCTTGATTCTTGCCTGCTGAGGCACATGATCCGTGCAGGAGAGCTACCTGATCAGCACATGAGCAGTCACATGATCAGCGCCTCTCAGTCACCTGATCACTGCATGACAGGCACGTGATCAGTGCCT
Organism: Bos javanicus; assembly: GCF_032452875.1. Classification (NCBI taxonomy): domain Eukaryota; kingdom Metazoa; phylum Chordata; class Mammalia; order Artiodactyla; family Bovidae; genus Bos; species Bos javanicus. Next base: position 251,590 of record NW_026893695.1, read on the forward strand.
GCTGAGGTGCGGGATCAGCGCCTGCTCAGCTGCCTGATAATCGCCAGCTGGGCCGCAGGATTCATGCCTGCTCAGCTGCCTGATAATCGCCAGCTGGGCCGCAGGATTCATGCCTGCTCAGCTGCCTGATAATCGCCAGCTGGGCCGCAGGATTCATGCCTGCTCAGCTGCCTGATAATCGCCAGCTGGGCCGCAGGATTCATGCCTGCTCAGCTGCCTGATAATCGCCAGCTGGGCCGCAGGATTCATGCCTGCTCAGCTGCCTGATAATCGCCAGCTGGGCCGCAGGATTCATGCCTGCTCAGCTGCCTGATAATCGCCAGCTGGGCCGCAGGATTCATGCCTGCTCAGCTGCCTGATAATCGCCAGCTGGGCCGCAGGATTCATGCCTGCTCAGCTGCCTGATAATCGCCAGCTGGGCCGCAGGATTCATGCCTGCTCAGCTGCCTGATAATCGCCAGCTGGGCCGCAGGATTCATGCCTGCTCAGCTGCCTGATAATCGCCAGCTGGGCCGCAGGATTCATGCCTGCTCAGCTGCTTGATTCTTGCCTGCTGAGGCACATGATCCGTGCAGGAGAGCTACCTGATCAGCACATGAGCAGTCACATGATCAGCGCCTCTCAGTCACCTGATCACTGCATGACAGGCACGTGATCAGTGCCTGCTGAGGTGCGGGATCAGCGCCTGCTCAGCTGCCTGATAATCGCCAGCTGGGCCGCAGGATTCATGCCTGCTCAGCTGCCTGATAATCGCCAGCTGGGCCGCAGGATTCATGCCTGCTCAGCTGCCTGATAATCGCCAGCTGGGCCGCAGGATTCATGCCTGCTCAGCTGCCTGATAATCGCCAGCTGGGCCGCAGGATTCATGCCTGCTCAGCTGCCTGATAATCGCCAGCTGGGCCGCAGGATTCATGCCTGCTCAGCTGCCTGATAATCGCCAGCTGGGCCGCAGGATTCATGCCTGCTCAGCTGCCTGATAATCGCCAGCTGGGCCGCAGGATTCATGCCTGCTCAGCTGCCTGATAATCGCCAGCTGGGCCGCAGGATTCATGCCTGCTCAGCTGCCTGATAATCGCCAGCTGGGCCGCAGGATTCATGCCTGCTCAGCTGCCTGATAATCGCCAGCTGGGCCGCAGGATTCATGCCTGCTCAGCTGCCTGATAATCGCCAGCTGGGCCGCAGGATTCATGCCTGCTCAGCTGCCTGATAATCGCCAGCTGGGCCGCAGGATTCATGCCTGCTCAGCTGCCTGATAATCGCCAGCTGGGCCGCAGGATTCATGCCTGCTCAGCTGCCTGATAATCGCCAGCTGGGCCGCAGGATTCATGCCTGCTCAGCTGCTTGATTCTTGCCTGCTGAGGCACATGATCCGTGCAGGAGAGCTACCTGATCAGCACATGAGCAGTCACATGATCAGCGCCTCTCAGTCACCTGATCACTGCATGACAGGCACGTGATCAGTGCCTGCTGAGGTGCGGGATCAGCGCCTGCTCAGCTGCCTGATAATCGCCAGCTGGGCCGCAGGATTCATGCCTGCTCAGCTGCCTGATAATCGCCAGCTGGGCCGCAGGATTCATGCCTGCTCAGCTGCCTGATAATCGCCAGCTGGGCCGCAGGATTCATGCCTGCTCAGCTGCCTGATAATCGCCAGCTGGGCCGCAGGATTCATGCCTGCTCAGCTGCCTGATAATCGCCAGCTGGGCCGCAGGATTCATGCCTGCTCAGCTGCCTGATAATCGCCAGCTGGGCCGCAGGATTCATGCCTGCTCAGCTGCCTGATAATCGCCAGCTGGGCCGCAGGATTCATGCCTGCTCAGCTGCCTGATAATCGCCAGCTGGGCCGCAGGATTCATGCCTGCTCAGCTGCCTGATAATCGCCAGCTGGGCCGCAGGATTCATGCCTGCTCAGCTGCCTGATAATCGCCAGCTGGGCCGCAGGATTCATGCCTGCTCAGCTGCCTGATAATCGCCAGCTGGGCCGCAGGATTCATGCCTGCTCAGCTGCTTGATTCTTGCCTGCTGAGGCACATGATCCGTGCAGGAGAGCTACCTGATCAGCACATGAGCAGTCACATGATCAGCGCCTCTCAGTCACCTGATCACTGCATGACAGGCACGTGATCAGTGCCTGCTGAGGTGCGGGATCAGCGCCTGCTCAGCTGCCTGATAATCGCCAGCTGGGCCGCAGGATTCATGCCTGCTCAGCTGCCTGATAATCGCCAGCTGGGCCGCAGGATTCATGCCTGCTCAGCTGCCTGATAATCGCCAGCTGGGCCGCAGGATTCATGCCTGCTCAGCTGCCTGATAATCGCCAGCTGGGCCGCAGGATTCATGCCTGCTCAGCTGCCTGATAATCGCCAGCTGGGCCGCAGGATTCATGCCTGCTCAGCTGCCTGATAATCGCCAGCTGGGCCGCAGGATTCATGCCTGCTCAGCTGCCTGATAATCGCCAGCTGGGCCGCAGGATTCATGCCTGCTCAGCTGCCTGATAATCGCCAGCTGGGCCGCAGGATTCATGCCTGCTCAGCTGCCTGATAATCGCCAGCTGGGCCGCAGGATTCATGCCTGCTCAGCTGCCTGATAATCGCCAGCTGGGCCGCAGGATTCATGCCTGCTCAGCTGCCTGATAATCGCCAGCTGGGCCGCAGGATTCATGCCTGCTCAGCTGCCTGATAATCGCCAGCTGGGCCGCAGGATTCATGCCTGCTCAGCTGCCTGATAATCGCCAGCTGGGCCGCAGGATTCATGCCTGCTCAGCTGCCTGATAATCGCCAGCTGGGCCGCAGGATTCATGCCTGCTCAGCTGCCTGATAATCGCCAGCTGGGCCGCAGGATTCATGCCTGCTCAGCTGCTTGATTCTTGCCTGCTGAGGCACATGATCCGTGCAGGAGAGCTACCTGATCAGCACATGAGCAGTCACATGATCAGCGCCTCTCAGTCACCTGATCACTGCATGACAGGCACGTGATCAGTGCCTGCTGAGGTGCGGGATCAGCGCCTGCTCAGCTGCCTGATAATCGCCAGCTGGGCCGCAGGATTCATGCCTGCTCAGCTGCCTGATAATCGCCAGCTGGGCCGCAGGATTCATGCCTGCTCAGCTGCCTGATAATCGCCAGCTGGGCCGCAGGATTCATGCCTGCTCAGCTGCTTGATTCTTGCCTGCTGAGGCACCTGATCCGTGCAGGAGAGCTACCTGATCAGCACATGAGCAGTCACATGATCAGCGCCTCTCAGTCACCTGATCACTGCATGACAGGCACGTGATCAGTGCCTGCTGAGGTGCGGGATCATGCCTGCTCAGCTGCCTGATAATCGCCAGCTGGGCCGCAGGATTCATGCCTGCTCAGCTGCCTGATAATCGCCAGCTGGGCCGCAGGATTCATGCCTGCTCAGCTGCCTGATTCTTGCCTGCTGAGGCACATGATCCGTGCAGGAGAGCTACCTGATCAGCACATGAGCAGTCACATGATCAGCGCCTCTCAGTCACCTGATCACTGCATGACAGGCACGTGATCAGTGCCTGCTGAGGTGCGGGATCAGCGCCTGCTCAGCTGCCTGATAATCGCCAGCTGGGCCGCAGGATTCATGCCTGCTCAGCTGCCTGATAATCGCCAGCTGGGCCGCAGGATTCATGCCTGCTCAGCTGCCTGATAATCGCCAGCTGGGCCGCAGGATTCATGCCTGCTCAGCTGCCTGATAATCGCCAGCTGGGCCGCAGGATTCATGCCTGCTCAGCTGCTTGATTCTTGCCTGCTGAGGCACATGATCCGTGCAGGAGAGCTACCTGATCAGCACATGAGCAGTCACATGATCAGCGCCTCTCAGTCACCTGATCACTGCATGACAGGCACGTGATCAGTGCCTGCTGAGGTGCGGGATCAGCGCCTGCTCAGCTGCCTGATAATCGCCAGCTGGGCCGCAGGATTCATGCCTGCTCAGCTGCCTGATAATCGCCAGCTGGGCCGCAGGATTCATGCCTGCTCAGCTGCCTGATAATCGCCAGCTGGGCCGCAGGATTCATGCCTGCTCAGCTGCTTGATTCTTGCCTGCTGAGGCACATGATCCGTGCAGGAGCTACCTGATCAGCACATGAGCAGTCACATGATCAGTGCCTCTCAGTCACCTGATCACTGCATGACAGGCACGTGATCAGTGCCTGCTGAGTGCGGGATCAGCGCCTGCTCAGCTGCCTGATAATCGCCAGCTGGGCCGCAGGATTCATGCCTGCTCAGCTGCCTGATAATCGCCAGCTGGGCCGCAGGATTCATGCCTGCTCAGCTGCCTGATAATCGCCAGCTGGGCCGCAGGATTCATGCCTGCTCAGCTGCTTGATTCTTGCCTGCTGAGGCACATGATCCGTGCAGGAGAGCTACCTGATCAGCACATGAGCAGTCACATGATCAGCGCCTCTCAGTCACCTGATCACTGCATGACAGGCACGTGATCAGTGCCTGCTGAGGTGCGGGATCAGCGCCTGCTCAGCTGCCTGATAATCGCCAGCTGGGCCGCAGGATTCATGCCTGCTCAGCTGCCTGATAATCGCCAGCTGGGCCGCAGGATTCATGCCTGCTCAGCTGCCTGATAATCGCCAGCTGGGCCGCAGGATTCATGCCTGCTCAGCTGCCTGATAATCGCCAGCTGGGCCGCAGGATTCATGCCTGCTCAGCTGCCTGATAATCGCCAGCTGGGCCGCAGGATTCATGCCTGCTCAGCTGCCTGATAATCGCCAGCTGGGCCGCAGGATTCATGCCTGCTCAGCTGCCTGATAATCGCCAGCTGGGCCGCAGGATTCATGCCTGCTCAGCTGCCTGATAATCGCCAGCTGGGCCGCAGGATTCATGCCTGCTCAGCTGCCTGATAATCGCCAGCTGGGCCGCAGGATTCATGCCTGCTCAGCTGCCTGATAATCGCCAGCTGGGCCGCAGGATTCATGCCTGCTCAGCTGCCTGATAATCGCCAGCTGGGCCGCAGGATTCATGCCTGCTCAGCTGCTTGATTCTTGCCTGCTGAGGCACATGATCCGTGCAGGAGAGCTACCTGATCAGCACATGAGCAGTCACATGATCAGCGCCTCTCAGTCACCTGATCACTGCATGACAGGCACGTGATCAGTGCCTGCTGAGGTGCGGGATCAGCGCCTGCTCAGCTGCCTGATAATCGCCAGCTGGGCCGCAGGATTCATGCCTGCTCAGCTGCCTGATAATCGCCAGCTGGGCCGCAGGATTCATGCCTGCTCAGCTGCCTGATAATCGCCAGCTGGGCCGCAGGATTCATGCCTGCTCAGCTGCCTGATAATCGCCAGCTGGGCCGCAGGATTCATGCCTGCTCAGCTGCCTGATAATCGCCAGCTGGGCCGCAGGATTCATGCCTGCTCAGCTGCCTGATAATCGCCAGCTGGGCCGCAGGATTCATGCCTGCTCAGCTGCTTGATTCTTGCCTGCTGAGGCACATGATCCGTGCAGGAGAGCTACCTGATCAGCACATGAGCAGTCACATGATCAGCGCCTCTCAGTCACCTGATCACTGCATGACAGGCACGTGATCAGTGCCTGCTGAGGTGCGGGATCAGCGCCTGCTCAGCTGCCTGATAATCGCCAGCTGGGCCGCAGGATTCATGCCTGCTCAGCTGCCTGATAATCGCCAGCTGGGCCGCAGGATTCATGCCTGCTCAGCTGCCTGATAATCGCCAGCTGGGCCGCAGGATTCATGCCTGCTCAGCTGCCTGATAATCGCCAGCTGGGCCGCAGGATTCATGCCTGCTCAGCTGCCTGATAATCGCCAGCTGGGCCGCAGGATTCATGCCTGCTCAGCTGCCTGATAATCGCCAGCTGGGCCGCAGGATTCATGCCTGCTCAGCTGCTTGATTCTTGCCTGCTGAGGCACATGATCCGTGCAGGAGAGCTGCCTGATCAGCACATGAGCAGTCACATGATCAGCGCCTCTCAGTCACCTGATCACTGCATGACAGGCACGTGATCAGTGCCTGCTGAGGTGCGGGATCAGCGCCTGCTCAGCTGCCTGATAATCGCCAGCTGGGCCGCAGGATTCATGCCTGCTCAGCTGCCTGATAATCGCCAGCTGGGCCGCAGGATTCATGCCTGCTCAGCTGCCTGATAATCGCCAGCTGGGCCGCAGGATTCATGCCTGCTCAGCTGCCTGATAATCGCCAGCTGGGCCGCAGGATTCATGCCTGCTCAGCTGCCTGATAATCGCCAGCTGGGCCGCAGGATTCATGCCTGCTCAGCTGCCTGATAATCGCCAGCTGGGCCGCAGGATTCATGCCTGCTCAGCTGCCTGATAATCGCCAGCTGGGCCGCAGGATTCATGCCTGCTCAGCTGCCTGATAATCGCCAGCTGGGCCGCAGGATTCATGCCTGCTCAGCTGCCTGATAATCGCCAGCTGGGCCGCAGGATTCATGCCTGCTCAGCTGCCTGATAATCGCCAGCTGGGCCGCAGGATTCATGCCTGCTCAGCTGCCTGATAATCGCCAGCTGGGCCGCAGGATTCATGCCTGCTCAGCTGCTTGATTCTTGCCTGCTGAGGCACATGATCCGTGCAGGAGAGCTACCTGATCAGCACATGAGCAGTCACATGATCAGCGCCTCTCAGTCACCTGATCACTGCATGACAGGCACGTGATCAGTGCCTGCTGAGTGCGGGATCAGCGCCTGCTCAGCTGCCTGATAATCGCCAGCTGGGCCGCAGGATTCATGCCTGCTCAGCTGCCTGATAATCGCCAGCTGGGCCGCAGGATTCATGCCTGCTCAGCTGCCTGATTCTTGCCTGCTGAGGCACATGATCCGTGCAGGAGAGCTACCTGATCAGCACATGAGCAGTCACATGATCAGCGCCTCTCAGTCACCTGATCACTGCATGACAGGCACGTGATCAGTGCCTGCTGAGGTGCGGGATCAGCGCCTGCTCAGCTGCCTGATAATCGCCAGCTGGGCCGCAGGATTCATGCCTGCTCAGCTGCCTGATAATCGCCAGCTGGGCCGCAGGATTCATGCCTGCTCAGCTGCCTGATAATCGCCAGCTGGGCCGCAGGATTCATGCCTGCTCAGCTGCCTGATAATCGCCAGCTGGGCCGCAGGATTCATGCCTGCTCAGCTGCTTGATTCTTGCCTGCTGAGGCACATGATCCGTGCAGGAGAGCTACCTGATCAGCACATGAGCAGTCACATGATCAGCGCCTCTCAGTCACCTGATCACTGCATGACAGGCACGTGATCAGTGCCTGCTGAGGTGCGGGATCAGCGCCTGCTCAGCTGCCTGATAATCGCCAGCTGGGCCGCAGGATTCATGCCTGCTCAGCTGCCTGATAATCGCCAGCTGGGCCGCAGGATTCATGCCTGCTCAGCTGCCTGATAATCGCCAGCTGGGCCGCAGGATTCATGCCTGCTCAGCTGCCTGATAATCGCCAGCTGGGCCGCAGGATTCATGCCTGCTCAGCTGCCTGATAATCGCCAGCTGGGCCGCAGGATTCATGCCTGCTCAGCTGCCTGATAATCGCCAGCTGGGCCGCAGGATTCATGCCTGCTCAGCTGCCTGATAATCGCCAGCTGGGCCGCAGGATTCATGCCTGCTCAGCTGCCTGATAATCGCCAGCTGGGCCGCAGGATTCATGCCTGCTCAGCTGCCTGATAATCGCCAGCTGGGCCGCAGGATTCATGCCTGCTCAGCTGCCTGATAATCGCCAGCTGGGCCGCAGGATTCATGCCTGCTCAGCTGCCTGATAATCGCCAGCTGGGCCGCAGGATTCATGCCTGCTCAGCTGCCTGATAATCGCCAGCTGGGCCGCAGGATTCATGCCTGCTCAGCTGCCTGATAATCGCCAGCTGGGCCGCAGGATTCATGCCTGCTCAGCTGCCTGATAATCGCCAGCTGGGCCGCAGGATTCATGCCTGCTCAGCTGCTTGATTCTTGCCTGCTGAGGCACATGATCCGTGCAGGAGAGCTACCTGATCAGCACATGAGCAGTCACATGATCAGCGCCTCTCAGTCACCTGATCACTGCATGACAGGCACGTGATCAGTGCCTGCTGAGGTGCGGGATCAGCGCCTGCTCAGCTGCCTGATAATCGCCAGCTGGGCCGCAGGATTCATGCCTGCTCAGCTGCCTGATAATCGCCAGCTGGGCCGCAGGATTCATGCCTGCTCAGCTGCCTGATAATCGCCAGCTGGGCCGCAGGATTCATGCCTGCTCAGCTGCCTGATAATCGCCAGCTGGGCCGCAGGATTCATGCCTGCTCAGCTGCCTGATAATCGCCAGCTGGGCCGCAGGATTCATGCCTGCTCAGCTGCCTGATAATCGCCAGCTGGGCCGCAGGATTCATGCCTGCTCAGCTGCCTGATAATCGCCAGCTGGGCCGCAGGATTCATGCCTGCTCAGCTGCCTGATAATCGCCAGCTGGGCCGCAGGATTCATGCCTGCTCAGCTGCCTGATAATCGCCAGCTGGGCCGCAGGATTCATGCCTGCTCAGCTGCCTGATAATCGCCAGCTGGGCCGCAGGATTCATGCCTGCTCAGCTGCCTGATAATCGCCAGCTGGGCCGCAGGATTCATGCCTGCTCAGCTGCTTGATTCTTGCCTGCTGAGGCACATGATCCGTGCAGGAGAGCTACCTGATCAGCACATGAGCAGTCACATGATCAGCGCCTCTCAGTCACCTGATCACTGCATGACAGGCACGTGATCAGTGCCTGCTGAGGTGCGGGATCAGCGCCTGCTCAGCTGCCTGATAATCGCCAGCTGGGCCGCAGGATTCATGCCTGCTCAGCTGCCTGATAATCGCCAGCTGGGCCGCAGGATTCATGCCTGCTCAGCTGCCTGATAATCGCCAGCTGGGCCGCAGGATTCATGCCTGCTCAGCTGCCTGATTCTTGCCTGCTGAGGCACATGATCCGTGCAGGAGAGCTACCTGATCAGCACATGAGCAGTCACATGATCAGCGCCTCTCAGTCACCTGATCACTGCATGACAGGCACGTGATCAGTGCCTGCTGAGGTGCGGGATCAGCGCCTGCTCAGCTGCCTGATAATCGCCAGCTGGGCCGCAGGATTCATGCCTGCTCAGCTGCCTGATAATCGCCAGCTGGGCCGCAGGATTCATGCCTGCTCAGCTGCCTGATTCTTGCCTGCTGAGGCACATGATCCGTGCAGGAGAGCTGCCTGATCAGCACATGAGCAGTCACATGATCAGCGCCTCTCAGTCACCTGATCACTGCATGACAGGCACGTGATCAGTGCCTGCTGAGGTGCGGGATCAGCGCCTGCTCAGCTGCCTGATAATCGCCAGCTGGGCCGCAGGATTCATGCCTGCTCAGCTGCCTGATAATCGCCAGCTGGGCCGCAGGATTCATGCCTGCTCAGCTGCCTGATAATCGCCAGCTGGGCCGCAGGATTCATGCCTGCTCAGCTGCCTGATAATCGCCAGCTGGGCCGCAGGATTCATGCCTGCTCAGCTGCCTGATTCTTGCCTGCTGAGGCACATGATCCGTGCAGGAGAGCTACCTGATCAGCACATGAGCAGTCACATGATCAGCGCCTCTCAGTCACCTGATCACTGCATGACAGGCACGTGATCAGTGCCTGCTGAGGTGCGGGATCAGCGCCTGCTCAGCTGCCTGATAATCGCCAGCTGGGCCGCAGGATTCATGCCTGCTCAGCTGCCTGATAATCGCCAGCTGGGCCGCAGGATTCATGCCTGCTCAGCTGCCTGATAATCGCCAGCTGGGCCGCAGGATTCATGCCTGCTCAGCTGCCTGATTCTTGCCAGGCACATGATCCGTGCAGGAGAGCTGCCTGATCAGCACATGAGCAGTCACATGATCAGCGCCTCTCAGTCACCTGATCACTGCATGACAGGCACGTGATCAGTGCCTGCTGAGTGCGGGATCAGCGCCTGCTCAGCTGCCTGATAATCGCCAGCTGGGCCGCAGGATTCATGCCTGCTCAGCTGCCTGATAATCGCCAGCTGGGCCGCAGGATTCATGCCTGCTCAGCTGCCTGATAATCGCCAGCTGGGCCGCAGGATTCATGCCTGCTCAGCTGCTTGATTCTTGCCTGCTGAGGCACATGATCCGTGCAGGAGAGCTACCTGATCAGCACATGAGCAGTCACATGATCAGCGCCTCTCAGTCACCTGATCACTGCATGACAGGCACGTGATCAGTGCCTGCTGAGGTGCGGGATCAGCGCCTGCTCAGCTGCCTGATAATCGCCAGCTGGGCCGCAGGATTCATGCCTGCTCAGCTGCCTGATAATCGCCAGCTGGGCCGCAGGATTCATGCCTGCTCAGCTGCCTGATAATCGCCAGCTGGGCCGCAGGATTCATGCCTGCTCAGCTGCCTGATAATCGCCAGCTGGGCCGCAGGATTCATGCCTGCTCAGCTGCCTGATAATCGCCAGCTGGGCCGCAGGATTCATGCCTGCTCAGCTGCCTGATAATCGCCAGCTGGGCCGCAGGATTCATGCCTGCTCAGCTGCCTGATAATCGCCAGCTGGGCCGCAGGATTCATGCCTGCTCAGCTGCCTGATAATCGCCAGCTGGGCCGCAGGATTCATGCCTGCTCAGCTGCCTGATAATCGCCAGCTGGGCCGCAGGATTCATGCCTGCTCAGCTGCCTGATAATCGCCAGCTGGGCCGCAGGATTCATGCCTGCTCAGCTGCCTGATAATCGCCAGCTGGGCCGCAGGATTCATGCCTGCTCAGCTGCTTGATTCTTGCCTGCTGAGGCACATGATCCGTGCAGGAGAGCTACCTGATCAGCACATGAGCAGTCACATGATCAGCGCCTCTCAGTCACCTGATCACTGCATGACAGGCACGTGATCAGTGCCTGCTGAGGTGCGGGATCAGCGCCTGCTCAGCTGCCTGATAATCGCCAGCTGGGCCGCAGGATTCATGCCTGCTCAGCTGCCTGATAATCGCCAGCTGGGCCGCAGGATTCATGCCTGCTCAGCTGCCTGATAATCGCCAGCTGGGCCGCAGGATTCATGCCTGCTCAGCTGCCTGATAATCGCCAGCTGGGCCGCAGGATTCATGCCTGCTCAGCTGCCTGATAATCGCCAGCTGGGCCGCAGGATTCATGCCTGCTCAGCTGCCTGATAATCGCCAGCTGGGCCGCAGGATTCATGCCTGCTCAGCTGCTTGATTCTTGCCTGCTGAGGCACATGATCCGTGCAGGAGAGCTACCTGATCAGCACATGAGCAGTCACATGATCAGCGCCTCTCAGTCACCTGATCACTGCATGACAGGCACGTGATCAGTGCCTGCTGAGGTGCGGGATCAGCGCCTGCTCAGCTGCCTGATAATCGCCAGCTGGGCCGCAGGATTCATGCCTGCTCAGCTGCCTGATAATCGCCAGCTGGGCCGCAGGATTCATGCCTGCTCAGCTGCCTGATAATCGCCAGCTGGGCCGCAGGATTCATGCCTGCTCAGCTGCCTGATAATCGCCAGCTGGGCCGCAGGATTCATGCCTGCTCAGCTGCCTGATAATCGCCAGCTGGGCCGCAGGATTCATGCCTGCTCAGCTGCCTGATAATCGCCAGCTGGGCCGCAGGATTCATGCCTGCTCAGCTGCTTGATTCTTGCCTGCTGAGGCACATGATCCGTGCAGGAGAGCTACCTGATCAGCACATGAGCAGTCACATGATCAGCGCCTCTCAGTCACCTGATCACTGCATGACAGGCACGTGATCAGTGCCTGCTGAGTGCGGGATCAGCGCCTGCTCAGCTGCCTGATAATCGCCAGCTGGGCCGCAGGATTCATGCCTGCTCAGCTGCCTGATAATCGCCAGCTGGGCCGCAGGATTCATGCCTGCTCAGCTGCCTGATAATCGCCAGCTGGGCCGCAGGATTCATGCCTGCTCAGCTGCCTGATAATCGCCAGCTGGGCCGCAGGATTCATGCCTGCTCAGCTGCCTGATAATCGCCAGCTGGGCCGCAGGATTCATGCCTGCTCAGCTGCCTGATAATCGCCAGCTGGGCCGCAGGATTCATGCCTGCTCAGCTGCCTGATAATCGCCAGCTGGGCCGCAGGATTCATGCCTGCTCAGCTGCCTGATAATCGCCAGCTGGGCCGCAGGATTCATGCCTGCTCAGCTGCCTGATAATCGCCAGCTGGGCCGCAGGATTCATGCCTGCTCAGCTGCCTGATAATCGCCAGCTGGGCCGCAGGATTCATGCCTGCTCAGCTGCCTGATAATCGCCAGCTGGGCCGCAGGATTCATGCCTGCTCAGCTGCTTGATTCTTGCCTGCTGAGGCACATGATCCGTGCAGGAGAGCTACCTGATCAGCACATGAGCAGTCACATGATCAGCGCCTCTCAGTCACCTGATCACTGCATGACAGGCACGTGATCAGTGCCTGCTGAGGTGCGGGATCAGCGCCTGCTCAGCTGCCTGATAATCGCCAGCTGGGCCGCAGGATTCATGCCTGCTCAGCTGCCTGATAATCGCCAGCTGGGCCGCAGGATTCATGCCTGCTCAGCTGCCTGATTCTTGCCTGCTGGGCACATGATCCGTGCAGGAGAGCTACCTGATCAGCACATGAGCAGTCACATGATCAGCGCCTCTCAGTCACCTGATCACTGCATGACAGGCACGTGATCAGTGCCTGCTGAGGTGCGGGATCAGCGCCTGCTCAGCTGCCTGATAATCGCCAGCTGGGCCGCAGGATTCATGCCTGCTCAGCTGCCTGATAATCGCCAGCTGGGCCGCAGGATTCATGCCTGCTCAGCTGCCTGATAATCGCCAGCTGGGCCGCAGGATTCATGCCTGCTCAGCTGCCTGATAATCGCCAGCTGGGCCGCAGGATTCATGCCTGCTCAGCTGCCTGATTCTTGCCTGCTGAGGCACATGATCCGTGCAGGAGAGCTACCTGATCAGCACATGAGCAGTCACATGATCAGCGCCTCTCAGTCACCTGATCACTGCATGACAGGCACGTGATCAGTGCCTGCTGAGGTGCGGGATCAGCGCCTGCTCAGCTGCCTGATAATCGCCAGCTGGGCCGCAGGATTCATGCCTGCTCAGCTGCCTGATAATCGCCAGCTGGGCCGCAGGATTCATGCCTGCTCAGCTGCCTGATAATCGCCAGCTGGGCCGCAGGATTCATGCCTGCTCAGCTGCCTGATTCTTGCCTGCTGAGGCACATGATCCATGCAGCTCAGCTGCCTGATCAGCACATGAGCAGTCACATGATCAGCGCCTCTCAGTCACCTGATCACTGCATGACAGGCACGTGATCAGTGCCTGCTGAGTGCGGGATCAGCGCCTGCTCAGCTGCCTGATAATCGCCAGCTGGGCCGCAGGATTCATGCCTGCTCAGCTGCCTGATAATCGCCAGCTGGGCCGCAGGATTCATGCCTGCTCAGCTGCCTGATAATCGCCAGCTGGGCCGCAGGATTCATGCCTGCTCAGCTGCTTGATTCTTGCCTGCTGAGGCACATGATCCGTGCAGGAGAGCTACCTGATCAGCACATGAGCAGTCACATGATCAGCGCCTCTCAGTCACCTGATCACTGCATGCAGGCACGTGATCAGTGCCTGCTGAGGTGCGGGATCAGCGCCTGCTCAGCTGCCTGATAATCGCCAGCTGGGCCGCAGGATTCATGCCTGCTCAGCTGCCTGATAATCGCCAGCTGGGCCGCAGGATTCATGCCTGCTCAGCTGCCTGATAATCGCCAGCTGGGCCGCAGGATTCATGCCTGCTCAGCTGCCTGATAATCGCCAGCTGGGCCGCAGGATTCATGCCTGCTCAGCTGCTTGATTCTTGCCTGCTGAGGCACATGATCCGTGCAGGAGAGCTACCTGATCAGCACATGAGCAGTCACATGATCAGCGCCTCTCAGTCACCTGATCACTGCATGACAGGCACGTGATCAGTGCCTGCTGAGGTGCGGGATCAGCGCCTGCTCAGCTGCCTGATAATCGCCAGCTGGGCCGCAGGATTCATGCCTGCTCAGCTGCCTGATAATCGCCAGCTGGGCCGCAGGATTCATGCCTGCTCAGCTGCCTGATAATCGCCAGCTGGGCCGCAGGATTCATGCCTGCTCAGCTGCCTGATAATCGCCAGCTGGGCCGCAGGATTCATGCCTGCTCAGCTGCCTGATAATCGCCAGCTGGGCCGCAGGATTCATGCCTGCTCAGCTGCCTGATAATCGCCAGCTGGGCCGCAGGATTCATGCCTGCTCAGCTGCCTGATAATCGCCAGCTGGGCCGCAGGATTCATGCCTGCTCAGCTGCCTGATAATCGCCAGCTGGGCCGCAGGATTCATGCCTGCTCAGCTGCCTGATAATCGCCAGCTGGGCCGCAGGATTCATGCCTGCTCAGCTGCCTGATAATCGCCAGCTGGGCCGCAGGATTCATGCCTGCTCAGCTGCCTGATAATCGCCAGCTGGGCCGCAGGATTCATGCCTGCTCAGCTGCCTGATAATCGCCAGCTGGGCCGCAGGATTCATGCCTGCTCAGCTGCTTGATTCTTGCCTGCTGAGGCACATGATCCGTGCAGGAGAGCTACCTGATCAGCACATGAGCAGTCACATGATCAGCGCCTCTCAGTCACCTGATCACTGCATGACAGGCACGTGATCAGTGCCTGCTGAGGTGCGGGATCAGCGCCTGCTCAGCTGCCTGATAATCGCCAGCTGGGCCGCAGGATTCATGCCTGCTCAGCTGCCTGATAATCGCCAGCTGGGCCGCAGGATTCATGCCTGCTCAGCTGCCTGATAATCGCCAGCTGGGCCGCAGGATTCATGCCTGCTCAGCTGCCTGATAATCGCCAGCTGGGCCGCAGGATTCATGCCTGCTCAGCTGCCTGATAATCGCCAGCTGGGCCGCAGGATTCATGCCTGCTCAGCTGCCTGATAATCGCCAGCTGGGCCGCAGGATTCATGCCTGCTCAGCTGCCTGATTCTTGCCTGCTGAGGCACATGATCCGTGCAGGAGAGCTGCCTGATCAGCACATGAGCAGTCACATGATCAGCGCCTCTCAGTCACCTGATCACTGCATGACAGGCACGTGATCAGTGCCTGCTGAGGTGCGGGATCAGCGCCTGCTCAGCTGCCTGATAATCGCCAGCTGGGCCGCAGGATTCATGCCTGCTCAGCTGCCTGATAATCGCCAGCTGGGCCGCAGGATTCATGCCTGCTCAGCTGCCTGATAATCGCCAGCTGGGCCGCAGGATTCATGCCTGCTCAGCTGCCTGATAATCGCCAGCTGGGCCGCAGGATTCATGCCTGCTCAGCTGCCTGATTCTTGCCTGCTGAGGCACATGATCCGTGCAGGAGAGCTACCTGATCAGCACATGAGCAGTCACATGATCAGCGCCTCTCAGTCACCTGATCACTGCATGACAGGCACGTGATCAGTGCCTGCTGAGGTGCGGGATCAGCGCCTGCTCAGCTGCCTGATAATCGCCAGCTGGGCCGCAGGATTCATGCCTGCTCAGCTGCCTGATAATCGCCAGCTGGGCCGCAGGATTCATGCCTGCTCAGCTGCCTGATAATCGCCAGCTGGGCCGCAGGATTCATGCCTGCTCAGCTGCCTGATAATCGCCAGCTGGGCCGCAGGATTCATGCCTGCTCAGCTGCCTGATAATCGCCAGCTGGGCCGCAGGATTCATGCCTGCTCAGCTGCTTGATTCTTGCCTGCTGAGGCACATGATCCGTGCAGGAGAGCTACCTGATCAGCACATGAGCAGTCACATGATCAGCGCCTCTCAGTCACCTGATCACTGCATGACAGGCACGTGATCAGTGCCTGCTGAGGTGCGGGATCAGCGCCTGCTCAGCTGCCTGATAATCGCCAGCTGGGCCGCAGGATTCATGCCTGCTCAGCTGCCTGATAATCGCCAGCTGGGCCGCAGGATTCATGCCTGCTCAGCTGCCTGATAATCGCCAGCTGGGCCGCAGGATTCATGCCTGCTCAGCTGCCTGATAATCGCCAGCTGGGCCGCAGGATTCATGCCTGCTCAGCTGCCTGATAATCGCCAGCTGGGCCGCAGGATTCATGCCTGCTCAGCTGCCTGATAATCGCCAGCTGGGCCGCAGGATTCATGCCTGCTCAGCTGCCTGATAATCGCCAGCTGGGCCGCAGGATTCATGCCTGCTCAGCTGCCTGATAATCGCCAGCTGGGCCGCAGGATTCATGCCTGCTCAGCTGCCTGATAATCGCCAGCTGGGCCGCAGGATTCATGCCTGCTCAGCTGCCTGATAATCGCCAGCTGGGCCGCAGGATTCATGCCTGCTCAGCTGCCTGATAATCGCCAGCTGGGCCGCAGGATTCATGCCTGCTCAGCTGCCTGATAATCGCCAGCTGGGCCGCAGGATTCATGCCTGCTCAGCTGCCTGATAATCGCCAGCTGGGCCGCAGGATTCATGCCTGCTCAGCTGCCTGATAATCGCCAGCTGGGCCGCAGGATTCATGCCTGCTCAGCTGCCTGATAATCGCCAGCTGGGCCGCAGGATTCATGCCTGCTCAGCTGCCTGATAATCGCCAGCTGGGCCGCAGGATTCATGCCTGCTCAGCTGCCTGATAATCGCCAGCTGGGCCGCAGGATTCATGCCTGCTCAGCTGCCTGATAATCGCCAGCTGGGCCGCAGGATTCATGCCTGCTCAGCTGCCTGATAATCGCCAGCTGGGCCGCAGGATTCATGCCTGCTCAGCTGCCTGATAATCGCCAGCTGGGCCGCAGGATTCATGCCTGCTCAGCTGCCTGATAATCGCCAGCTGGGCCGCAGGATTCATGCCTGCTCAGCTGCTTGATTCTTGCCTGCTGAGGCACATGATCCGTGCAGGAGAGCTACCTGATCAGCACATGAGCAGTCACATGATCAGCGCCTCTCAGTCACCTGATCACTGCATGACAGGCACGTGATCAGTGCCTGCTGAGGTGCGGGATCAGCGCCTGCTCAGCTGCCTGATAATCGCCAGCTGGGCCGCAGGATTCATGCCTGCTCAGCTGCCTGATAATCGCCAGCTGGGCCGCAGGATTCATGCCTGCTCAGCTGCCTGATAATCGCCAGCTGGGCCGCAGGATTCATGCCTGCTCAGCTGCCTGATAATCGCCAGCTGGGCCGCAGGATTCATGCCTGCTCAGCTGCCTGATAATCGCCAGCTGGGCCGCAGGATTCATGCCTGCTCAGCTGCTTGATTCTTGCCTGCTGAGGCACATGATCCGTGCAGGAGAGCTACCTGATCAGCACATGAGCAGTCACATGATCAGCGCCTCTCAGTCACCTGATCACTGCATGACAGGCACGTGATCAGTGCCTGCTGAGGTGCGGGATCAGCGCCTGCTCAGCTGCCTGATAATCGCCAGCTGGGCCGCAGGATTCATGCCTGCTCAGCTGCCTGATAATCGCCAGCTGGGCCGCAGGATTCATGCCTGCTCAGCTGCCTGATAATCGCCAGCTGGGCCGCAGGATTCATGCCTGCTCAGCTGCCTGATAATCGCCAGCTGGGCCGCAGGATTCATGCCTGCTCAGCTGCCTGATAATCGCCAGCTGGGCCGCAGGATTCATGCCTGCTCAGCTGCCTGATAATCGCCAGCTGGGCCGCAGGATTCATGCCTGCTCAGCTGCTTGATTCTTGCCTGCTGAGGCACATGATCCGTGCAGGAGAGCTACCTGATCAGCACATGAGCAGTCACATGATCAGCGCCTCTCAGTCACCTGATCACTGCATGACAGGCACGTGATCAGTGCCTGCTGAGGTGCGGGATCAGCGCCTGCTCAGCTGCCTGATAATCGCCAGCTGGGCCGCAGGATTCATGCCTGCTCAGCTGCCTGATAATCGCCAGCTGGGCCGCAGGATTCATGCCTGCTCAGCTGCCTGATAATCGCCAGCTGGGCCGCAGGATTCATGCCTGCTCAGCTGCCTGATTCTTGCCTGCTGAGGCACATGATCCGTGCAGGAGAGCTGCCTGATCAGCACATGAGCAGTCACATGATCAGTGCCTCTCAGTCACCTGATCACTGCATGACAGGCACGTGATCAGTGCCTGCTGAGTGCGGGATCAGCGCCTGCTCAGCTGCCTGATAATCGCCAGCTGGGCCGCAGGATTCATGCCTGCTCAGCTGCCTGATAATCGCCAGCTGGGCCGCAGGATTCATGCCTGCTCAGCTGCCTGATAATCGCCAGCTGGGCCGCAGGATTCATGCCTGCTCAGCTGCTTGATTCTTGCCTGCTGAGGCACATGATCCGTGCAGGAGAGCTACCTGATCAGCACATGAGCAGTCACATGATCAGCGCCTCTCAGTCACCTGATCACTGCATGACAGGCACGTGATCCTGCTGAGGTGCGGGATCAGCGCCTGCTCAGCTGCCTGATAATCGCCAGCTGGGCCGCAGGATTCATGCCTGCTCAGCTGCCTGATAATCGCCAGCTGGGCCGCAGGATTCATGCCTGCTCAGCTGCCTGATAATCGCCAGCTGGGCCGCAGGATTCATGCCTGCTCAGCTGCCTGATAATCGCCAGCTGGGCCGCAGGATTCATGCCTGCTCAGCTGCCTGATAATCGCCAGCTGGGCCGCAGGATTCATGCCTGCTCAGCTGCCTGATAATCGCCAGCTGGGCCGCAGGATTCATGCCTGCTCAGCTGCCTGATAATCGCCAGCTGGGCCGCAGGATTCATGCCTGCTCAGCTGCCTGATAATCGCCAGCTGGGCCGCAGGATTCATGCCTGCTCAGCTGCCTGATAATCGCCAGCTGGGCCGCAGGATTCATGCCTGCTCAGCTGCCTGATAATCGCCAGCTGGGCGGCAGGATTCATGCCTGCTCAGCTGCCTGATAATCGCCAGCTGGTCCGCAGGATTCATGCCTGCTCAGCTGCTTGATTCTTGCCTGCTGAGGCACATGATCCGTGCAGGAGAGCTACCTGATCAGCACATGAGCAGTCACATGATCAGCGCCTCTCAGTCACCTGATCACTGCATGACAGGCACGTGATCAGTGCCTGCTGAGGTGCGGGATCAGCGCCTGCTCAGCTGCCTGATAATCGCCAGCTGGGCCGCAGGATTCATGCCTGCTCAGCTGCCTGATAATCGCCAGCTGGGCCGCAGGATTCATGCCTGCTCAGCTGCCTGATAATCGCCAGCTGGGCCGCAGGATTCATGCCTGCTCAGCTGCCTGATAATCGCCAGCTGGGCCGCAGGATTCATGCCTGCTCAGCTGCCTGATAATCGCCAGCTGGGCCGCAGGATTCATGCCTGCTCAGCTGCCTGATAATCGCCAGCTGGGCCGCAGGATTCATGCCTGCTCAGCTGCTTGATTCTTGCCTGCTGAGGCACATGATCCGTGCAGGAGAGCTACCTGATCAGCACATGAGCAGTCACATGATCAGCGCCTCTCAGTCACCTGATCACTGCATGACAGGCACGTGATCAGTGCCTGCTGAGGTGCGGGATCAGCGCCTGCTCAGCTGCCTGATAATCGCCAGCTGGGCCGCAGGATTCATGCCTGCTCAGCTGCCTGATAATCGCCAGCTGGGCCGCAGGATTCATGCCTGCTCAGCTGCCTGATAATCGCCAGCTGGGCCGCAGGATTCATGCCTGCTCAGCTGCCTGATAATCGCCAGCTGGGCCGCAGGATTCATGCCTGCTCAGCTGCCTGATAATCGCCAGCTGGGCCGCAGGATTCATGCCTGCTCAGCTGCCTGATAATCGCCAGCTGGGCCGCAGGATTCATGCCTGCTCAGCTGCTTGATTCTTGCCTGCTGAGGCACATGATCCGTGCAGGAGAGCTACCTGATCAGCACATGAGCAGTCACATGATCAGCGCCTCTCAGTCACCTGATCACTGCATGACAGGCACGTGATCAGTGCCTGCTGAGGTGCGGGATCAGCGCCTGCTCAGCTGCCTGATAATCGCCAGCTGGGCCGCAGGATTCATGCCTGCTCAGCTGCCTGATAATCGCCAGCTGGGCCGCAGGATTCATGCCTGCTCAGCTGCCTGATAATCGCCAGCTGGGCCGCAGGATTCATGCCTGCTCAGCTGCCTGATAATCGCCAGCTGGGCCGCAGGATTCATGCCTGCTCAGCTGCCTGATAATCGCCAGCTGGGCCGCAGGATTCATGCCTGCTCAGCTGCCTGATAATCGCCAGCTGGGCCGCAGGATTCATGCCTGCTCAGCTGCCTGATAATCGCCAGCTGGGCCGCAGGATTCATGCCTGCTCAGCTGCCTGATAATCGCCAGCTGGGCCGCAGGATTCATGCCTGCTCAGCTGCCTGATAATCGCCAGCTGGGCCGCAGGATTCATGCCTGCTCAGCTGCCTGATAATCGCCAGCTGGGCCGCAGGATTCATGCCTGCTCAGCTGCCTGATAATCGCCAGCTGGGCCGCAGGATTCATGCCTGCTCAGCTGCTTGATTCTTGCCTGCTGAGGCACATGATCCGTGCAGGAGAGCTACCTGATCAGCACATGAGCAGTCACATGATCAGCGCCTCTCAGTCACCTGATCACTGCATGACAGGCACGTGATCAGTGCCTGCTGAGGTGCGGGATCAGCGCCTGCTCAGCTGCCTGATAATCGCCAGCTGGGCCGCAGGATTCATGCCTGCTCAGCTGCCTGATAATCGCCAGCTGGGCCGCAGGATTCATGCCTGCTCAGCTGCCTGATTCTTGCCTGCTGAGGCACATGATCCGTGCAGGAGAGCTGCCTGATCAGCACATGAGCAGTCACATGATCAGCGCCTCTCAGTCACCTGATCACTGCATGACAGGCACGTGATCAGTGCCTGCTGAGGTGCGGGATCAGCGCCTGCTCAGCTGCCTGATAATCGCCAGCTGGGCCGCAGGATTCATGCCTGCTCAGCTGCCTGATAATCGCCAGCTGGGCCGCAGGATTCATGCCTGCTCAGCTGCCTGATAATCGCCAGCTGGGCCGCAGGATTCATGCCTGCTCAGCTGCCTGATAATCGCCAGCTGGGCCGCAGGATTCATGCCTGCTCAGCTGCTTGATTCTTGCCTGCTGAGGCACATGATCCGTGCAGGAGAGCTACCTGATCAGCACATGAGCAGTCACATGATCAGCGCCTCTCAGTCACCTGATCACTGCATGACAGGCACGTGATCAGTGCCTGCTGAGGTGCGGGATCAGCGCCTGCTCAGCTGCCTGATAATCGCCAGCTGGGCCGCAGGATTCATGCCTGCTCAGCTGCCTGATAATCGCCAGCTGGGCCGCAGGATTCATGCCTGCTCAGCTGCCTGATAATCGCCAGCTGGGCCGCAGGATTCATGCCTGCTCAGCTGCTGATTCTTGCCTGCTGAGGCACATGATCCGTGCAGGAGAGCTACCTGATCAGCACATGAGCAGTCACATGATCAGTGCCTCTCAGTCACCTGATCACTGCATGACAGGCACGTGATCAGTGCCTGCTGAGGTGCGGGATCAGCGCCTGCTCAGCTGCCTGATAATCGCCAGCTGGGCCGCAGGATTCATGCCTGCTCAGCTGCCTGATAATCGCCAGCTGGGCCGCAGGATTCATGCCTGCTCAGCTGCCTGATAATCGCCAGCTGGGCCGCAGGATTCATGCCTGCTCAGCTGCTTGATTCTTGCCTGCTGAGGCACATGATCCGTGCAGGAGAGCTACCTGATCAGCACATGAGCAGTCACATGATCAGCGCCTCTCAGTCACCTGATCACTGCATGACAGGCACGTGATCAGTGCCTGCTGAGGTGCGGGATCAGCGCCTGCTCAGCTGCCTGATAATCGCCAGCTGGGCCGCAGGATTCATGCCTGCTCAGCTGCCTGATAATCGCCAGCTGGGCCGCAGGATTCATGCCTGCTCAGCTGCCTGATAATCGCCAGCTGGGCCGCAGGATTCATGCCTGCTCAGCTGCCTGATAATCGCCAGCTGGGCCGCAGGATTCATGCCTGCTCAGCTGCCTGATAATCGCCAGCTGGGCCGCAGGATTCATGCCTGCTCAGCTGCCTGATAATCGCCAGCTGGGCCGCAGGATTCATGCCTGCTCAGCTGCCTGATAATCGCCAGCTGGGCCGCAGGATTCATGCCTGCTCAGCTGCCTGATAATCGCCAGCTGGGCCGCAGGATTCATGCCTGCTCAGCTGCCTGATAATCGCCAGCTGGGCCGCAGGATTCATGCCTGCTCAGCTGCCTGATAATCGCCAGCTGGGCCGCAGGATTCATGCCTGCTCAGCTGCCTGATAATCGCCAGCTGGGCCGCAGGATTCATGCCTGCTCAGCTGCCTGATAATCGCCAGCTGGGCCGCAGGATTCATGCCTGCTCAGCTGCTTGATTCTTGCCTGCTGAGGCACATGATCCGTGCAGGAGAGCTACCTGATCAGCACATGAGCAGTCACATGATCAGCGCCTCTCAGTCACCTGATCACTGCATGACAGGCACGTGATCAGTGCCTGCTGAGGTGCGGGATCAGCGCCTGCTCAGCTGCCTGATAATCGCCAGCTGGGCCGCAGGATTCATGCCTGCTCAGCTGCCTGATAATCGCCAGCTGGGCCGCAGGATTCATGCCTGCTCAGCTGCCTGATAATCGCCAGCTGGGCCGCAGGATTCATGCCTGCTCAGCTGCCTGATAATCGCCAGCTGGGCCGCAGGATTCATGCCTGCTCAGCTGCCTGATAATCGCCAGCTGGGCCGCAGGATTCATGCCTGCTCAGCTGCCTGATAATCGCCAGCTGGGCCGCAGGATTCATGCCTGCTCAGCTGCTTGATTCTTGCCTGCTGAGGCACATGATCCGTGCAGGAGAGCTACCTGATCAGCACATGAGCAGTCACATGATCAGCGCCTCTCAGTCACCTGATCACTGCATGACAGGCACGTGATCAGTGCCTGCTGAGGTGCGGGATCAGCGCCTGCTCAGCTGCCTGATAATCGCCAGCTGGGCCGCAGGATTCATGCCTGCTCAGCTGCCTGATAATCGCCAGCTGGGCCGCAGGATTCATGCCTGCTCAGCTGCCTGATAATCGCCAGCTGGGCCGCAGGATTCATGCCTGCTCAGCTGCCTGATAATCGCCAGCTGGGCCGCAGGATTCATGCCTGCTCAGCTGCTTGATTCTTGCCTGCTGAGGCACATGATCCGTGCAGGAGAGCTACCTGATCAGCACATGAGCAGTCACATGATCAGCGCCTCTCAGTCACCTGATCACTGCATGACAGGCACGTGATCAGTGCCTGCTGAGGTGCGGGATCAGCGCCTGCTCAGCTGCCTGATAATCGCCAGCTGGGCCGCAGGATTCATGCCTGCTCAGCTGCCTGATAATCGCCAGCTGGGCCGCAGGATTCATGCCTGCTCAGCTGCCTGATAATCGCCAGCTGGGCCGCAGGATTCATGCCTGCTCAGCTGCCTGATAATCGCCAGCTGGGCCGCAGGATTCATGCCTGCTCAGCTGCCTGATAATCGCCAGCTGGGCCGCAGGATTCATGCCTGCTCAGCTGCTTGATTCTTGCCTGCTGAGGCACATGATCCGTGCAGGAGAGCTACCTGATCAGCACATGAGCAGTCACATGATCAGCGCCTCTCAGTCACCTGATCACTGCATGACAGGCACGTGATCAGTGCCTGCTGAGGTGCGGGATCAGCGCCTGCTCAGCTGCCTGATAATCGCCAGCTGGGCCGCAGGATTCATGCCTGCTCAGCTGCCTGATAATCGCCAGCTGGGCCGCAGGATTCATGCCTGCTCAGCTGCCTGATAATCGCCAGCTGGGCCGCAGGATTCATGCCTGCTCAGCTGCCTGATAACCGCCAGCTGGGCCGCAGGATTCATGCCTGCTCAGCTGCCTGATAATCGCCAGCTGGGCCGCAGGATTCATGCCTGCTCAGCTGCCTGATAATCGCCAGCTGGGCCGCAGGATTCATGCCTGCTCAGCTGCCTGATAATCGCCAGCTGGGCCGCAGGATTCATGCCTGCTCAGCTGCCTGATAATCGCCAGCTGGGCCGCAGGATTCATGCCTGCTCAGCTGCCTGATAATCGCCAGCTGGGCCGCAGGATTCATGCCTGCTCAGCTGCCTGATAATCGCCAGCTGGGCCGCAGGATTCATGCCTGCTCAGCTGCCTGATAATCGCCAGCTGGGCCGCAGGATTCATGCCTGCTCAGCTGCCTGATAATCGCCAGCTGGGCCGCAGGATTCATGCCTGCTCAGCTGCCTGATAATCGCCAGCTGGGCCGCAGGATTCATGCCTGCTCAGCTGCCTGATAATCGCCAGCTGGGCCGCAGGATTCATGCCTGCTCAGCTGCCTGATAATCGCCAGCTGGGCCGCAGGATTCATGCCTGCTCAGCTGCCTGATAATCGCCAGCTGGGCCGCAGGATTCATGCCTGCTCAGCTGCCTGATAATCGCCAGCTGGGCCGCAGGATTCATGCCTGCTCAGCTGCCTGATAATCGCCAGCTGGGCCGCAGGATTCATGCCTGCTCAGCTGCCTGATAATCGCCAGCTGGGCCGCAGGATTCATGCCTGCTCAGCTGCCTGATAATCGCCAGCTGGGCCGCAGGATTCATGCCTGCTCAGCTGCCTGATAATCGCCAGCTGGGCCGCAGGATTCATGCCTGCTCAGCTGCTTGATTCTTGCCTGCTGAGGCACATGATCCGTGCAGGAGAGCTACCTGATCAGCACATGAGCAGTCACATGATCAGCGCCTCTCAGTCACCTGATCACTGCATGACAGGCACGTGATCAGTGCCTGCTGAGGTGCGGGATCAGCGCCTGCTCAGCTGCCTGATAATCGCCAGCTGGGCCGCAGGATTCATGCCTGCTCAGCTGCCTGATAATCGCCAGCTGGGCCGCAGGATTCATGCCTGCTCAGCTGCCTGATAATCGCCAGCTGGGCCGCAGGATTCATGCCTGCTCAGCTGCCTGATAATCGCCAGCTGGGCCGCAGGATTCATGCCTGCTCAGCTGCCTGATAATCGCCAGCTGGGCCGCAGGATTCATGCCTGCTCAGCTGCTTGATTCTTGCCTGCTGAGGCACATGATCCGTGCAGGAGAGCTACCTGATCAGCACATGAGCAGTCACATGATCAGCGCCTCTCAGTCACCTGATCACTGCATGACAGGCACGTGATCAGTGCCTGCTGAGGTGCGGGATCAGCGCCTGCTCAGCTGCCTGATAATCGCCAGCTGGGCCGCAGGATTCATGCCTGCTCAGCTGCCTGATAATCGCCAGCTGGGCCGCAGGATTCATGCCTGCTCAGCTGCCTGATAATCGCCAGCTGGGCCGCAGGATTCATGCCTGCTCAGCTGCCTGATAATCGCCAGCTGGGCCGCAGGATTCATGCCTGCTCAGCTGCCTGATAATCGCCAGCTGGGCCGCAGGATTCATGCCTGCTCAGCTGCCTGATAATCGCCAGCTGGGCCGCAGGATTCATGCCTGCTCAGCTGCCTGATAATCGCCAGCTGGGCCGCAGGATTCATGCCTGCTCAGCTGCCTGATAATCGCCAGCTGGGCCGCAGGATTCATGCCTGCTCAGCTGCCTGATAATCGCCAGCTGGGCCGCAGGATTCATGCCTGCTCAGCTGCCTGATAATCGCCAGCTGGGCCGCAGGATTCATGCCTGCTCAGCTGCCTGATTCTTGCCTGCTGAGGCACATGATCCGTGCAGGAGAGCTACCTGATCAGCACATGAGCAGTCACATGATCAGCGCCTCTCAGTCACCTGATCACTGCATGACAGGCACGTGATCAGTGCCTGCTGAGGTGCGGGATCAGCGCCTGCTCAGCTGCCTGATAATCGCCAGCTGGGCCGCAGGATTCATGCCTGCTCAGCTGCCTGATAATCGCCAGCTGGGCCGCAGGATTCATGCCTGCTCAGCTGCCTGATAATCGCCAGCTGGGCCGCAGGATTCATGCCTGCTCAGCTGCCTGATTCTTGCCTGCTGAGGCACATGATCCGTGCAGGAGAGCTACCTGATCAGCACATGAGCAGTCACATGATCAGTGCCTCTCAGTCACCTGATCACTGCATGACAGGCACGTGATCAGTGCCTGCTGAGTGCGGGATCAGCGCCTGCTCAGCTGCCTGATAATCGCCAGCTGGGCCGCAGGATTCATGCCTGCTCAGCTGCCTGATAATCGCCAGCTGGGCCGCAGGATTCATGCCTGCTCAGCTGCCTGATAATCGCCAGCTGGGCCGCAGGATTCATGCCTGCTCAGCTGCTTGATTCTTGCCTGCTGAGGCACATGATCCGTGCAGGAGAGCTACCTGATCAGCACATGAGCAGTCACATGATCAGCGCCTCTCAGTCACCTGATCACTGCATGACAGGCACGTGATCAGTGCCTGCTGAGGTGCGGGATCAGCGCCTGCTCAGCTGCCTGATAATCGCCAGCTGGGCCGCAGGATTCATGCCTGCTCAGCTGCCTGATAATCGCCAGCTGGGCCGCAGGATTCATGCCTGCTCAGCTGCCTGATAATCGCCAGCTGGGCCGCAGGATTCATGCCTGCTCAGCTGCCTGATAATCGCCAGCTGGGCCGCAGGATTCATGCCTGCTCAGCTGCCTGATAATCGCCAGCTGGGCCGCAGGATTCATGCCTGCTCAGCTGCCTGATAATCGCCAGCTGGGCCGCAGGATTCATGCCTGCTCAGCTGCCTGATAATCGCCAGCTGGGCCGCAGGATTCATGCCTGCTCAGCTGCCTGATAATCGCCAGCTGGGCCGCAGGATTCATGCCTGCTCAGCTGCCTGATAATCGCCAGCTGGGCCGCAGGATTCATGCCTGCTCAGCTGCCTGATAATCGCCAGCTGGGCCGCAGGATTCATGCCTGCTCAGCTGCCTGATAATCGCCAGCTGGGCCGCAGGATTCATGCCTGCTCAGCTGCCTGATAATCGCCAGCTGGGCCGCAGGATTCATGCCTGCTCAGCTGCCTGATAATCGCCAGCTGGGCCGCAGGATTCATGCCTGCTCAGCTGCCTGATAATCGCCAGCTGGGCCGCAGGATTCATGCCTGCTCAGCTGCCTGATAATCGCCAGCTGGGCCGCAGGATTCATGCCTGCTCAGCTGCCTGATAATCGCCAGCTGGGCCGCAGGATTCATGCCTGCTCAGCTGCCTGATAATCGCCAGCTGGGCCGCAGGATTCATGCCTGCTCAGCTGCCTGATAATCGCCAGCTGGGCCGCAGGATTCATGCCTGCTCAGCTGCTTGATTCTTGCCTGCTGAGGCACATGATCCGTGCAGGAGAGCTACCTGATCAGCACATGAGCAGTCACATGATCAGCGCCTCTCAGTCACCTGATCACTGCATGACAGGCACGTGATCAGTGCCTGCTGAGGTGCGGGATCAGCGCCTGCTCAGCTGCCTGATAATCGCCAGCTGGGCCGCAGGATTCATGCCTGCTCAGCTGCCTGATAATCGCCAGCTGGGCCGCAGGATTCATGCCTGCTCAGCTGCCTGATAATCGCCAGCTGGGCCGCAGGATTCATGCCTGCTCAGCTGCCTGATAATCGCCAGCTGGGCCGCAGGATTCATGCCTGCTCAGCTGCCTGATAATCGCCAGCTGGGCCGCAGGATTCATGCCTGCTCAGCTGCTTGATTCTTGCCTGCTGAGGCACATGATCCGTGCAGGAGAGCTACCTGATCAGCACATGAGCAGTCACATGATCAGCGCCTCTCAGTCACCTGATCACTGCATGACAGGCACGTGATCAGTGCCTGCTGAGGTGCGGGATCAGCGCCTGCTCAGCTGCCTGATAATCGCCAGCTGGGCCGCAGGATTCATGCCTGCTCAGCTGCCTGATAATCGCCAGCTGGGCCGCAGGATTCATGCCTGCTCAGCTGCCTGATAATCGCCAGCTGGGCCGCAGGATTCATGCCTGCTCAGCTGCCTGATAATCGCCAGCTGGGCCGCAGGATTCATGCCTGCTCAGCTGCCTGATAATCGCCAGCTGGGCCGCAGGATTCATGCCTGCTCAGCTGCCTGATAATCGCCAGCTGGGCCGCAGGATTCATGCCTGCTCAGCTGCCTGATAATCGCCAGCTGGGCCGCAGGATTCATGCCTGCTCAGCTGCCTGATAATCGCCAGCTGGGCCGCAGGATTCATGCCTGCTCAGCTGCCTGATAATCGCCAGCTGGGCCGCAGGATTCATGCCTGCTCAGCTGCCTGATAATCGCCAGCTGGGCCGCAGGATTCATGCCTGCTCAGCTGCTTGATTCTTGCCTGCTGAGGCACATGATCCGTGCAGGAGAGCTACCTGATCAGCACATGAGCAGTCACATGATCAGCGCCTCTCAGTCACCTGATCACTGCATGACAGGCACGTGATCAGTGCCTGCTGAGGTGCGGGATCAGCGCCTGCTCAGCTGCCTGATAATCGCCAGCTGGGCCGCAGGATTCATGCCTGCTCAGCTGCCTGATAATCGCCAGCTGGGCCGCAGGATTCATGCCTGCTCAGCTGCCTGATTCTTGCCTGCTGAGGCACATGATCCGTGCAGGAGAGCTACCTGATCAGCACATGAGCAGTCACATGATCAGTGCCTCTCAGTCACCTGATCACTGCATGACAGGCACGTGATCAGTGCCTGCTGAGGTGCGGGATCAGCGCCTGCTCAGCTGCCTGATAATCGCCAGCTGGGCCGCAGGATTCATGCCTGCTCAGCTGCCTGATAATCGCCAGCTGGGCCGCAGGATTCATGCCTGCTCAGCTGCCTGATAATCGCCAGCTGGGCCGCAGGATTCATGCCTGCTCAGCTGCTTGATTCTTGCCTGCTGAGGCACATGATCCGTGCAGGAGAGCTACCTGATCAGCACATGAGCAGTCACATGATCAGCGCCTCTCAGTCACCTGATCACTGCATGACAGGCACGTGATCAGTGCCTGCTGAGGTGCGGGATCAGCGCCTGCTCAGCTGCCTGATAATCGCCAGCTGGGCCGCAGGATTCATGCCTGCTCAGCTGCCTGATAATCGCCAGCTGGGCCGCAGGATTCATGCCTGCTCAGCTGCCTGATAATCGCCAGCTGGGCCGCAGGATTCATGCCTGCTCAGCTGCCTGATAATCGCCAGCTGGGCCGCAGGATTCATGCCTGCTCAGCTGCCTGATAATCGCCAGCTGGGCCGCAGGATTCATGCCTGCTCAGCTGCCTGATAATCGCCAGCTGGGCCGCAGGATTCATGCCTGCTCAGCTGCCTGATAATCGCCAGCTGGGCCGCAGGATTCATGCCTGCTCAGCTGCCTGATAATCGCCAGCTGGGCCGCAGGATTCATGCCTGCTCAGCTGCCTGATAATCGCCAGCTGGGCCGCAGGATTCATGCCTGCTCAGCTGCCTGATAATCGCCAGCTGGGCCGCAGGATTCATGCCTGCTCAGCTGCCTGATAATCGCCAGCTGGGCCGCAGGATTCATGCCTGCTCAGCTGCCTGATAATCGCCAGCTGGGCCGCAGGATTCATGCCTGCTCAGCTGCTTGATTCTTGCCTGCTGAGGCACATGATCCGTGCAGGAGAGCTACCTGATCAGCACATGAGCAGTCACATGATCAGCGCCTCTCAGTCACCTGATCACTGCATGACAGGCACGTGATCAGTGCCTGCTGAGGTGCGGGATCAGCGCCTGCTCAGCTGCCTGATAATCGCCAGCTGGGCCGCAGGATTCATGCCTGCTCAGCTGCCTGATAATCGCCAGCTGGGCCGCAGGATTCATGCCTGCTCAGCTGCCTGATAATCGCCAGCTGGGCCGCAGGATTCATGCCTGCTCAGCTGCCTGATAATCGCCAGCTGGGCCGCAGGATTCATGCCTGCTCAGCTGCCTGATAATCGCCAGCTGGGCCGCAGGATTCATGCCTGCTCAGCTGCCTGATAATCGCCAGCTGGGCCGCAGGATTCATGCCTGCTCAGCTGCCTGATAATCGCCAGCTGGGCCGCAGGATTCATGCCTGCTCAGCTGCCTGATAATCGCCAGCTGGGCCGCAGGATTCATGCCTGCTCAGCTGCCTGATAATCGCCAGCTGGGCCGCAGGATTCATGCCTGCTCAGCTGCCTGATAATCGCCAGCTGGGCCGCAGGATTCATGCCTGCTCAGCTGCCTGATAATCGCCAGCTGGGCCGCAGGATTCATGCCTGCTCAGCTGCCTGATAATCGCCAGCTGGGCCGCAGGATTCATGCCTGCTCAGCTGCCTGATAATCGCCAGCTGGGCCGCAGGATTCATGCCTGCTCAGCTGCCTGATAATCGCCAGCTGGGCCGCAGGATTCATGCCTGCTCAGCTGCTTGATTCTTGCCTGCTGAGGCACATGATCCGTGCAGGAGAGCTACCTGATCAGCACATGAGCAGTCACATGATCAGCGCCTCTCAGTCACCTGATCACTGCATGACAGGCACGTGATCAGTGCCTGCTGAGGTGCGGGATCAGCGCCTGCTCAGCTGCCTGATAATCGCCAGCTGGGCCGCAGGATTCATGCCTGCTCAGCTGCCTGATAATCGCCAGCTGGGCCGCAGGATTCATGCCTGCTCAGCTGCCTGATAATCGCCAGCTGGGCCGCAGGATTCATGCCTGCTCAGCTGCCTGATAATCGCCAGCTGGGCCGCAGGATTCATGCCTGCTCAGCTGCCTGATAATCGCCAGCTGGGCCGCAGGATTCATGCCTGCTCAGCTGCCTGATAATCGCCAGCTGGGCCGCAGGATTCATGCCTGCTCAGCTGCTTGATTCTTGCCTGCTGAGGCACATGATCCGTGCAGGAGAGCTACCTGATCAGCACATGAGCAGTCACATGATCAGCGCCTCTCAGTCACCTGATCACTGCATGACAGGCACGTGATCAGTGCCTGCTGAGGTGCGGGATCAGCGCCTGCTCAGCTGCCTGATAATCGCCAGCTGGGCCGCAGGATTCATGCCTGCTCAGCTGCCTGATAATCGCCAGCTGGGCCGCAGGATTCATGCCTGCTCAGCTGCCTGATAATCGCCAGCTGGGCCGCAGGATTCATGCCTGCTCAGCTGCCTGATAATCGCCAGCTGGGCCGCAGGATTCATGCCTGCTCAGCTGCTGATTCTTGCCTGCTGAGGCACATGATCCGTGCAGGAGAGCTACCTGATCAGCACATGAGCAGTCACATGATCAGCGCCTCTCAGTCACCTGATCACTGCATGACAGGCACGTGATCAGTGCCTGCTGAGGTGCGGGATCAGCGCCTGCTCAGCTGCCTGATAATCGCCAGCTGGGCCGCAGGATTCATGCCTGCTCAGCTGCCTGATAATCGCCAGCTGGGCCGCAGGATTCATGCCTGCTCAGCTGCCTGATAATCGCCAGCTGGGCCGCAGGATTCATGCCTGCTCAGCTGCCTGATAATCGCCAGCTGGGCCGCAGGATTCATGCCTGCTCAGCTGCCTGATAATCGCCAGCTGGGCCGCAGGATTCATGCCTGCTCAGCTGCTTGATTCTTGCCTGCTGAGGCACATGATCCGTGCAGGAGAGCTACCTGATCAGCACATGAGCAGTCACATGATCAGCGCCTCTCAGTCACCTGATCACTGCATGACAGGCACGTGATCAGTGCCTGCTGAGGTGCGGGATCAGCGCCTGCTCAGCTGCCTGATAATCGCCAGCTGGGCCGCAGGATTCATGCCTGCTCAGCTGCCTGATAATCGCCAGCTGGGCCGCAGGATTCATGCCTGCTCAGCTGCCTGATAACCGCCAGCTGGGCCGCAGGATTCATGCCTGCTCAGCTGCCTGATAATCGCCAGCTGGGCCGCAGGATTCATGCCTGCTCAGCTGCCTGATAATCGCCAGCTGGGCCGCAGGATTCATGCCTGCTCAGCTGCCTGATAATCGCCAGCTGGGCCGCAGGATTCATGCCTGCTCAGCTGCCTGATAATCGCCAGCTGGGCCGCAGGATTCATGCCTGCTCAGCTGCCTGATAACCGCCAGCTGGGCCGCAGGATTCATGCCTGCTCAGCTGCCTGATAATCGCCAGCTGGGCCGCAGGATTCATGCCTGCTCAGCTGCCTGATAATCGCCAGCTGGGCCGCAGGATTCATGCCTGCTCAGCTGCCTGATAATCGCCAGCTGGGCCGCAGGATTCATGCCTGCTCAGCTGCCTGATAATCGCCAGCTGGGCCGCAGGATTCATGCCTGCTCAGCTGCCTGATAATCGCCAGCTGGGCCGCAGGATTCATGCCTGCTCAGCTGCCTGATAATCGCCAGCTGGGCCGCAGGATTCATGCCTGCTCAGCTGCCTGATAATCGCCAGCTGGGCCGCAGGATTCATGCCTGCTCAGCTGCCTGATAATCGCCAGCTGGGCCGCAGGATTCATGCCTGCTCAGCTGCCTGATAATCGCCAGCTGGGCCGCAGGATTCATGCCTGCTCAGCTGCCTGATAATCGCCAGCTGGGCCGCAGGATTCATGCCTGCTCAGCTGCCTGATAATCGCCAGCTGGGCCGCAGGATTCATGCCTGCTCAGCTGCCTGATAATCGCCAGCTGGGCCGCAGGATTCATGCCTGCTCAGCTGCCTGATAATCGCCAGCTGGGCCGCAGGATTCATGCCTGCTCAGCTGCTTGATTCTTGCCTGCTGAGGCACATGATCCGTGCAGGAGAGCTACCTGATCAGCACATGAGCAGTCACATGATCAGCGCCTCTCAGTCACCTGATCACTGCATGACAGGCACGTGATCAGTGCCTGCTGAGGTGCGGGATCAGCGCCTGCTCAGCTGCCTGATAATCGCCAGCTGGGCCGCAGGATTCATGCCTGCTCAGCTGCCTGATAATCGCCAGCTGGGCCGCAGGATTCATGCCTGCTCAGCTGCCTGATAATCGCCAGCTGGGCCGCAGGATTCATGCCTGCTCAGCTGCCTGATAATCGCCAGCTGGGCCGCAGGATTCATGCCTGCTCAGCTGCCTGATAATCGCCAGCTGGGCCGCAGGATTCATGCCTGCTCAGCTGCTTGATTCTTGCCTGCTGAGGCACATGATCCGTGCAGGAGAGCTACCTGATCAGCACATGAGCAGTCACATGATCAGCGCCTCTCAGTCACCTGATCACTGCATGACAGGCACGTGATCAGTGCCTGCTGAGGTGCGGGATCAGCGCCTGCTCAGCTGCCTGATAATCGCCAGCTGGGCCGCAGGATTCATGCCTGCTCAGCTGCCTGATAATCGCCAGCTGGGCCGCAGGATTCATGCCTGCTCAGCTGCCTGATAATCGCCAGCTGGGCCGCAGGATTCATGCCTGCTCAGCTGCCTGATAATCGCCAGCTGGGCCGCAGGATTCATGCCTGCTCAGCTGCCTGATAATCGCCAGCTGGGCCGCAGGATTCATGCCTGCTCAGCTGCCTGATAATCGCCAGCTGGGCCGCAGGATTCATGCCTGCTCAGCTGCCTGATAATCGCCAGCTGGGCCGCAGGATTCATGCCTGCTCAGCTGCCTGATAATCGCCAGCTGGGCCGCAGGATTCATGCCTGCTCAGCTGCCTGATAATCGCCAGCTGGGCCGCAGGATTCATGCCTGCTCAGCTGCCTGATAATCGCCAGCTGGGCCGCAGGATTCATGCCTGCTCAGCTGCTTGATTCTTGCCTGCTGAGGCACATGATCCGTGCAGGAGAGCTACCTGATCAGCACATGAGCAGTCACATGATCAGCGCCTCTCAGTCACCTGATCACTGCATGACAGGCACGTGATCAGTGCCTGCTGAGGTGCGGGATCAGCGCCTGCTCAGCTGCCTGATAATCGCCAGCTGGGCCGCAGGATTCATGCCTGCTCAGCTGCCTGATAATCGCCAGCTGGGCCGCAGGATTCATGCCTGCTCAGCTGCCTGATAATCGCCAGCTGGGCCGCAGGATTCATGCCTGCTCAGCTGCTTGATTCTTGCCTGCTGAGGCACATGATCCGTGCAGGAGAGCTACCTGATCAGCACATGAGCAGTCACATGATCAGTGCCTCTCAGTCACCTGATCACTGCATGACAGGCACGTGATCAGTGCCTGCTGAGGTGCGGGATCAGCGCCTGCTCAGCTGCCTGATAATCGCCAGCTGGGCCGCAGGATTCATGCCTGCTCAGCTGCCTGATAATCGCCAGCTGGGCCGCAGGATTCATGCCTGCTCAGCTGCCTGATAATCGCCAGCTGGGCCGCAGGATTCATGCCTGCTCAGCTGCTTGATTCTTGCCTGCTGAGGCACATGATCCGTGCAGGAGAGCTACCTGATCAGCACATGAGCAGTCACATGATCAGCGCCTCTCAGTCACCTGATCACTGCATGACAGGCACGTGATCAGTGCCTGCTGAGGTGCGGGATCAGCGCCTGCTCAGCTGCCTGATAATCGCCAGCTGGGCCGCAGGATTCATGCCTGCTCAGCTGCCTGATAATCGCCAGCTGGGCCGCAGGATTCATGCCTGCTCAGCTGCCTGATAATCGCCAGCTGGGCCGCAGGATTCATGCCTGCTCAGCTGCCTGATAATCGCCAGCTGGGCCGCAGGATTCATGCCTGCTCAGCTGCCTGATAATCGCCAGCTGGGCCGCAGGATTCATGCCTGCTCAGCTGCCTGATAATCGCCAGCTGGGCCGCAGGATTCATGCCTGCTCAGCTGCCTGATAATCGCCAGCTGGGCCGCAGGATTCATGCCTGCTCAGCTGCCTGATAATCGCCAGCTGGGCCGCAGGATTCATGCCTGCTCAGCTGCCTGATAATCGCCAGCTGGGCCGCAGGATTCATGCCTGCTCAGCTGCCTGATAATCGCCAGCTGGGCCGCAGGATTCATGCCTGCTCAGCTGCCTGATAATCGCCAGCTGGGCCGCAGGATTCATGCCTGCTCAGCTGCCTGATAATCGCCAGCTGGGCCGCAGGATTCATGCCTGCTCAGCTGCCTGATAATCGCCAGCTGGGCCGCAGGATTCATGCCTGCTCAGCTGCCTGATAATCGCCAGCTGGGCCGCAGGATTCATGCCTGCTCAGCTGCCTGATAATCGCCAGCTGGGCCGCAGGATTCATGCCTGCTCAGCTGCCTGATAATCGCCAGCTGGGCCGCAGGATTCATGCCTGCTCAGCTGCCTGATAATCGCCAGCTGGGCCGCAGGATTCATGCCTGCTCAGCTGCCTGATAATCGCCAGCTGGGCCGCAGGATTCATGCCTGCTCAGCTGCTTGATTCTTGCCTGCTGAGGCACATGATCCGTGCAGGAGAGCTACCTGATCAGCACATGAGCAGTCACATGATCAGCGCCTCTCAGTCACCTGATCACTGCATGACAGGCACGTGATCAGTGCCTGCTGAGGTGCGGGATCAGCGCCTGCTCAGCTGCCTGATAATCGCCAGCTGGGCCGCAGGATTCATGCCTGCTCAGCTGCCTGATAATCGCCAGCTGGGCCGCAGGATTCATGCCTGCTCAGCTGCCTGATAATCGCCAGCTGGGCCGCAGGATTCATGCCTGCTCAGCTGCCTGATAATCGCCAGCTGGGCCGCAGGATTCATGCCTGCTCAGCTGCCTGATAATCGCCAGCTGGGCCGCAGGATTCATGCCTGCTCAGCTGCTTGATTCTTGCCTGCTGAGGCACATGATCCGTGCAGGAGAGCTACCTGATCAGCACATGAGCAGTCACATGATCAGCGCCTCTCAGTCACCTGATCACTGCATGACAGGCACGTGATCAGTGCCTGCTGAGGTGCGGGATCAGCGCCTGCTCAGCTGCCTGATAATCGCCAGCTGGGCCGCAGGATTCATGCCTGCTCAGCTGCCTGATAATCGCCAGCTGGGCCGCAGGATTCATGCCTGCTCAGCTGCCTGATAATCGCCAGCTGGGCCGCAGGATTCATGCCTGCTCAGCTGCCTGATAATCGCCAGCTGGGCCGCAGGATTCATGCCTGCTCAGCTGCCTGATAATCGCCAGCTGGGCCGCAGGATTCATGCCTGCTCAGCTGCCTGATAATCGCCAGCTGGGCCGCAGGATTCATGCCTGCTCAGCTGCCTGATAATCGCCAGCTGGGCCGCAGGATTCATGCCTGCTCAGCTGCCTGATAATCGCCAGCTGGGCCGCAGGATTCATGCCTGCTCAGCTGCCTGATAATCGCCAGCTGGGCCGCAGGATTCATGCCTGCTCAGCTGCCTGATAATCGCCAGCTGGGCCGCAGGATTCATGCCTGCTCAGCTGCTTGATTCTTGCCTGCTGAGGCACATGATCCGTGCAGGAGAGCTACCTGATCAGCACATGAGCAGTCACATGATCAGCGCCTCTCAGTCACCTGATCACTGCATGACAGGCACGTGATCAGTGCCTGCTGAGGTGCGGGATCAGCGCCTGCTCAGCTGCCTGATAATCGCCAGCTGGGCCGCAGGATTCATGCCTGCTCAGCTGCCTGATAATCGCCAGCTGGGCCGCAGGATTCATGCCTGCTCAGCTGCCTGATAATCGCCAGCTGGGCCGCAGGATTCATGCCTGCTCAGCTGCTTGATTCTTGCCTGCTGAGGCACATGATCCGTGCAGGAGAGCTGCCTGATCAGCACATGAGCAGTCACATGATCAGTGCCTCTCAGTCACCTGATCACTGCATGACAGGCACGTGATCAGTGCCTGCTGATGTGCGGGATCAGCGCCTGCTCAGCTGCCTGATAATCGCCAGCTGGGCCGCAGGATTCATGCCTGCTCAGCTGCCTGATAATCGCCAGCTGGGCCGCAGGATTCATGCCTGCTCAGCTGCCTGATAATCGCCAGCTGGGCCGCAGGATTCATGCCTGCTCAGCTGCTTGATTCTTGCCTGCTGAGGCACATGATCCGTGCAGGAGAGCTACCTGATCAGCACATGAGCAGTCACATGATCAGCGCCTCTCAGTCACCTGATCACTGCATGACAGGCACGTGATCAGTGCCTGCTGAGGTGCGGGATCAGCGCCTGCTCAGCTGCCTGATAATCGCCAGCTGGGCCGCAGGATTCATGCCTGCTCAGCTGCCTGATAATCGCCAGCTGGGCCGCAGGATTCATGCCTGCTCAGCTGCCTGATAATCGCCAGCTGGGCCGCAGGATTCATGCCTGCTCAGCTGCCTGATAATCGCCAGCTGGGCCGCAGGATTCATGCCTGCTCAGCTGCCTGATAATCGCCAGCTGGGCCGCAGGATTCATGCCTGCTCAGCTGCCTGATAATCGCCAGCTGGGCCGCAGGATTCATGCCTGCTCAGCTGCCTGATAATCGCCAGCTGGGCCGCAGGATTCATGCCTGCTCAGCTGCCTGATAATCGCCAGCTGGGCCGCAGGATTCATGCCTGCTCAGCTGCCTGATAATCGCCAGCTGGGCCGCAGGATTCATGCCTGCTCAGCTGCCTGATAATCGCCAGCTGGGCCGCAGGATTCATGCCTGCTCAGCTGCCTGATAATCGCCAGCTGGGCCGCAGGATTCATGCCTGCTCAGCTGCCTGATAATCGCCAGCTGGGCCGCAGGATTCATGCCTGCTCAGCTGCTTGATTCTTGCCTGCTGAGGCACATGATCCGTGCAGGAGAGCTACCTGATCAGCACATGAGCAGTCACATGATCAGCGCCTCTCAGTCACCTGATCACTGCATGACAGGCACGTGATCAGTGCCTGCTGAGGTGCGGGATCAGCGCCTGCTCAGCTGCCTGATAATCGCCAGCTGGGCCGCAGGATTCATGCCTGCTCAGCTGCCTGATAATCGCCAGCTGGGCCGCAGGATTCATGCCTGCTCAGCTGCCTGATAATCGCCAGCTGGGCCGCAGGATTCATGCCTGCTCAGCTGCCTGATAATCGCCAGCTGGGCCGCAGGATTCATGCCTGCTCAGCTGCCTGATAATCGCCAGCTGGGCCGCAGGATTCATGCCTGCTCAGCTGCCTGATAATCGCCAGCTGGGCCGCAGGATTCATGCCTGCTCAGCTGCCTGATAATCGCCAGCTGGGCCGCAGGATTCA
This sequence comes from Bos javanicus, assembly GCF_032452875.1. Lineage (NCBI taxonomy): Eukaryota > Metazoa > Chordata > Mammalia > Artiodactyla > Bovidae > Bos > Bos javanicus. The sequence goes on from NW_026893695.1 coordinate 289,438, forward strand.
TGCCTGCTCAGCTGCCTGATAATCGCCAGCTGGGCCGCAGGATTCATGCCTGCTCAGCTGCCTGATAATCGCCAGCTGGGCCGCAGGATTCATGCCTGCTCAGCTGCTTGATTCTTGCCTGCTGAGGCACATGATCCGTGCAGGAGAGCTACCTGATCAGCACATGAGCAGTCACATGATCAGCGCCTCTCAGTCACCTGATCACTGCATGACAGGCACGTGATCAGTGCCTGCTGAGGTGCGGGATCAGCGCCTGCTCAGCTGCCTGATAATCGCCAGCTGGGCCGCAGGATTCATGCCTGCTCAGCTGCCTGATAATCGCCAGCTGGGCCGCAGGATTCATGCCTGCTCAGCTGCCTGATAATCGCCAGCTGGGCCGCAGGATTCATGCCTGCTCAGCTGCCTGATTCTTGCCAGCTGGGCACATGATCCGTGCAGCTCAGCTGCCTGATCAGCACATGAGCAGTCACATGATCAGTGCCTCTCAGTCACCTGATCACTGCATGACAGGCACGTGATCAGTGCCTGCTGAGTGCGGGATCAGCGCCTGCTCAGCTGCCTGATAATCGCCAGCTGGGCCGCAGGATTCATGCCTGCTCAGCTGCCTGATAATCGCCAGCTGGGCCGCAGGATTCATGCCTGCTCAGCTGCCTGATAATCGCCAGCTGGGCCGCAGGATTCATGCCTGCTCAGCTGCTTGATTCTTGCCTGCTGAGGCACATGATCCGTGCAGGAGAGCTACCTGATCAGCACATGAGCAGTCACATGATCAGCGCCTCTCAGTCACCTGATCACTGCATGACAGGCACGTGATCAGTGCCTGCTGAGGTGCGGGATCAGCGCCTGCTCAGCTGCCTGATAATCGCCAGCTGGGCCGCAGGATTCATGCCTGCTCAGCTGCCTGATAATCGCCAGCTGGGCCGCAGGATTCATGCCTGCTCAGCTGCCTGATAATCGCCAGCTGGGCCGCAGGATTCATGCCTGCTCAGCTGCCTGATAATCGCCAGCTGGGCCGCAGGATTCATGCCTGCTCAGCTGCCTGATAATCGCCAGCTGGGCCGCAGGATTCATGCCTGCTCAGCTGCCTGATAATCGCCAGCTGGGCCGCAGGATTCATGCCTGCTCAGCTGCCTGATAATCGCCAGCTGGGCCGCAGGATTCATGCCTGCTCAGCTGCCTGATAATCGCCAGCTGGGCCGCAGGATTCATGCCTGCTCAGCTGCCTGATAATCGCCAGCTGGGCCGCAGGATTCATGCCTGCTCAGCTGCCTGATAATCGCCAGCTGGGCCGCAGGATTCATGCCTGCTCAGCTGCCTGATAATCGCCAGCTGGGCCGCAGGATTCATGCCTGCTCAGCTGCCTGATAATCGCCAGCTGGGCCGCAGGATTCATGCCTGCTCAGCTGCCTGATAATCGCCAGCTGGGCCGCAGGATTCATGCCTGCTCAGCTGCCTGATAATCGCCAGCTGGGCCGCAGGATTCATGCCTGCTCAGCTGCCTGATAATCGCCAGCTGGGCCGCAGGATTCATGCCTGCTCAGCTGCCTGATAATCGCCAGCTGGGCCGCAGGATTCATGCCTGCTCAGCTGCCTGATAATCGCCAGCTGGGCCGCAGGATTCATGCCTGCTCAGCTGCCTGATAATCGCCAGCTGGGCCGCAGGATTCATGCCTGCTCAGCTGCTTGATTCTTGCCTGCTGAGGCACATGATCCGTGCAGGAGAGCTACCTGATCAGCACATGAGCAGTCACATGATCAGCGCCTCTCAGTCACCTGATCACTGCATGACAGGCACGTGATCAGTGCCTGCTGAGGTGCGGGATCAGCGCCTGCTCAGCTGCCTGATAATCGCCAGCTGGGCCGCAGGATTCATGCCTGCTCAGCTGCCTGATAATCGCCAGCTGGGCCGCAGGATTCATGCCTGCTCAGCTGCCTGATAATCGCCAGCTGGGCCGCAGGATTCATGCCTGCTCAGCTGCCTGATAATCGCCAGCTGGGCCGCAGGATTCATGCCTGCTCAGCTGCCTGATAATCGCCAGCTGGGCCGCAGGATTCATGCCTGCTCAGCTGCTTGATTCTTGCCTGCTGAGGCACATGATCCGTGCAGGAGAGCTACCTGATCAGCACATGAGCAGTCACATGATCAGCGCCTCTCAGTCACCTGATCACTGCATGACAGGCACGTGATCAGTGCCTGCTGAGGTGCGGGATCAGCGCCTGCTCAGCTGCCTGATAATCGCCAGCTGGGCCGCAGGATTCATGCCTGCTCAGCTGCCTGATAATCGCCAGCTGGGCCGCAGGATTCATGCCTGCTCAGCTGCCTGATAATCGCCAGCTGGGCCGCAGGATTCATGCCTGCTCAGCTGCCTGATAATCGCCAGCTGGGCCGCAGGATTCATGCCTGCTCAGCTGCCTGATAATCGCCAGCTGGGCCGCAGGATTCATGCCTGCTCAGCTGCCTGATAATCGCCAGCTGGGCCGCAGGATTCATGCCTGCTCAGCTGCCTGATAATCGCCAGCTGGGCCGCAGGATTCATGCCTGCTCAGCTGCCTGATAATCGCCAGCTGGGCCGCAGGATTCATGCCTGCTCAGCTGCCTGATAATCGCCAGCTGGGCCGCAGGATTCATGCCTGCTCAGCTGCCTGATAATCGCCAGCTGGGCCGCAGGATTCATGCCTGCTCAGCTGCCTGATAATCGCCAGCTGGGCCGCAGGATTCATGCCTGCTCAGCTGCCTGATAATCGCCAGCTGGGCCGCAGGATTCATGCCTGCTCAGCTGCTTGATTCTTGCCTGCTGAGGCACATGATCCGTGCAGGAGAGCTACCTGATCAGCACATGAGCAGTCACATGATCAGCGCCTCTCAGTCACCTGATCACTGCATGACAGGCACGTGATCAGTGCCTGCTGAGGTGCGGGATCAGCGCCTGCTCAGCTGCCTGATAATCGCCAGCTGGGCCGCAGGATTCATGCCTGCTCAGCTGCCTGATAATCGCCAGCTGGGCCGCAGGATTCATGCCTGCTCAGCTGCCTGATAATCGCCAGCTGGGCCGCAGGATTCATGCCTGCTCAGCTGCCTGATAATCGCCAGCTGGGCCGCAGGATTCATGCCTGCTCAGCTGCCTGATAATCGCCAGCTGGGCCGCAGGATTCATGCCTGCTCAGCTGCTTGATTCTTGCCTGCTGAGGCACATGATCCGTGCAGGAGAGCTACCTGATCAGCACATGAGCAGTCACATGATCAGCGCCTCTCAGTCACCTGATCACTGCATGACAGGCACGTGATCAGTGCCTGCTGAGGTGCGGGATCAGCGCCTGCTCAGCTGCCTGATAATCGCCAGCTGGGCCGCAGGATTCATGCCTGCTCAGCTGCCTGATAATCGCCAGCTGGGCCGCAGGATTCATGCCTGCTCAGCTGCCTGATAATCGCCAGCTGGGCCGCAGGATTCATGCCTGCTCAGCTGCCTGATAATCGCCAGCTGGGCCGCAGGATTCATGCCTGCTCAGCTGCCTGATAATCGCCAGCTGGGCCGCAGGATTCATGCCTGCTCAGCTGCCTGATAATCGCCAGCTGGGCCGCAGGATTCATGCCTGCTCAGCTGCCTGATAATCGCCAGCTGGGCCGCAGGATTCATGCCTGCTCAGCTGCCTGATAATCGCCAGCTGGGCCGCAGGATTCATGCCTGCTCAGCTGCCTGATAATCGCCAGCTGGGCCGCAGGATTCATGCCTGCTCAGCTGCCTGATAATCGCCAGCTGGGCCGCAGGATTCATGCCTGCTCAGCTGCTTGATTCTTGCCTGCTGAGGCACATGATCCGTGCAGGAGAGCTACCTGATCAGCACATGAGCAGTCACATGATCAGCGCCTCTCAGTCACCTGATCACTGCATGACAGGCACGTGATCAGTGCCTGCTGAGGTGCGGGATCAGCGCCTGCTCAGCTGCCTGATAATCGCCAGCTGGGCCGCAGGATTCATGCCTGCTCAGCTGCCTGATAATCGCCAGCTGGGCCGCAGGATTCATGCCTGCTCAGCTGCCTGATAATCGCCAGCTGGGCCGCAGGATTCATGCCTGCTCAGCTGCCTGATTCTTGCCTGCTGAGGCACATGATCCGTGCAGGAGAGCTACCTGATCAGCACATGAGCAGTCACATGATCAGTGCCTCTCAGTCACCTGATCACTGCATGACAGGCACGTGATCAGTGCCTGCTGAGGTGCGGGATCAGCGCCTGCTCAGCTGCCTGATAATCGCCAGCTGGGCCGCAGGATTCATGCCTGCTCAGCTGCCTGATAATCGCCAGCTGGGCCGCAGGATTCATGCCTGCTCAGCTGCCTGATAATCGCCAGCTGGGCCGCAGGATTCATGCCTGCTCAGCTGCTTGATTCTTGCCTGCTGAGGCACATGATCCGTGCAGGAGAGCTACCTGATCAGCACATGAGCAGTCACATGATCAGCGCCTCTCAGTCACCTGATCACTGCATGACAGGCACGTGATCAGTGCCTGCTGAGGTGCGGGATCAGCGCCTGCTCAGCTGCCTGATAATCGCCAGCTGGGCCGCAGGATTCATGCCTGCTCAGCTGCCTGATAATCGCCAGCTGGGCCGCAGGATTCATGCCTGCTCAGCTGCCTGATAATCGCCAGCTGGGCCGCAGGATTCATGCCTGCTCAGCTGCCTGATAATCGCCAGCTGGGCCGCAGGATTCATGCCTGCTCAGCTGCCTGATAATCGCCAGCTGGGCCGCAGGATTCATGCCTGCTCAGCTGCCTGATAATCGCCAGCTGGGCCGCAGGATTCATGCCTGCTCAGCTGCCTGATAATCGCCAGCTGGGCCGCAGGATTCATGCCTGCTCAGCTGCCTGATAATCGCCAGCTGGGCCGCAGGATTCATGCCTGCTCAGCTGCCTGATAATCGCCAGCTGGGCCGCAGGATTCATGCCTGCTCAGCTGCCTGATAATCGCCAGCTGGGCCGCAGGATTCATGCCTGCTCAGCTGCCTGATAATCGCCAGCTGGGCCGCAGGATTCATGCCTGCTCAGCTGCCTGATAATCGCCAGCTGGGCCGCAGGATTCATGCCTGCTCAGCTGCCTGATAATCGCCAGCTGGGCCGCAGGATTCATGCCTGCTCAGCTGCTTGATTCTTGCCTGCTGAGGCACATGATCCGTGCAGGAGAGCTACCTGATCAGCACATGAGCAGTCACATGATCAGCGCCTCTCAGTCACCTGATCACTGCATGACAGGCACGTGATCAGTGCCTGCTGAGGTGCGGGATCAGCGCCTGCTCAGCTGCCTGATAATCGCCAGCTGGGCCGCAGGATTCATGCCTGCTCAGCTGCCTGATAATCGCCAGCTGGGCCGCAGGATTCATGCCTGCTCAGCTGCCTGATAATCGCCAGCTGGGCCGCAGGATTCATGCCTGCTCAGCTGCCTGATAATCGCCAGCTGGGCCGCAGGATTCATGCCTGCTCAGCTGCCTGATAATCGCCAGCTGGGCCGCAGGATTCATGCCTGCTCAGCTGCCTGATAATCGCCAGCTGGGCCGCAGGATTCATGCCTGCTCAGCTGCCTGATAATCGCCAGCTGGGCCGCAGGATTCATGCCTGCTCAGCTGCCTGATAATCGCCAGCTGGGCCGCAGGATTCATGCCTGCTCAGCTGCCTGATAATCGCCAGCTGGGCCGCAGGATTCATGCCTGCTCAGCTGCTTGATTCTTGCCTGCTGAGGCACATGATCCGTGCAGGAGAGCTACCTGATCAGCACATGAGCAGTCACATGATCAGTGCCTCTCAGTCACCTGATCACTGCATGACAGGCACGTGATCAGTGCCTGCTGAGGTGCGGGATCAGCGCCTGCTCAGCTGCCTGATAATCGCCAGCTGGGCCGCAGGATTCATGCCTGCTCAGCTGCCTGATAATCGCCAGCTGGGCCGCAGGATTCATGCCTGCTCAGCTGCCTGATAATCGCCAGCTGGGCCGCAGGATTCATGCCTGCTCAGCTGCCTGATTCTTGCCTGCTGAGGCACATGATCCGTGCAGGAGAGCTACCTGATCAGCACATGAGCAGTCACATGATCAGCGCCTCTCAGTCACCTGATCACTGCATGACAGGCACGTGATCAGTGCCTGCTGAGGTGCGGGATCAGCGCCTGCTCAGCTGCCTGATAATCGCCAGCTGGGCCGCAGGATTCATGCCTGCTCAGCTGCCTGATAATCGCCAGCTGGGCCGCAGGATTCATGCCTGCTCAGCTGCCTGATAATCGCCAGCTGGGCCGCAGGATTCATGCCTGCTCAGCTGCTTGATTCTTGCCTGCTGAGGCACATGATCCGTGCAGGAGAGCTACCTGATCAGCACATGAGCAGTCACATGATCAGCGCCTCTCAGTCACCTGATCACTGCATGACAGGCACGTGATCAGTGCCTGCTGAGGTGCGGGATCAGCGCCTGCTCAGCTGCCTGATAATCGCCAGCTGGGCCGCAGGATTCATGCCTGCTCAGCTGCCTGATAATCGCCAGCTGGGCCGCAGGATTCATGCCTGCTCAGCTGCCTGATAATCGCCAGCTGGGCCGCAGGATTCATGCCTGCTCAGCTGCCTGATAATCGCCAGCTGGGCCGCAGGATTCATGCCTGCTCAGCTGCCTGATAATCGCCAGCTGGGCCGCAGGATTCATGCCTGCTCAGCTGCCTGATAATCGCCAGCTGGGCCGCAGGATTCATGCCTGCTCAGCTGCCTGATAATCGCCAGCTGGGCCGCAGGATTCATGCCTGCTCAGCTGCCTGATAATCGCCAGCTGGGCCGCAGGATTCATGCCTGCTCAGCTGCCTGATAATCGCCAGCTGGGCCGCAGGATTCATGCCTGCTCAGCTGCCTGATAATCGCCAGCTGGGCCGCAGGATTCATGCCTGCTCAGCTGCCTGATAATCGCCAGCTGGGCCGCAGGATTCATGCCTGCTCAGCTGCCTGATAATCGCCAGCTGGGCCGCAGGATTCATGCCTGCTCAGCTGCCTGATAATCGCCAGCTGGGCCGCAGGATTCATGCCTGCTCAGCTGCCTGATAATCGCCAGCTGGGCCGCAGGATTCATGCCTGCTCAGCTGCCTGATAATCGCCAGCTGGGCCGCAGGATTCATGCCTGCTCAGCTGCCTGATAATCGCCAGCTGGGCCGCAGGATTCATGCCTGCTCAGCTGCCTGATAATCGCCAGCTGGGCCGCAGGATTCATGCCTGCTCAGCTGCCTGATAATCGCCAGCTGGGCCGCAGGATTCATGCCTGCTCAGCTGCTTGATTCTTGCCTGCTGAGGCACATGATCCGTGCAGGAGAGCTACCTGATCAGCACATGAGCAGTCACATGATCAGCGCCTCTCAGTCACCTGATCACTGCATGACAGGCACGTGATCAGTGCCTGCTGAGGTGCGGGATCAGCGCCTGCTCAGCTGCCTGATAATCGCCAGCTGGGCCGCAGGATTCATGCCTGCTCAGCTGCCTGATAATCGCCAGCTGGGCCGCAGGATTCATGCCTGCTCAGCTGCCTGATAATCGCCAGCTGGGCCGCAGGATTCATGCCTGCTCAGCTGCCTGATAATCGCCAGCTGGGCCGCAGGATTCATGCCTGCTCAGCTGCCTGATAATCGCCAGCTGGGCCGCAGGATTCATGCCTGCTCAGCTGCTTGATTCTTGCCTGCTGAGGCACATGATCCGTGCAGGAGAGCTACCTGATCAGCACATGAGCAGTCACATGATCAGCGCCTCTCAGTCACCTGATCACTGCATGACAGGCACGTGATCAGTGCCTGCTGAGGTGCGGGATCAGCGCCTGCTCAGCTGCCTGATAATCGCCAGCTGGGCCGCAGGATTCATGCCTGCTCAGCTGCCTGATAATCGCCAGCTGGGCCGCAGGATTCATGCCTGCTCAGCTGCCTGATAATCGCCAGCTGGGCCGCAGGATTCATGCCTGCTCAGCTGCCTGATAATCGCCAGCTGGGCCGCAGGATTCATGCCTGCTCAGCTGCCTGATAATCGCCAGCTGGGCCGCAGGATTCATGCCTGCTCAGCTGCCTGATAATCGCCAGCTGGGCCGCAGGATTCATGCCTGCTCAGCTGCCTGATAATCGCCAGCTGGGCCGCAGGATTCATGCCTGCTCAGCTGCCTGATAATCGCCAGCTGGGCCGCAGGATTCATGCCTGCTCAGCTGCCTGATAATCGCCAGCTGGGCCGCAGGATTCATGCCTGCTCAGCTGCCTGATAATCGCCAGCTGGGCCGCAGGATTCATGCCTGCTCAGCTGCTTGATTCTTGCCTGCTGAGGCACATGATCCGTGCAGGAGAGCTACCTGATCAGCACATGAGCAGTCACATGATCAGCGCCTCTCAGTCACCTGATCACTGCATGACAGGCACGTGATCAGTGCCTGCTGAGGTGCGGGATCAGCGCCTGCTCAGCTGCCTGATAATCGCCAGCTGGGCCGCAGGATTCATGCCTGCTCAGCTGCCTGATAATCGCCAGCTGGGCCGCAGGATTCATGCCTGCTCAGCTGCCTGATAATCGCCAGCTGGGCCGCAGGATTCATGCCTGCTCAGCTGCCTGATTCTTGCCTGCTGAGGCACATGATCCGTGCAGGAGAGCTACCTGATCAGCACATGAGCAGTCACATGATCAGTGCCTCTCAGTCACCTGATCACTGCATGACAGGCACGTGATCAGTGCCTGCTGATGTGCGGGATCAGCGCCTGCTCAGCTGCCTGATAATCGCCAGCTGGGCCGCAGGATTCATGCCTGCTCAGCTGCCTGATAATCGCCAGCTGGGCCGCAGGATTCATGCCTGCTCAGCTGCCTGATAATCGCCAGCTGGGCCGCAGGATTCATGCCTGCTCAGCTGCTTGATTCTTGCCTGCTGAGGCACATGATCCGTGCAGGAGAGCTACCTGATCAGCACATGAGCAGTCACATGATCAGCGCCTCTCAGTCACCTGATCACTGCATGACAGGCACGTGATCAGTGCCTGCTGAGGTGCGGGATCAGCGCCTGCTCAGCTGCCTGATAATCGCCAGCTGGGCCGCAGGATTCATGCCTGCTCAGCTGCCTGATAATCGCCAGCTGGGCCGCAGGATTCATGCCTGCTCAGCTGCCTGATAATCGCCAGCTGGGCCGCAGGATTCATGCCTGCTCAGCTGCCTGATAATCGCCAGCTGGGCCGCAGGATTCATGCCTGCTCAGCTGCCTGATAATCGCCAGCTGGGCCGCAGGATTCATGCCTGCTCAGCTGCCTGATAATCGCCAGCTGGGCCGCAGGATTCATGCCTGCTCAGCTGCCTGATAATCGCCAGCTGGGCCGCAGGATTCATGCCTGCTCAGCTGCCTGATAATCGCCAGCTGGGCCGCAGGATTCATGCCTGCTCAGCTGCCTGATAATCGCCAGCTGGGCCGCAGGATTCATGCCTGCTCAGCTGCCTGATAATCGCCAGCTGGGCCGCAGGATTCATGCCTGCTCAGCTGCCTGATAATCGCCAGCTGGGCCGCAGGATTCATGCCTGCTCAGCTGCCTGATAATCGCCAGCTGGGCCGCAGGATTCATGCCTGCTCAGCTGCTTGATTCTTGCCTGCTGAGGCACATGATCCGTGCAGGAGAGCTACCTGATCAGCACATGAGCAGTCACATGATCAGCGCCTCTCAGTCACCTGATCACTGCATGACAGGCACGTGATCAGTGCCTGCTGAGGTGCGGGATCAGCGCCTGCTCAGCTGCCTGATAATCGCCAGCTGGGCCGCAGGATTCATGCCTGCTCAGCTGCCTGATAATCGCCAGCTGGGCCGCAGGATTCATGCCTGCTCAGCTGCCTGATAATCGCCAGCTGGGCCGCAGGATTCATGCCTGCTCAGCTGCCTGATAATCGCCAGCTGGGCCGCAGGATTCATGCCTGCTCAGCTGCCTGATAATCGCCAGCTGGGCCGCAGGATTCATGCCTGCTCAGCTGCCTGATAATCGCCAGCTGGGCCGCAGGATTCATGCCTGCTCAGCTGCTTGATTCTTGCCTGCTGAGGCACATGATCCGTGCAGGAGAGCTACCTGATCAGCACATGAGCAGTCACATGATCAGCGCCTCTCAGTCACCTGATCACTGCATGACAGGCACGTGATCAGTGCCTGCTGAGGTGCGGGATCAGCGCCTGCTCAGCTGCCTGATAATCGCCAGCTGGGCCGCAGGATTCATGCCTGCTCAGCTGCCTGATAATCGCCAGCTGGGCCGCAGGATTCATGCCTGCTCAGCTGCTTGATTCTTGCCTGCTGAGGCACATGATCCGTGCAGGAGAGCTACCTGATCAGCACATGAGCAGTCACATGATCAGCGCCTCTCAGTCACCTGATCACTGCATGACAGGCACGTGATCAGTGCCTGCTGAGGTGCGGGATCAGCGCCTGCTCAGCTGCCTGATAATCGCCAGCTGGGCCGCAGGATTCATGCCTGCTCAGCTGCCTGATAATCGCCAGCTGGGCCGCAGGATTCATGCCTGCTCAGCTGCCTGATAATCGCCAGCTGGGCCGCAGGATTCATGCCT